>NC_053498.1:95855152-96171899 GCF_905171775.1 Rana temporaria | reverse complement strand
TCGTCTAAGTAGACTACGAGGAAGTCATCTAAAAATTGTCGAAAAATGTCATTGACTAGATGCTGGAAGGTGGCGGGCGCATTACAAAGCCCAAAGGGCATGACCAGATACTCGAAGTGCCCGAATCTGGACCTGAACGCAGTCTTCCACTCATCTCCTGCCCTTATTCGGACCAAATTGTAGGCGCCCCGGAGGTCCAATTTAGAAAAAACCTGAGCTGATCGGAACCTTTGAAAGAGCTCGGGGATTAGAGGCAGCGGGTATCGGTTCTTGATGGTAATTTTGTTTAACTCCCTATAATCAATGCAGGGTCTAAGCGATCCATCTTTTTTCTCGACAAAGAAGATCCCCGCCCCCGCTGGCGAGGAGGAGGGACGGATGAACTTCTTTCTTAAATTTTCTTCAATATAGGCCTTGAGGGCCTTCAACTCAGTCTCTGACAAGGGGAATATGCGCCCAAAGGGAATTTCAGATCCGGGCAAGAGGTCAATGGGGCAGTCATATGACCGATGTGGTGGGAGACAATCGGCTTGTTTTTTGTCAAAGACATCCTTGAAGTCTAGGTAGGCTGGAGGAACATGCTGTAGGTCTTCAGGTGGAGTAGCTAACGTGGAGCAGGAGACTGGAACGGGTGCAAGGCAGTGCTGGGAACAGTAGGTGGAAGAAAAGCTGACTTCTTTCTTGAGCCAATCAATGCAGGGCAGATGAACTTGTAGCCAAGGGAGACCCAGAATGATAGGGAACATGGGGGACGGAATCAAGTCCAAACAGAGGAACTCCCGGTGCCCAGAATCTGAGATGGCACAAAGAGGAAGGGTTTCCTGGGTAATCAATCCGGAACGGGGGAGAGAGCCGTCAGCCAGATGAACTTGCAGCTGAAAATCCTTGGTACGGCAGGGGATACGCAGCTTTTGGGCCAAGGATGAGTCCAAGAAGCAGCTGCAGGCCCCGGAAACAATTATCGCCGGCAGACGTGTTGCCCCTTCCGGGAGCTGTAGGGAAAGAAAGAGGATAACATAAGTCTGAGGCAAACTGGTAACAGGGAAATTGATAGCAGATGGAGGTTTCGACTTACAAGGCCTTACTGGGCAGGTGCGCAAAAAGTGTCCGGCGGCTCCGCAGTACAGACAGAGGTTAGATTGACGCCTCCGAAGTCTCTCTTCTGGAGTCAGAGGGGCCCGTACTATACCAAGCTGCATCGGCTCTGGTTCGGGTAATGAAGTGTTTGGTGGAGCTGGGTGAGGCAGAGGTACTGGAGCATATCTTGGTGGAACACAATTAGGCCGGGTGGACTGGAACCTCTCCGAACAACGTTCTCGAAGGCGCCTATCCAGCTGAGTGGCGGTTTGGATTAAATCCTCAAGAGAGGCAGGGGGTGCTGACCTTGCGAGCTCATCCTTTAGGTTCTCAGAGAGGCCCTGACGGTATTGGTACCTGAGGGCCAACTCATTCCAGCCTGTGTCAGCAGACCACTTTCTAAATTCGGCAGTGTAGTCTTCCACCGGCCGTCTCCCTTGATTCAAGTTGTGCAGAGTACCCTCTGCTGTGGCTGCACGTAGAGGATCGTCGTATAATTTCCCCATGTGGGTGAAGAAGGTGTCAATAGAGTCAAGTATTGGACTGCGTTGTTCCATTAAGGAGTGTGCCCATGCTTGAGGCTCATCAGAAAGGAGAGAGATTACGAATCCAACCTTAACAGCTTCGGTCACAAAAGTTCTAGGTTGCAAGGCCAGATAAAGAGAACAGGAATTCTTGAAAGCCCGGTATTTCCGGCGGTCACCTGAGAATCGCTCGGGCATGGAGACCCGAGGTTCGGGATTACTCCCCATCATGGCAGGGCTTGCAGGAGCTTGGGCAGCAGAAGGTCCGGGTGAAGAGGCTAGGGCTGCAGCGGATGGACCTGGGGAACCGGCCAGTTGTTGGAGGCGGCCATCAATCTGGAGGTAGCCTTCCTGAAGCTTCTGGACTGCCTCTGTTAAGGCGGAGACCTGTTGGCACAGCGTCTCAAAGGGTGAGCGCGCCCTGTCGGTCTCAGACATCTGGCTGGCTTGTACTGTCAGAACCTGTACTCACCGAGACCGAGATGCTGAGGGCGGCTCACCTTTGCGACCCTGTGCAGACCACTCCCTGGAGTTGGGACAGAGGAGGGACGGCACAAGGAGGCACCGGTGGCGGGAGCTGGTAGGCAGACTTGGTGCAGCTGACAGAAGCAGGGCAGGTGCAGAAGACTGGAGACAAGCGTTGGTCAGGCAGGAACTGGTAGGTAAGTCCGGTAGGGTCCACAGGAAACAAAGGTAAATCCGAGTCACAGGCCGAGGGTCAAGAGCAGGAGAGTTCAGAGGGAGTCCGTGAGAGCAAGCCAAGGTCAAGGGGCAGGAGACAACAGCAATCCAGGTAACGTTAGCCAAAGGGTCAGAGGTTCCAGGTGAGAGGAGAGTCGTCAAGAATTCCGGGTCAAAACAGGCAGGTACGGCAACAGGTAAACACATAGGAGCTGAAGACAAGCCAGCAACTTGTTCAGGGGATGAGGCCAGTTTAAATAGGAGAGTCAGTCCTCTGATTGGCCACAGAGCTGTCACGTGCACGCCCGTGCGCGCGTCCACGCACACGGCGCGCCGCTGTACCACGCATGCGCATGCGCGCGCACATATTGCGCCCGGACGTGCGCCAGTGCCCAGTTGCCCCGCGCATGCGCGGGAGCTCAATGGAGCCGGGAATGGAGCCCTGACAGAACTTTACCCATAACAACTTGTTAAAAAATAATGTTCTTTAGCAAGGAACATACATCCCACATTAATAATTATGCTACCATAATGAGTGCGCGATGTAAATTGCCTCCAGCATTGTTCCTGATTCTTCTTTCCGGAGGCTGCCATTTTGCTGAAGCCCAGAGCCCCTGAGAAGCAGTAAATCTTCAGGACAGTGCCAAAAAATAGAGAGCAACAGAGCATGTGCAGAGCAGGGCGGGACACTGGGGTTGATTTACTAGAATTGGAGTTCAAAATCTGGTGCAGCTCTGCAGAGTAATCAATCAGCTTCCAGGTTTGTTTGTGAAAGCTTAACTGAACAGTTAGAAGCTGATTGGCTACCATACACAGCTGCACCAGCTTTTGCACTCCAAAGTTTTAATAAATCAACCCTTGTGTATTACTGCAAAAAGGGACACTTCTTGAAGAAGTGGTATTACCGCGAAACCGGTCGAGGTCGCTGGCTGGCTCTACCCATCAGATACTTGACGGTCTTGTTTCATTACATTGCCTTTCTGATCTGTGGGGCCTGTCCCTAATGCTTTTAAAATTGTATATTGTTTTATGTCAATAAATATTCTTTTATATTATCCTTGTGTATTACTGAATTTTAAACAGTATAGGCACTTATTTTTTATTTTTATTTTTTATTTTTATATATCTATACCTAAAAGGAGGCAGCATGAAGTGATTTACCAGAGCTCCATTTTCAGATTATGTAGTTTCATGGTGTCATGTGTTGCTCTGTATGCACAGCTTGTAGTAAAGTAAAGATTCACATTCTGGTGTCAGAAGTTCTGTTTTTGTTTAAACATTTGGCATGGTACTACACAGGTAATGCATGACCTCTGTCTGTAGTCTAAGAACTGACACTTCCTGTAAAGAAATGACATACCCCACAATCCCTGGGTTTGTCAGTCTAGCACTGGTGCATATGCAGTAATTTGAGTTGACACAAAAAGCAGAGCATTCACAGAGAGATTACCATGCTGAAAGAGATGTGTTTTATCTCATTAGCACTCCCACATTTTTGATGCAACACGGATGAAATGGCAAGGCATGAATTGGATATTGCATGACCTGGAACAAGAAGTTACTTGTCCCTTTAGTGAACTGGATTAAGCTAGGTGAATGAATACATGGACAAAGGGGAAGTCGTTGCAAGGGAAGGCAAACAACTGGCACAGGGAATATAATGACAATAATATAGTACCTACCTAGTTCAAACCACATAAACATTTAAAAAGTTTACAATGCTTTTTTTTTTCTAGTGTGCGATATCCATAGAAGCAAAACAGTTTACTATTGTCTTGACTAGTGAGAAAAAGGTTTCCGTTTTTGTGAGCACATTGTTCAATTAATCTCAATGTAGGCCATTCAAACCCTTTAGACAAGCAGTGGGAAAGTGCTGATCACGTGTAAATTGCAGCATTGCTAAACTTTTTCTGAAAATATTAGTTCCCTGGCTGCCATGTTAAAGCTATGCCTTCAATTTCTGCACTTTCTGAGTCACTGACCTAAAACAAGTATGCAAAATCAGTTTGGCATATTTGTTCCACATCATTTAAATTTTTTATTTTTTTTTTAGAAAGATTTAGGCTCTTAAACTGCCTCTATGCAGATTGTTACGTACCTTGTTAAGTGAGGTCAACAGGACCTATGAATGGAGGACAAGCCAAGCTGATGATTGCAAGGTCCATCTCCTCCATTCATAGATTATGTTTCATTCATAGAAGCTGTAGTACACGTATGCCGCATACAGACGATCGGACATTCCGACAACAAAACCGTGGATAAATTTCCGATGGATGTTGGCTCAAACTTGTCTTGCATACACACGGTCACACAAATGTTGTCGGAAATTCCCAACATCAAGAACGCAGTGACGTACAACACGTACGATGTCACTAGAAAAGAACAGTTCAATACCAGTCGTGTTAGTAGAAGTTTGGTGAGAGACGATTTGCGCTTTTCAGTCTTCGTGCTTTTCAGTCCGTTACAGCGTGATGAATGTGCTATCTCCATTATGAACGCTAGTTTTACCAGACCGAGCGCTTCCGTCTCGTACTTGATTCAGAGCATGTGTGGAATTCTGTGCGTCGGAATTGTCCACACACGATCGGAATTTACAAGAACGGATTTTGTTTTTGGAAAATTTGAGAACCAGCTCTCAAATTTTTGTTGTCGGAAATTCCGACAGAAAATGTCAGATGGGGCATACACACGTTCGGAATTTCCGACCAAAAGCTCCCATCAAACATTTGTTGTCGGAAATTCCGAGCATGTGAACGCGGCATAAGACTGTAATAGTGCATTTGAATATTTTTGTCAAATGCAAAAATCTATCACCTCTACTCCGCATAATTAAAAAATACATTTGTAATGGCCAATAACGTTAGCACATATCAAGATATGCAATTTTACAGCATGTAGAAAGGGAGATCATAATTACAACTTTCCCAAAGTTTACATGGAGAAGAATTTCACATGATGATGTTATATTTTTTTCCACAGGACATCCATAGGAAACGCATGGAAAAAGATCTTTTAGAACTTCAGACATTGATTGACGTCCATTTTGAACAGCGTAAAAAGGAGGAGGAAGAAATTATTGGATTAAAAGACAGAATAGTATGTATAGTTAATACTACTTTCCACCACATTCATTAAAGTACTCACAGCATTACATAGCATAATCTATACGTGCCATAGACCTGGAATCTCCCTTCATGAACCACCACATTGTGGAGTGACAATTCAAAACTTTTGTTCACCAAATCACCTTCTAGTGTGTGGGATCTTGCATACCGTACGTGTGTTATCACTGCCAAACCTCCTCCTGCCTTTAGATTACTTTTAGAAAGCTGCGAATAAACAAAAAAAAACAGAGGAGCCTCCAACAGTATCAGTATATTGTAGTTCAGACATCCCAATTAGACAATGCTCACCTTTTGGATGTGCAATCACAGCAATCAAACTTGCAAAACGTGTTCTCTGAGTTTGAGTGATACAAGGAGATCCACCTCTGTATAAGTCTACCATCCAAAATTCTCATGTGGATGGTATCAGTATATGGGGTCGATTGGAGAAATTGTGCCCTTTTGATGGTATCGGTGGAGAGAATAGTGCCCCACAGAGATTTTGCTTTAAAGAGTCCATGTTTGTGTAGCATTCATTATCTGTTTTGCATTGTACTGCAGTGTATGCATTCTGATCCTGTTTTGAGTTATTGCTTCAAAATGTGCACCTCTTTAGTGAACTACAAGTTACAATTATTCCTTTGGCTGATTACCCATCCTGTTACAGTTTCACAGACTTGGATTTTGAAGGAGTATTTAACCATGTTGGACCAAATTCCCTACCAGTCCTCATGGGTCAGTCTTAGGTCTGTGTCCAATTAGTGGTGTAGTTGGGTGGGGGCCTTTAGGCCTGATTCACACCTATGCATTTTTAGTGCTTTTTGCATTTTGCAGATTTGCACTACAGTCCATTTAACATAGTTTCCTATGGAACACGTTATGTACTGCAAATCTGCAAAATGTAAAATGCAATAAAATTGCATAGGTGTGAATCAGGCCTAGCAAGCTTAAACAAAGTATTTGGGGTTTCTATAAAATATCTATCTATCTTATCTAGCTTATCTATCCTATCTATCTTATCTATCTAATAATATTTGGGGAACATTGGGCCAGATTCACAGAGCAGATACGACGGCGTATCTCCTGATACACCGTCGTATCTGTTGTTCTATCTATGCGACTGATTCATAGAATCAGTTACGCATAGATAGCCATAAGATCCGACAGGTGTAATTGTTTTACACTGTCGGATCTTAAGATGCAATACCGCGGCCGCCGCTGGGGGGAGTTTGCGTCGTAAACCAGCATCGGGTATGCAAATTAGGAGTTACGGCGGATCCATGACGGTTTTTCGCATTCGCTACGTCGCCGCTAGTCAAGTTTCCCGTCGCAAAGTTACACTTTTTTTTTGGTGCCTTAACTTTAGTCAGCAAGTGTATTGCTGTCTAAAGTATGGCCGTCGTTCCCCCGTCGAAATTTAAAAATCAACGTCGTTTGCGTAAGCCGTCCGGGAATACGGAAGTACGCTACGCACGTCGCCGTTCAAAAAAATGACGTCACGGCGCGCAAAGCACGGCGGGAGTTCGGAAACAGAGCATGCGCGGTAGGTCGGGAGCGCGCCTAATTTAAATGGCACACGCCCATTTAAATTGGCCCGCCTTACGCCGGAGGCCGCGGGCGTAGTTTTCATCGCAAGTGCTTGGTGAATCAAAGTGCGGTGTAACTTATCTAGGATAAGTTACGCCGCCGCGATTCTACGTGAATCAGGCCCATTGTTTCTAATATTAGACACTTCTTTCTGAGCAACTTCGTACCAAATGGCAAATGTAATATCTGTTTTGATAAAAGGGGTCAAAATCTTCAACTAGTGATTAATACAACTTTTTACACTGAAGTAATGTGTGGTAATGCATACTGCATATTAAGGTGTTATTTAGACAGGCGTAATGTAACGCACGCTTGTGCAAGGACTGTGTTTGTCCGCATGGGGTGCACAGGTATTCCATGCATCCCTGTACAGGCAGTTACATTCATGTCAATTTAGAGGCAATGGCAGGATGGTCACAGTCGCTATTTCCAATTTGACAGCTGTGAAGCTGCGCAGCTCCCCCCCCCCCCTCCAAAAAAAAACAGGATGTGTTTATAAATTCACAAAATATAAACACTAACCCATGGATTTATCCAATCACCCAAGAGAATCAGAAAGAAATGTTTTTCTGTATTGGAGCAAATTGACCACACTTTTTAATTCTCTTTGCTTCCTCTAGATCACATGTGCCCGCAAGTTGAATCCAGCCCGCCAGGCCATTTCATGTGGCCCTCACATCCAGGCCTTTTTTGTCAGCCAGAACCCTGCACACTGTGCATAACACACCCCTAAACCCTGTAGTCTGTATGTAGAATACGCCTCAACCCTGCACTCTGTACACATTGCACTCCTTAACTCTGCACTCTGTACATGGCGCACCCCTGAATCCTGCGATTGGTACATAACGCACCCCTGAACTCTGCACTCTGTAGATAGCGCACCCCTGAACTCTGCACTCTGTACATAGCACGCCCCTGAACTCTGCACTCTGTACACATTGCACTCCTTAACTCTGCACTCTGTAAATGGCGCACCCCTTAATCCTGTGATTGGTACATAACGCACCCCTGAACTCTGCACTCTGTACATAGTGCACCCCTGAACTCTTCACTCTGTACACAGTGCACCCCTGAACTCCACACATAAGGCACTCCTAGTATTTATTGCCCCTTTGAGATCCTCCCACTGGAAGTACAAATTGGCCCCACCCACCATTTGATGTGGTTGGGGGGGGGGGTTCTGGTTGAGTTCCTGCACCTATTCTAAGAAAAAAAAGGATACATTTTTGTAGTCTTACAAATACAACTGACCCTTTGAGGGCAACCATAATGCTGATGCCCACAATGAAATTGAGTTTGACACTTCTGCTCTAGATTAACTGTGGTGTTAGGGTTTCTCATTTTACTGATGAACAGTTGTTTTTTTAACTTAACTATGTAACTATTTGACTTAGGAACATCGCAGAGCTGAACGTGCTGAGCAACAACGGTTTAGAACAGAAAAAGAGCGGGAGAGGCAAGCCAGAATGGCGGTAAGCAAAACTATAACAATATACACAATTGTAAGGATTAGTATTTAATGATGAGTTATTTCAGATAATGAAGTATTAAACTCATTTATGTCATCATTCAATTCTATTAGCTACTGGGGCAGGGGATAACTGGTAAAAAAAAAGTCCCTCTTAAACAAGGATGTTTTCTGAATGCACTGAGTCTGTGTGCAAGTGCATAAGTTGGGGCCCCTTGTGCAAGAAAAAGTAAATGCAATGCGCCATGGCAAAAAGTGGTTGTGGTTTTCATTGAGCTAAATATGGGGCATAATGTTGCTTAAAATCTAACTGCTGTCTTGCACACAACATAATATGGGAGATGCCTCTAATTGTTCCTTGCACCTCTATTAACCCTTCCTTAGACAATAGAGGTGACACACTGTGAGCATTTACTCAGTCTCTGTAAATGTGCAGCTTAGCTTAAAGTTGCTTCTCCTACCTAATTCTATTGATTACTGTACCTGTTCCTAGATGGGATAACAAGTTTTTCTTTTAGTGTCATTTTGAACAGCCTTGTAACCTTAGTCAGCCATTGCTCTGCTCATTTGGGTGGTACACATACAGGCTGTCAGCAATGATTTCTACATGTGGCCGTTAAACTTGACAAATGCAGCACAGTGGTTACTTCCCACTATATGTGTTGCCACAGTTACTGGTGATCTCTACATCAGCACCTGTGCCCGGAATCACATCAATACCTTTACTGCCCACGTCCCAGCATATAAAATTACAGCATTGACCTTATTCTTTACACTGCAGCAGCTGGAAGTGTCACAGGTAGGGATGAGCCCGATGTTTGATTCAAACATAAGTTTGACTCGAACATTGGGTGTTCGCCTGTTCGCCGAATAGCGAACAATTTAGGGTGTTTGCTGCAAATTTGAAAGCCGCAGAACACCCTTTAAAAGTCTATGGAAGAAATCAAAAGTGCTCATTTTAAAGGTTAATATGCAAGTTATTGTCAGAAAAAGTGTTTGGGGACCCGGGTCCTGTCCCATGGGGATATGTATCAAAAAGTTTTAAAAACTGCATTTTTTTTCGGGAGCAGTGATTTTAATACAGTAATGAATGTTTCCCTTGTTTAGAACAGTCCCTGCACAAAATGACATTTCTAAAGGAAAAAAAGTAATTTAAAACTACTTGCGGCTATAATGAATTGTTGGGTCCCAGCAATACAGATATAAGTACCGTAATTGAAAAAAAAGGCATGGTCCCCCCCCAGTCCATTACTAGGCCCTTTGGGTCTGAATCTCAGGAACCTGTAAGGGGACCTACTTGGAAGTTGGAACCACAATAGAGTGAGGGTTTGAAAAAAGATGTGAGGCTCCTGTCCTGCTGTACTAAAGGTGAGGGGAGGGCTTGATTTATACTCTTCCCTCCTGAAATGTACAATCTAGCAGACCTAGATTCCTGCTTGAATAATGTAATGTAATGAGTATTAGATATAAAATAACCTCAGTCTTTCATATAAGGCCCCCCTATTAAAGTCTAAGACAAGACAACCTCTGGTCTCTGCTAAGTTATCTATCCCCACACATCATGGTGTGCAGTGTCTGGGAGTATATGTGGATAAGGACCTTAAGTCCTCTTTTTTCCTGAAGGTGATTTCCTCCTTGTGCCTCAATCAGGAGATTGTCTTTAAACCTTTGTGTCCTACTCTGAAATATTTTTTTCTATATTGCCTTGATGCAGAATGCGCTGTAAGAGTCTACCTCTTGGCTACAGCCTCTTTTAGGCAATTGAATTCAATTTTTGTGCTTCCTGAGGCTGGGTATCCGCAGGAGGGGTCCATGCTTCTTGCCTCACTATTACTAGGTGGATTAGACAAGTCATATCCTGGGTCTATGGTCTAAAGCAGGGATATGCAATTAGCGGACCTCCAGCTGTTGCAAAACTACAAGTCCCATCATGCTTCTGACTCTGGTGTCATGCTTGTGGCTGTCAGAGTCTTGCTATGCCTCATGGGAATTGTAGTTCTGCAACAGCTGGAGGTCCGCTAATTGCATATCCCCGGTCTAAAGGATAGTGTTGCTCTCTTACCTGTTAGAACGCACTCTATTAGGTCTGACAGTGCTTCATGGGCTTCTAAGCATAAGGCAACTGTCTCAGATTCAAGGCTTCTACCTGGTCTTCTGTTCACGCAGATATGGATATTCAGCCCTGCTCTGATGCCAGTTTTGGACGCAGAATGCTATAAGCTGCTGTCTGAGTCTGTTGAACCTTTCTTGAAATGTTGCCATTTGCTTGCTGTGTTGCTTACCCCTAAGTTGGACTGGTTTTAGATGTCCCATGGTCGAAGACTAAAGGTCATGTGTCCTGTACTGTACGACTAAGAAAACAGGAATTTTTTTTCCTACCAGTAAAGTTTGTGTCTTGCAGTACAGTGCAGGATCCTCCTCATAGGTGTGCACACATAGGGTGTAAGGTGTGCCTGGGCACACCCTAATCACCCTGTACTATGCAGATTCCCCCTGCTGCCTGGCTGCAGAGAAAGGGACTGGGGAATCTCTGTCCTCAGTCCCTTACTCTGTCTCAAAAGTTAGAAATCAGGGGGCTGTTTAGACCACTGATATTTCACCAAAGCCCCCAAACAGGGCTCCTAAAAAAATAAAAATAACTAATATTGAAAAATAATAATAATAAAAATAAAATTGTAAAAAAAATAATAATAATAATAATACAAATAAAGATAAACTACTGACACCGATCTCTGCCCTGCTGACAAAGCCCTACTGACTTGCCCACTGCCATATATGGTATATTACACACGCATGTGTGTTTTAGCTTTGGTGTGCACACCCTAATGCAATAGGCTGCACACACCTATGATCCTCCTATGAATGTATTACCTTTATTACCTTACAAAACTGAGGCCCCTGAGGTGAATAGTTACTCTACCTCAAAGAGTGTGCTTATCCATGAATCAAAATAACATTATTTTAAAAGTTTGGAAAGTTGCAAGCAAGAGCAGTGGGGTATTTGTTCAGTGGTGTTATAAAAAATGTGTGCAGGGGGGTGAAATTAATTGATACTTTTCATTTTACATCAATGTCCTCCACTCTGCCTCCTGCAACGGGAAAAGATCTGTATCAGATTGCCATGCACAGTCAAGAAGTGCACAGATAAGGGGTGTATTTTGGCCCCAATCTCCCACTGTCATATAGTTTATAATTTGAGAAAATCTTCCTCTAATCAGGAGGAAGGCTGTAGGGTGGAGATGGTCATTCTTCAGAGACAGTCGAAGTAATACAGCACCTTTCTTTAGGTGTGAGAAACAACGAGGCCAATCATGTGATTGCTCAATGGAGTTCGGTTTTCATGGAGTAATTATGGCTCAGGGATCATGTACTCCCAGTGAATCCTAATGCCCTGCGGTATGTGGGATACTCTTGAGAAGAAGGACTGCTCTGTTATCCCAGATGCATCAACCACAATTGAAGTTATTATGCTCCTGTTGTTAAGCATAGGCCCATTCTGCTGGTCAACGTATGCTCTATGAGAGGTTGGTGAGGTTCTGCAACAAGAAGAGAAATGTCCAACTAAACTGAAAATTTAAATGAGTAATTGGTTGGGGATGTAAGTGCATCAGAACTACAGTTTAAAGCAGCCATACCAAAATTGCATTTTTGGAGTATCCCACTCAATTCCCTCAATCGTATCCCAGTTACTCCAAAAATAAAAATAAAAGAACAATATGGGCTTGTTATTTAGCCAAAGAGTGAGTGTAAAAGTGTGCCTGGCTGGGGGGCAACCTGCTGGGCAATTTTCCAGCAGCTTTCTACAGGGGTAGTGCTACACAATCACTTTAGGTAGAGGAGTATAATGATTCCCCTCCCACTTTAGCTAAGGGCATTTGGGTTCAACCACAGACAGTTTTTTTACTATTCCAGAGAGGGCTTTACGCACATTCACATTGCTTAGCATGCATGCACTAAATATGAAAATAATATATCTGCTGCTAGACAATAGACATGCAGATATTTAAATATTCTAAACAAACAGTAAAACTAGGTTCACACTGCAGCCACCTCTGAAAAGTGATCCACGGTGGATTGCTTTTAGGAGAGTGGCTAAGCAGCAGCTTTCAGGCATGTGGGAGGCAATCCTTCTGAATGTTTGTTTGTTTTTTCTTTGTTGTAGTGGAGGTATGGCACCTATTGACTTGAATGGATGAGTCTAAAGCCTCGTACACACGATAGGTTAACCAGAGGACAACCGTCTGAAGGACCGTTGTCATAGGTTAACCGATGAAGCTGACTGATGGTCCGTCACGCCTACACACCATAGGTTAAATAACCGATCGTGTCAGAACGTGGTGACGTAAAACACAACGACGTGCTGAAAAAAACGAAGTTCAATGCTTCCAAGCATGCGTCGACTTGATTCTGAGCATGCGTGATTTTTAACCGATGGTTGTGCCTACTAACGATCGTTTTTGACCTATCGGTTAGGAATCCAAAGGTTAATTTTAAAGCAAGTTGGCTTTTTTTAACCTATGGTTAAACAACCTATGGGGCCCACACACGATCGGTTTTGACCGATGAAAACGGTCCTTCAGACCGTTGTCCTCTGGTTAACCTATCGTGTGTATGAGGCCTTACAGGCCATGATGCCTGTCAACTCGACAAGCCACGTTAAATTTGCTACACCAAATGTACAACCCCCCCCGTCTGTATGTCAGGTTTTAGGTGGGTGGTAATAAAGGTGGTAAGGACTTAACATTATTGATCATTTTAGAGCAAAACTAGCATTTCCATGAAAAAAATAATTATTGATATAAAATGCAAATATAGAGTTATATAAATATGAAGTAGTGAAATAGTTCTTTTTTTTTGTTATCAAAAAGGTTTTTATTGCTCACAAAACATACAAACACTGAAAGAATGACATCCCACACACAGTATGCCAACAGTCACGACAGCGAAATTGCAGGTCAAACATCAAAAGTACTAAAAGAAATTATGTTGCATATTCAAAATATCATCTCTACCAGCTTGACACAGTTTTACAGAACCCCCTTCCCTGCCCGCCCTTCCACCCCTCCACCCTTCAGATATCCTACCAAATGACCAAGCAGGAGTCCCTGTTAGTTAGCCTCTGCCCCTACATCCCCCCAAGTAGCCTTGCCTGTACCAACTCCAAGGGGCTCAGCCCAGGTGTCGCGAGCCATGGATCCCACAGTTTAAGAAATTTCCCTGCGTTCCCTCTGTGTTGGTATATGTATTTTTCCATTAAGAGTGTTCTACCCACATGTTGTACCCATGTCTTGGTCGAAGGGGGTTCCCTCGACTTCCAGTGAAGGAGAATGTCAGGTCACCTGTAGCCAGGTGACGAGTGCACCCCGTTGGGGTCAGGGATGCACCACAGGGTGGTGAACCCTATGGCCGACTACTGCTAGCAGAGACGAAGCGTGAACTTAAGATCACCCAGGGCGCGGAGTCTAAGACCCAGTTTTGTATTCACCAGAGCCTTTGATGGTAAGGATGGTCTTGGCCGCAACTGGGTCCAGGTCGCATCCCCGAGATTCCTCAAGTCACACTCCGCAGGGAGAAAGGGAAAGCAGTCAGCAGGACAAACAGTGGTGATGGGCAAGCCGAGGTCAGGGCAACAGGCAGACAAGGATAACCGTGGGACATGCAAATAGTCAGGGGCACAGGCAGACAAGGAAGTCAGGAACAAGCCAAAACGGTACACGGAAGATGAATGAAGCACTCTGCAAACAGGAACTAGCAACTACACTGCAGACAGGAACTAAGCATAGGAACACTGTTGAACAGCACTGCAGACCTGTAGAGCAACAGTTAATATAGGCTTCCTGGGATGGACTAGGGTGGAGCCATACAGGAAGAGGAAGTGATAAAAAGGGGAACCAGAGCAGGGTCAGCCTCTAATGAACACATGGAGATCAGGTAAGCAGACAGACTTGTTGCATATTCATGACAGAGAATGAGCTTTCTCGCCTGGAACAGTGCCCTGGCGAATGCCACTCTGGTCACCTCCTCCGCTATCGCCCCCTCCAGAACACCCAGCAGGCAACAAAGTGGGTCTAGTGGAACGTTGGTCCGGAACACTGAATTCAGCGTAGCCAGGACCTCCGTCCAATATCTATGCAGCTTGGGGCAACGCCAGAGTAGGTGAATCAGATCTCCCTGGGTCACCCTGCAGCGTCCACACAGCGGATCGGGAGCCTGACCTATTCTGTAGAGTTTTACCGGGGTGAAGTGCACCCTGAGCAATATATACAACTGAGAGACCCTCTGTGACACATTTAGCGAGCAAGTATTACGGCCTGTAGTGCCTCCTCCCACAGTTCCCCCTCAATGGGCCCCATGTCTGCCTCCGAAATAGTTCTTTAAACTGTAGCTAACATATACGATTATTTTTATTGTATTGTTATACACAAGCAAGCATTTTTCAGCTGGTCATATAAAATTATTAGGGGATAGTGGACTTATACAGGCCCAACTCAGCTAAAAAAGTGAATTGCTCAGCTATAGTAAAAATAAAAAACTGCTCTGACTGCAATACTCATCTTATCTCCCTGCAGTATTTCCTGATGGCCTCTATATGCCCGCAATCTTCCAGGTGCAATTCATTAGACATGTGCAATTCCTTTTGAATTCGGTTTATTAAATTTGGAACGAATTAACGAAAACCTGTTTAGCAAATTTTTCAGAATATACGTAAATTTGAATATTCGAATATTCGTGAATTCGTAAATTCGAAATTCGAAAACCCGAAAAACTGAAATAATAACTAACTAATAATAACTTAACTATTACTGTGATGAATTATTCAAAATAACGAATGCCGTAGCTTAAAGGGTGGAACATAATGAATTATTAATAATAAATAACAATAATATAATAACTTTTTATTATTATTATTATTAGTTTCCGTCCCGTTCCATTTGTTTAGATGCGGCATTCGTTATTTCGGATAATTTATAACTTCGGATAAATTTGTATTGGTTATGCTCACTAACAGCCAAATTTGAAAGAAAATTCCAATACCTATAACGTAATAGTTATTATTAGTTAGTTAGTTATTCTTTAGAAATTTCGGATTTTCATTATTTTTTTCAGATTAACTCATTTATGAATTTACGAATTTGAAAATGTATGAATTTACGAATTACCCGAAAAACGGAAAAAAACAAAAACGAACAAGTTTTTTGGCAATGCACATGTCTACAATCCATCCAGTATCATTTAAACCACTTAATTTGAGCGTAGGTCATCATGGGCCCACCCCCCATAGTATAAAGATGCAAAAAAGGGCAATGACATTGTCCCGTAACTGGTGATCCCTGATTTATTGACTATTGTCCAGAATCATAAAAGAGGCAAATGGGAGGAGGATCACCATAACACTATGTAATCTTCCTGAAGACTTCCATGTACAAAATAAAGAAAAAAATATTGGCTGTGGGCATCCAAGGGTGCAAAGGGAAGGGAACTGAGAAGGAGGAAGGTGAGATCAAAATTGAGTTTGAAGGACTGGGTTTGGTTGCAATGCAAAATGTAAACCATGTTCACAATCTTTATAGTTTTACCATTACTAAACACAAACTAATCATGCAATCAAATAAACCAAAAAGTAGGAATGTTCTAAATACTCTGTAATGATGCTTCCATTGGTACAATCAAAGCAATGGAACAAACTACATTATATAAGGACAAACCTGAGTAAAAAAGTAATGCATCTCTTTCTACTCCTCCTTATTGTTACAATAATGCACATACATTGAAAAATATACACTCAATTTTCTTTTCTTATTTCCCAGGAAGAAAAAATGAGAAAAGAAGAGGAAGAGGCCAAAAAACGTGCTGATGATGATGCCAAGAAGAAAAAAGTACTTTCCAATATGGGTGGACAATTTGGAGGAGGTTATCTAATGAAGGTAAGGCATTAATAAAACTAAATAAATAAGTAATTAATTGGAAATGTATATTTTTTTTCCAGCTGAACAACTAACAAATTACCTCCCCCGAGCAAACAGTAAGTACTCTGATGCCGCGTACACACCATCACTTTATGTGATGAAAAAAAACGACGTTTTGAAAAACGTCAATTAAAATGACCGTGTGTGGGGGAAAACGTTTTATGTCTTGTGAAAAACGACAAAAAAAAATTAAAGCATGCTTCAATTTTTTGTGTCGTTTTTCAAAACGTCGTTTTTTGTGTCAATTAAAATGATAGTGTGTGGGCAAAACGACGTTTTTAAACCCGCACATGCTCAGAAGCAAGTTATGAAGCTAGCTTCAATGGAAAAAAGTTCTGAACGTAACCGCGCTTTGCTAGAGCATTTTGAAAAAACGATATTGTGTAGGCAACGTCGTTTTTGAAAATGAAGTTTCAAAAACGTTGTTTTATTTCATGATTTAAAACGTCGTTTTTTTTTCATCACATAAAGTGATGGTGTGTACACGGCATTAAAGCCCAACTTGGGGGAATTTTGAAAATTCTCCCTTGCACTTTGTTTCAGGGGAGAGTAAAAGCACTTTTACTTATCCGATCTTCATCTCCCCCAGCAGAGAGCACTCCCCCCCATTCTCTGTATGTAAGTATTTTAAATGACACCAGAGGCTTCTGTCCTCTCTACCATTAGCATTTCAAAAACAATCTGACACTCTTACATTCAAATATACCCCGCTGGCATCCATCTTTAATAATCCAATTTTTCCAGCAGGCCTAGACTCCAAAGCCTTTTAATTGTGGCTGAATAAAGGTCTATATCCAAAAGGGACTATATCACCCCTAAGGGACCCCTAACAATCAAACACTTAAAAAATGATGAAAGTGTTAGGGAACTTTCAGCTGCCAGCTTTAAAGCATAAAACATGCCAAAGGATCTTCTGCCCAACGGACTTCTGTTAGCGCTGAAACGGCTGACAGCTGGACTCTGACCGTACTGTAGCTAAGCCCTTTGTCTAGGGCCGATTGCAAGAACTCTAAGACATTATGAAAGGGAGACTCAGGATTGAACCAAATAAACTAGTGCCACCTCAAAGCGCTTTTCCACACTCCATACCATGTAGCATTCAAGGATATCTTCAGATAAAATTAGCAACATCCTCTGAACCTCTGCTGCTATGCCCATCTGGGCTAGCCTGCTTCTTACAATAGCCTGGCCGTCAAATTGAGCTGTGGCATATTGGGGTGAAGCCTGACCTCGGAAATGCCACCGACAGAGCTAACAACAATTGCCTCAACAGCAGAAACAATGGATGATTTGTCTACAGGATTAGAGAAGTTGGAGAAAATACATAAACGTATACGTTAGAACCGGGCGGAGAACCCCCGGCAGCTGAGCATTGAGAGGAGATGCAAATAATCCAGTTCCAGGGTGCCCCACTGAGCAAACAGTTGTAGGAGACATTTCTGATTCAACATCCATTCGTTTTGATCCAGAAAGCATGCTTAAGTGTCTGCTCTTGCATTCTCCATCCTGGGAAGGTAAGAGACTGACAAGGCCAACAGATTGCACTCCACCCACGGAAAGATTTGCACCGCAATCCGCATAAGGCTCCTTGTTACTCCCTGATTCAAAACATATTCTACTGCTGTCCTAATACCTCACTCACATGATGGCCCTGAAGTAGTGTTGCAAAGGTCAGTAATGCCTTCTGTGCCGCCATCCACTCTAGACAAACAAGGAATCGCTCCCTTTCATCTTCCTCGAGCATCCCGGTCCTGACAGTGATCTCCCCAACCTTTTAGACTCACGTTGGAAGTAAGTGTGGTCACTCTGTGACTAAAACCGGAAGGCCTTGCCTTAGGTTGCCCGGTTTTAGTCCACCATGTCAAAGCTTGCTTGACAAAACGGGGAAGCACTATCTGCTGACATAGAGAGCTCTTGTCCAACTGCTGGAGAAAAGCAAACTAAAGGTAACTGAGATGCCATTGAGATCAGGCCACTATGGGGACTGCTGCATTCCATCAGCCCCAAGACCTCCATACAATGTCTTGCTAATATTGAATGACTTGGACCGTTGAGATTGAGGGATATCTTCTTATGCGGCCTAAGAAAGCTCTTCAGACCAGTTACTGGTTTTGGAAGGAAAACTGGACCTTGCCAGAATAGATGACAATTGCACAAGGTGAGTCCAAACAGCTCTATTAGAGTGTTTTGACCACAGGCTTCATGAATTGTGACAATTGTGTCTAGCATCACCTTAAAGGGGTTGTAAAGGTTTGTTTTTATTTTCTAAATAGGTTCCTTTAAGCTAGTGCATTGTTGGTTCACTTACTCTTTCCTTTGATTTCCCTTCTAAATGTTTTTTTTCTTTGTCTGAATTTCTCACTTCCTATTCCTCCTCAGTAAGCTTGCCCCCATCATCCGATCTGTTGTTGCTGGGGGGTTAGTCAGCATGCTCGCCCCCTGCCTTGGGACTACATCCCTGCGGATGTGATCTTTCGTTTGGACGAAATTGACTCACTCCAGGAACATGTGCGATGGGAGTATGGACTGTGTATGACACTGGAGTCGCACAAGTGGAAACAAAGCCCTAGAGTGTATTTCCCAAGTGTTCAAAGAATGTGACAGCCTTTTAGGTGTTGTCAAAATTCATACAGGGCTTAGCCTGCCAATTTAAGGCAGTTCTAGAGCCTGCCAAACCGGAGTGCAAAAGTCCACAGTTTGTTTCCCATACACCTGAAAGAAAACTCTTGCCTGAATGGTGCCCCTTACCTTCTTTGCAACAACTGGCTACCAGGAAGAGTTAACACTCATGGCTTAGGAATATAAGTAAATGGCTTTGCAGCAAACTGGCAATAAGAAATACAAGGAGGTAGCCGCACACAGTCTTAGGCTCCATGCACACTGTAGCTGATAAAAGCTATAAAAAAATGCCAGTAGCTTTGCAGGGAGCCTTTCAACGTTTTTTTAGCGTTTTTGCAATAGCTTTAATCAGCGTTTTTGAGTGTAGCTTAGTGTAGCTTTTTTTTTTTTTCTTTTACTTTTTTTTTTCAATTGATAAAAAACGCTGGCGCCTGCTTTTTTGAGCGGTTTTAAGCGTTTTTGGCCGTTTTTGAGCGTTTTTCCCCGTCGAAAAACGTCACTTTGAGCGCAAATTTCGGGCGTTCAGAAAAAAGCCAATAAACTCCAAAGCTCATTAACACTAAAAAACTCCCAGGTGTGCATGGGCACATAGGCTAACATACAGTTCAGTTTATGGGCTTTAAAAAAAAGCTTCAGTGTGCATGGAGCCTTACTGCAACAGGGATCTGGCTCAGTGAAAATCAAATCCCTGACAAACAGGCATACTAAGTAAGAGACCTCTGGTAACTTAATATATTAAAAGTTACCCATCTGCTTTAAATTATAGCCCAGCAGACTAATATAGCAGTTCAAAACAAATTTAACGCAATCGTTATAAACTTGTTTGGCAATAATACCCCAAGGATGGTTCCTTTTATTTTAGCAGAGGGTGGTCCTGTGGGGTCAGGGGGGTGGAGCTGGCCCATCCATAGGCTGACATGGTTAGCCCCAGGAAATGGATGTACATCTGTTTACATCCTCCTACCTTTTGAGTCTGCCCAGAGGTGAAAAAAAAATATGATTTTTCCGGACCTAAACATATGGCTACCCATAGAGCCATCATGGGTCTGCCAATGACCACTGTCAAAATGTAGACAAAAAAATGAACAAACCATGAAGTCACAAAATTGGCGCTGAATGGACAGGGAGGCAGAGTGTATGGACAGGGAAGCAATGTATCCCTCTTGAAATTATAGCACTATGTGCTGCTAAATTAATAAAAAAATGTAAATAAATATAAGTTCTACAAGTTCCAGTGCCAACTGTATACTTACATATGGACCCTTATAATCAGTTGGCTAGGAAGGTTAGAATTCCTACTTCATGCTCTGGTTCTTGGGGTATGGTGAGGAGAAAAAAAATGGGTGCCAACTCTAGTCTTTTTTACTTTTTTATTGCTGAACTAAAAAAGAAATAAAGCGTTACTGGATCTACCGATTACCAACAATACAGACCTGATCACGGATGTGGAAATATGGGGAAATTTAGGTAACAGCGATCCCAGGTCAATTGGCTTCAGTATAAATCACACAAATAGGAAACATAAGGGGAATACAAAGACACTAAATTTCAAACAAGCCAATTCCCCTGTTTCACCTCAAATGCTTTCATGTGTGGGTAACTAAAGTGGAATCCAGGCCATGTTTTCAAGGTCACCTTGGCAGGGTGGAATCAGAGCCAGGTTTTGCTTCAAGCTCTTGACCAGCAGTAGGTGGTCAAGAGGTTGCCCTGGCCTGGGACTCAGGAAGCTACCTGAGAGAGCATTACATGTGGAATAAATCGCTCTGTAAGAGAAGGAAAAGAATCTGAGAACATTCTAACACATCCTCCTGATCGCTGTCCACTTTAACCCCTTTTGCCCAGAGCTCTTTACTTTTAGACCAACAACTTATATGGTCTACACTAGGGCTCCAGGGGTGCAACCAAGCACCCGTGGCCCATGGTACACAGGGGCCCAGGTTACCTGGTGTGTGTTACTTGAGGGTGTCAGCTGCCACAGCTAGAAGGGCAATTCCTTTTTACTAGTCACCACCTGCTCCTAAGCCGACCAGGTGTGCACAGATAAGACAGCTTCATCTTCCTCTCCAAAGTTGCTTAACCCAGGACATGACAATTCCTTTGTTGGCTTAGACAATAATGAAGCATTACATGACTATGCTTTAAACTTTATTTAACAATTAAACAGGATATAAACAGTTCCACAAGCTGGTATACAGTTCACTGCACAGGATATAAACAAATTCCACATATTGGCAAATAGTTGCAAGATAAAAGTTATACATTGTGGCAATGAGAGCAACAAGTCCATCCAGCTCTACAAGAGGGTGTGCTGTGGTGCTACTTACAAGCTAGTATGTTCTTTACAGGCCCTAGGACCAAACACTTTCCTTTCCCAGGCCCCCAGAGGGAGCGCTTCTCCTTTACAGCTGTACCCTGCTGTGGATAAATACCTGAATTAGCTCCTCCCCTCAAAAACGTAAAGGTAAAGGACTGGGCTAACCCAGAAGACACACCTCCTGAGGGGAGTGGCCACAAATTAAACGGGGAAGCCTGTCTACAAGATTATTAGTGAAACAAGTTCCAGGCTTCTGAAAAAAAGCATTGTACTTAAAGAGTAAGTTTACCTTTGCACGTGAAAAAATAGACAATCATGGATGAATTTCATATGGTGATACACTTAATTTATATTTGTGTCTTCCAGAATCTTATTGTTTCATGATGAATGTGTATGTGCTGCTGGGGGCAATAAAGCTGCATGAGCAAAGTCCAGGTCCCGGATTCACAAAGGACTTACGACGGCATATCTTCAGATACGCCGTCGTAAGTCTGAATGTGAGGCGTTGTATCTCGGCGCCTGATTCAAAGAATCAGATACACCAGAAATTGTCTAAGATACGATTGACGTAAGTCTCTTACGCCATCGTATCTTAGGTGCATATTTACGCTGGCCGCTAGGTGGTGCTTCCGTTGATTTCCGCGTTGAATATGCAAATGAGCTAGATACGCCGATTCACAAACGTGCTTGCGCCCGGCGTATTACAATACGCTGTTTACGTAAGGCGTCCGACCGGCGTAACTTTACCCCTTATAAAGCAGGGGTAAGTCATGTTAGGTATGGACGTCGGAAACGTCGGAACAGCGTCGTATTTTACGTTGTTTGCGTAAGTCGTCCGTGAATGGGCGTAGGTTACGTTCAAGTCGACTAAACACTGAGCCAGCGTAAGTTAGGGAGAAAATTTGATGTGATACTGAGCATACGTGCGCATGCGCCGTTCTTTAGGTGCGTCATTTACGTGGGGTCACAATTCATTACCATACAACACGCCCCCTACCAGCCTAGTTTGAATTAGGCAGGCTTACGCCGGCCCATTTACGCTACGCCGCCGTAACTCAGGGCGCAAGTTCTTTGTGAATACGGTACTCGCCTCTCTAAGTTACGGCGGTGTAGCGTATCTAGGATACGCTACGCCCACACAAAGATACGCCCTCCTACGTGAATCTGGCCCCAGGTTCTTTTTAAATGCCTTTCTGTTGATAACATGAGTTTCATTGTATCGCAGGCAGAGCAGAAGAGAGGAAAGAGACAGACAGGACGTGAAATGAAGAGAAAGATGCTGGGCGAGAGACACAAACCTTTATGTATTGATCACATGAATGAAAATCAGCTAAGGTACTTATGTGTGTATATCTTTCAAGTCTCACTGCACTGCTTGGACGGCTACACTCAGCAGGATCTCTTAATATATCAAGAAAAATATCATTTACACCCTGTGCTATAACTAAACGTCCTGCAGGTACAACCAATTATTTTTGTATAAAAAAGAAGAAAAGTGACACATGCTATAGAGATGGTAGAGCTGCTCGCCCCGGAAATGATAGATAATGGAAAGGTTTCCCCGTTTTTTGTGGGGCTTTTAGGCAGCAATGTCAAAGCAGTAAAATACTGGTAGCTATATAAAAATATTATTTATTAAATAGAAGGAAGCTTAGATGTCGCAGTATATAGAAGTTACAATATAAAAACAAATATAATGGTAAAATATCACATTCCATGGTACATTAGACATAATCATTACACATGATATAGTATTCCATATTGTAGTACAATGTTGATCCCCGACGCGTTTCGACCAATTAGGGTCTCTTCAGGGGGATAATTATTTCTAAAGGGTATATCACAAAAATATAAAATTAATATAAAAATAACATGTCAGTAATACATCGCATAGATTCTAGCAGAGGATATATTTACCGCTAAACATGGAATGAAAGATATTGGAGCCACTGAGTAATCTGAGGGGATTTCTCAGTCCTATGGGAAGCCCCCGCATTCCCGAGGGTGAGAGGTCCACCCTTAGGCCCCGTACACACGAGAGGATTTATCCGCAGATACGGTCCAGCGGACCGTTTCCACGGATAAATCCTCTCAAAGATTTCCGCTGATTTCGATGGGATGGAGTGTACACACCATCGCATTGAAATCCGCGCGGAAATCCTCTGCCGATGACGTGTCGCGCCGTCGCCGCGATTATGACGCGGCGACGGGCGCGACGCTGTCATATAAGGAATTCCACGCATGCGTCAAATCATTACGACGCGTGCGGGGAATCCCTTTGGACGAATGGATCCGGTAAGTCTGTACAGATGAGCGGATCCATCCGTTGGAATGGATTCCAGCAGATGGATTTGTTGTGCAGCACAGCAAATATCCGATCTGCTGGAATCCATCCCAGAGGAGATTTCTCCGCGGAAACAGATCCGCTGGCGTGTACACACCATAGGATCTATCCGCAGAAACCCATTTGCTGGGATTTATCTGCGGATGGATTCTATCGTGTGTACGGGGCCATAGGGGTCTTCAGGGAGCCTCAAAAAGTGACACCCCGCCTGCAATGAACACCCAGAATGGCCGTATTTAGATAATTGGATAAATAATTACAGACAAACCTGATTGATGGCTAGAATGTATATTTGTATAAGAGAGTAAGGGCAGAGATATAATGTTAAACAAGGCATTCCTGAATGATCCAAAAAGGAAAAAGTATAACTAAACGATAAAGAATAGTAAAGGTGATAAATTGTGGGGTAGTGAATATAAAACTAGTGACATAATGTGAAGCATACTAAGGTGTGTAAGTGAGATGTAAATAATGATTTAATAATGATAGATATAAAAATGCAGCATTAGTGCAAGTGACAAACTGCAAAACCAAACCAATTCTTTTTTACAAACAAACAAATAAAATGTATATCAATGGTAACATTGGGGACCATTAGCTCTCGTGGCAGATGAGTTTGTCAGTGCTCTGGTCAGGAAGGGGGTAAATTCTTCCGGGGCTGAAGTGGTTAAGTTAAAAAAAAACTTCTGCCTTTAGAACCACTTTAGAACCCAAATTAAGAATATTTAGTAGTGTTTCTACTGCACAGCTTTGTTTACAACAGTGTCTTCTTTTAAATGACAGGGAACAAGCAAAGGAGCTGACAGACTGGATGTTTCAACTGGAATCTGATAAATTTGATCTTATGGAGAAAATGAAAACTCAGCGATATGAGGTATGATTACTATCTACATATAAAAAAACACACGTATATATAAAATGTGCAGTTCTAGGATAATCATCTTTTATCCTTCTCTTCTAGATTAATGTCCTCTACAATCGCATCAGCCATGCACAGAAGTTGTAAGTAGTGTTAGCCTTCTTTTAGAGCATATAAATTGCAAGTTTATTGAGGCTGAATGATTTTTGGCCTTTGAGCAGTACATAACATACTAACATGCATTGCTGTCCAATAACACAATATTTAAAGCTGCAGGTCCATTAAAATTCATGTAATATACTACACTTAGAGTGTCGCCTCTGTGCTTTCTCCCCAGGCATATTTTAGTCAAGTGTATCTTCTCACTTAAAGGGGTTGTAAAGGTAAATGTTTTTTCACCTTAATGCATCCTATGCATTAAGGTCAAAAAACATCCAAGGGTACCGCCCCCCCCCCCTGAACCCCCGTTTTACTAACCTGACCCCTCGAAAGTCCCGCGCGCGTCCACGTGATCCTCTTCGGTTCCCAGCCTGGCCGTTGATTGGCTAGGCTGGATGGATTGATAGCAGCGCAGCCATTGGCTGGCGCTGCTGTCAATCACAGCGGATGACGCGGTCCCCCGGGGGGCGGGCCCGAGTGATACAGTCGGCGGCTATGGCCGCCGCTGTATCACGGGAGCGCGCTCGCAAAAGCTTTATACCAAGCTCGCTCGCATGAAGGTGGAAAGCTTTTGCGAGGAGGAGCCGAGACAGCCGCCGAGGGACCCCAGAAGACCGGATTTGGGGACACTCTGTGCAAAACGAGCTGCACAGTGGAGGTAAGTATAACATGTTTGTTATTTAAAAAAAAAAAAATCTGCCTTTAGTGTTCCTTTAAGAGTATGTAAACCCAACATTTTATATTCCTGATATGGGCCTGCTGTACCATGTACTTGTAATAAAAAAAGTATCCTGTTCTCTTTGTATTCATGGGCGTCCACTCCATAGGGCAAGGGGGGTCAATTGCCCCCCCCTGGAAGTCAGAGTGGACTGCACCGAGAGTGACGAGATTGCTCCGTGTATGATGTGTCTCCCCTCCCCCGCCGTCTCACTAGCGGCATAGTGTCAGTCCACCCCGCACTAATGCTGAGTGCAGGAGGATCCGAAGAACTTCAGTGAGCTTACACTGCTTGCTGCTGATTGCATGCAGGAGGGAGCCGGTGGGCGGGCCCAGACAAAGGGGAGGCAGCTGAAGAATCCAGAAGCATGGACGAGGATGCGCCCATATCTGCCAGCTTCCTTTCTATGGCGGCAACAGCACACCCTTTCTCCTGGGCACAGGCTCCTTTCAGGCTGGGAGGCTCGATCTGGGCTGTAACAAAGCTCCTCTATAGGTGGGCGGAGCAAGTGACCCTACACAGACTGCAGCCTGATCACTGCTTCCTGCCCAGCTGACATCAAGGCTCACCCTGGGGAAGAAGATAAGAGGACAGATGCCACACTGCATATCCCCCTCCCGTGAGTCCCAACCTGTTTTGCCTTCCAAGCTGTATGATTCTGTGCTGTAAACCTGTTCTGCATCTTGCAGTGTGCAGGTTTACTGGAAAAGAAAGGAAAAATCTCGGCTATGTCAGGAATATATTGGGACTTTTCAGGCTCCAGATGGATGCATTCCGCACACACACATATCTTATTAAAAATTATTATTTTTGATAATGTGCAATACTTTCTATGTAGAACCTGAAAAGTCCCAGGCCCAGATTCAGATAGGGGATTCTGGAAAATCATTCCACCACAGAGAGAGAACAGAACAGACATACAGGTAGTGTGCCAGATTCAGAGAGAGATACGATGGTGTATCTCCTGATACACCGTCGTATCTCAGAGTTAGGCTGGTCGTATCTCAGAGTTAGGCTGGTCGTATCTATGCGCCTGATTCATAGAATCAGTTACGCATAGATATGCCTAAGATCCGACAGGTGTAACTGTGTTACACCGTCGGATCTTACCTGCAATTTAAAAATGGCACGGGGGGGGCGTTCTCGCTGATTTACGCTGACATATATGTAAATCAGCGAGATACGCAAATTCACGAACGTACGCGGACCCGACGCAGTGTTGTTACGACGTTTCCGTAGCGGTTTTCCCGGCGTATACTTACCCCTGCTTCTATGAGGCGCAGCCAATGTTAAGTATAGGCGTCGTTCCCACGTCGATTTTGAATTTTTTTACGTCGTTTGCGTACTCCGATTCAGAAACCTGCGCGCCGCAAGTTACGCTCACGCCGAAACCACTGAGGTCCTAGCGACGTCAGTGGGAGCAATGCACGCCGGGAAATTTCGCGGACGGCGCATGCTCATTTAAATCGTCGCGGGGACGCACCAGATTTAAATAGTACACTCCCCCTAGCCGCGTAATATCGAATTCCGCCGGAGTTTTACGATACCCCGCCGCAAGTTTTTAGGTAAGTGGTTTGTGAATTACCCACTTGCCTCTCAAACTTGCGGCAGCGGAACTTAAATCGCATAGATCACGCGGATCTAAAGATCCGCTGATCTATGTGAATCTAGCCCCCAGAGTCCAGTTTTATGGAAGCAAGGGGCCAAATAGGTGGCTACCACTTTGGAGTTTTCACTATAATACGGATTTTCCATCTATTGAGCTGAGTGTTCCAGCTTAAGCCTTTTTGCCTAAACACGAGAGTGCTAGGCCATTTATTGCGGTAAGTGCGCATTTCCGAAGGGTGGTGGAATCACGCATACACTGTGGTGTGGTGGAAGTACATCTTAAGGATCCTGAATGGAATTTCTCTGTTTATGAAATGTATTTTTATGTCCACATATTTAGACATTTTTGCCATTTATTTATTTGTGTGTGATTTCAATTGCACTTATATATTGTTTCACATATAAGGTGTATTATTCACTTATTCACTCTGTTATTTATTTAACTATATGTTGATTTATTTTTTCTATGTGAGCGCTGCTTTATATCACAAATGACACATGATTCATATTAGGTGGCATTTTATATGTATATACATTTTTCAGTCGTGGTATACAGATCATCCAAAAAGCTAGCAGTATTTTATCATAAAAAGATTTATAAGCTGTGGGCACAGTGGGGGGCGGATGAACTATTTTCATTTTACTGGGTTTAGTAACACTTTAACTGTGTAAATTAAAGCGGAGGTCCACACAAAAATGGAACCTCCGCTTTTCGGAACCCTCCCCCCCTCTGGTGTCACATTTGGCACCTTTTAGGGGGGATGGGGGGGTGCAGATACCTGCCTAAGACATGTATTTGCACCCACTTCCAGGCATAGACTCGGGAGTCAAGTCCCTCCCCCCCCACTGTCTTCTTGGAAACACACAGGTCCCAGAAGACAGCGGTGACCAGTTAGGAGGCGCATCGCGACTCATGCATGCGCAGTAGGGAAATGAAGCCACAACGCCAATGAGGATGGCGGCAGGGCAGCCGAGAGTCGAGCGATTGATCGGCTTCAGCTGCCGACATTGCGGGCACCCTGGACAGGTAAGTGTCCATTTTTTTAAAGTTAACAGCTGCAGTATTTGTAGCTGCTGGCTTTTAATATATATTGTTTTAGGCGGACCTCCGCTTTGAAAAATCTCTGGATATTTTATTGGAGTAGATCTCAGTAAGTGATCTGCACAAGTATGGTTATCAATTAATTAAAGTTTGTGCAAGAATCCTGTCCTATATCATATTCCATGTAGTATTAAAGCTAATCGTCACTTTCACTCTGACATGGTGAATGTTGTCTCTGGTGCTAAATTTAGTTGAACAGAGCACACTCTAGCAGTGTTTTTTTCCTCTATATCCTGTCCCCAGCATACACACCTCTGTTCCCTGTATCAGTGCCAGCATAAGGGATGGTCCCTCCAGTACCCAGTATCCTTCCTGAACTATAAAAAGAGAAAAGTACTGGATGTTTTTTGCACTCATTCAGCTGTCCTTTGCAGAAGAGCCTTTTTCCTGTCAACATTATTGAAAGCTTACTGCTTACATGCTCTACATGATAATGTTAGTCAGAGGACCCAAATGATCATATCAGCATTGCAATTGCAAGAGAGTAGACACACACCGAGATGTGTATAAAGGAAAATTTATTATCATACTTACCGTAATTTTCCTTTCCTGATGGACTCCATGGCAGCCTACGTGTGGGTTAATCCCGCCTCCTCTCCAATGTGATAGGACCCCATACCCATAAAAGTTAACTCACCAGTAGCACCAGTGTTCCGTAACTATCCCGACTCCATAATTTCAGGGTGGGAACTCCGTCTGCCATGGAGTCCATCAGGAAAGGAAAATTACGGTAAGTATGATAATAAATTTTCCTTTTTCCTGACTGACTCCATGGCAGCCTACGTGTGGGAAATAACTAGCCAAACACACGGGTGGGTATGCTGAACAGAAATATATTTAATTTGTCCCGTCAGCCGACAAGACAGATAAACCAAAATTTACAGAAGACAGTGCTGCAGGTTCAACACAGTAATGGGACATAAAGGTGTTTATAGAAGACCAAGAGGCCGCTCTACAAATAACGTCTGGCGCCACATGACGGGCTGCTGCCCAGGAAGCTGCCATCCCTCTCGTGGAGTGAGCTGTTACCGCCTGCGGAGGAGCCAAGCCCTTTGCACAATAAGCCTGTTGTATCGTCTGGACAATCCAGGATGCAATTGTTCTTGAAGATGCCTTCTTCCCTTTGTTCTTGCCTGAATGCAGGATGAACAGGTGATCAGATCGTCTGAATGTAGATGTAACTTGCAGATATTCAGTGAGTATCTTGCCCATATCCAGAGGGTGAGTCTCATCAGAATCTGGGTTTTTAAAGGTAGGGAGAACTACTTCCTGATTCTCATGGAAAACCGACGAGACCTTCGGTTTGGAGCCCAGCATGGGTATCAGAACCACTCTGTCTGGGAAAAAGGTGAGAAATGGCTCCTCGTGACCTAGAAAACCGATCTCGGACACTCTCTTGGCCGAGGTGATAGCTACCAGAAAGGCTACTTTGGCTGAAAAGTTCTTCAACGAGGACGGGGAGGGCCCCGACATACTAAGTCCATTCAAAAAGTCAAGTACTAACGGGAGATCCCATTTGGGGAATCTTGGCTTCCTCAGAGGTCTCAATCTTGAGGCTCCACGAAAAAACTGTTTGATTAGTGGATGGGTTGCCCAAGGAATTCCAGAAAAGGCTGAAAGTGCTGAGATTTGAACTCTTAGTGAGCTTACAGACAGAGGTAGGTCTAGTCCTGATTGAAGAAAGCTTAGGATGTTTTGGATTTCTGGGTTCTTGAAGGAACTGCCCGCGGTTAAAGAAAATTCCACAAACTTAGACCATATTCTACCGTACACTTTATTTGTGCTTCCTTTCCTTGAGCTCATAAGGGTAGAGATCACCCGAGAGGCGCAGCCAAGGGTTTCTAACCTTTCCCTTTCAAGAACCAGACCGCTAGTTTCATTTGAGCCGGACAGGGATGGAGGAGCGTTCCCTGGGAGAGAAGGTCTGGTCTGCATGGTATTAGAATTGGGTCCTGAAGACTCAGGTGAACCAGAAGAGGGAACCATGGCCTGTTCGGCCAGCATGGAGCCACCATTGTAATTTCTACTTCTTCCGCAAGAAGTCTCTTCAGGAATTTCAGAATTATTGGGATCGGGGGAAAGGCGTACGCCCTCTGAAACCACCACCGATCCGTTAGGGCATCCGTCCCGATTGCCTGGTTGCAGTAACCTCTTGTGTAGAATTTTTTCAATTTGGCATTGTTCGGAGAAGCAAAGAGATCCACTTGGGGATTGACTCCCAGGGACAAGATCCAACGGAAGGACTGATCGTGGAGAGACCATTCGTTGACGTCCACCTGAGTTCGTGATAGGAAATCCGCTTGGGAGTTCTGAATACCTGGAATAAAAACCGCCGTCAGGTTGACTAGGTTCACTTGGGCCCATTTCATAATGGGCTCTACTTCCTGGAGAAGGGATGAGCTCCGAGTCCCGCCTTGTCTCTTGACATATGATACTGCTGTGGTGTTGTCCATCCTTAGTATTACTGACCTTCCTTTCAGCAGTTGTGAAAAGGACTGTAGGGCACACCAGGCCGCACGAAGCTCCAGGGTGTTCGAGCCTGGATTGTGGAGGCGAGCGTCCCACCTGCCTTGCGCCATGCTTGTGCCGCACAGGGCCCCCCAACCGGAGCCACTGGCATCTGTCGTCACTGTGACCCACGAGACTGGAGCGATGGAGTGACAATTCAGCAGATTCTTCGGTTGAAGCCACCAGAAGAGGCTGCCCCTCATTGACGTTGAAATGTGGATCCGCTGATTCATGCTCCCTGATTTCCACTGCCTGAGAAAGCCGGATTGGAAGGGACGTAGCCTCCAGAGCGCCCATTTTACCATTGGTGTTGTGGATACCATTGTCCCAATGATCTTCAAACATTGATGAGCTCTTAGGTGACGAGTACTCAAGGCCCGGGAAATCCTCTCCTGAATTACCGGAATTTTCTCTGTTGGTAGAGAGATGGTCTTCCTTACTGTGTCGAATTGAGCACCTAGATAGGTTAGACACTGAGTTGGCTCCAGATGGCTTTTTGCCAGGTTCAGGAGCCACCCGAATTCGGACAAGGTCGCGATGACCTGATCCCTCTGTGCCAAGAGAAGGGTCTTGTCTTGGGACAGGACCAGGAGGTCGTCCAGATAATGATACAGACGAATCTTCTTCAGCCTGATGAGAGCTACCAGAGCCAAAAGAACTTTGGTGAAGACCCGTGGGGATGTTGTTAGGCCGAAGGGTAGGCACACGAACTGGAGGTGTTCCTGGTTGACATAGAACCTGAGGTATTTGTGCAGCTCTGCTGCTACTGGGACGTGGAAATAGGCATCCTTTAGGTCCACGGAAATCATCCAGTCGCCTGGCTGTATTGCTTGTTGGATGGTTGATAGAGTTTCCATTTTGAACTTTTTGTGTGTTATAAATCTGTTCAAATATGTCAAGTCTATGACTGGGCGCCAGGTACCGTTCTTCTTTTGTACTAAGAAGAGAGGGGAGTACACCCCAAGAAACTGTTCGTCTTTTGGGACGTGTATCACTGCTCCTTGAATCTTCAGGAGGTGAATGTAGTCTAGAAGGACCTGTTTCTGCTCCAGTGACCCTGGAAGAAGGGTGGAGATGAACTTTGGACAGGGAGGACTGGAAAAGGACCATGCGTGTCCTGAGGTCACGGTCTTGATGACCCAAAAGTCCTTGATTGAGGCCGCCCAGACGTGCCGATAAAGGAGTAGACGAGCTCCCACACGATCCGCTTGGGCGGGCGTTGTCTCAAAAAGATTTCCCCTTGTCGCGTCCAGTTGACGCCTGAGTAGTTGGAGTAGGTTTCCGGTAGGAGCCTCTACCTCTGCTCCAATTCCTTCTGTAGTTTCCACCAGGCCTGTAAGCACGAGCTTCCCTAGCGCGGTCCGGGCTGTATCGCCGAAATTGAGGCATTTTTCTTCCCGTTTGGCGCTTGTCCTGAGGAAGGAAACCAGACTTGCCGCCCGAGACTTTGGAGATGGCATCATCTAGCTTGTTGCCAAACAGGGTTGATCCTTCAAAAGGAATCTTGCACCAATTCTGCTTCGATGATGGGTCGGCAACCCAGGGGCGTAGCCAGAGGGCCCGTTTCGCGGTCACAGAAGAAAGCATAATCCTGGCTAACAGGCGGATTAAGTCGACGGAGGCTTCGCCCAGGAATGCGACCGCCAGTTTTAACTCTGCCGTGGCTGAGTTCTTGGCTAGTTCTTCAGAGACGCCTTTGAGGAAAGAATCAACGTTTTCCGTCCAGGCTTCCATGGCCTTTGATAATGCCGCTAAAGCTAGAGCCGGTTTGCAGGCTGTGCCCGCAAGGCCATAAATTCTTCTGAGGTCCTGGTCCATTCTTCTGTCCAGGCCATCTTTGAAAGAGACGGAGTCAGCAATAGGTAAAGTGACGTGTTTAGCAAGTCTCGTTACTGCCGCATCTACTAGAGGAACATTCTCCAAGTGTTTGACCTCTTCCTGTTTGAAGGGATAGAGCTTTGAGGCTTTGTTAGCCATGGAAGATTTCTTGTCCACCTTGCTCCATTCCTCTTCAAAAATACCCTTTAGTTCAGTCAAGAACGGGAACGTAGGGCGTTCTTTCCCCAAGCGTTTAAAATATTTTTTCTGCTTGGCTGGAGAAGCGGGTTGTTCTTCCCATAAGAGAGCCTCTTTAATCGCTTTGACGAGTGGCGTCACCTGCGCGAAGTCAAATTCTAAGCCTTCTTCGTCACTCTCTAGGTCACCTTGAGGAGAAGCCGGAGTGGAGGCTTGAGGCCGGGAAGGACCTGGATCCTCTAGGATCTCCAAGTTTGGAGAAGCAGACCCGTCAGTGTTGGTCTGAATCTGCGTGTGGGGCATATGCTCTTTTAGAGTTCGTTGAACCACACGTTCCACCAGAGACTCGATCCGATGACCTTCAGTCTCTTTTTCCCCGACCGCATGGGCGTAGCATCGGTCGCACAGTGACTTGCCCTCCGGGACATGAGTGTCACATCCCCAGCAGGCTCTGCGATCAGAGCGACTATCATGGCGGTGGGAGCGGTGTCTTGAGGAGGAATGTGAGCGTCTCCTCCGGTGGGAAGATGTAGATGGAGAACTCCTTTTGGATTTTGATCTGGAAGAATGATGCGGTCTGGCAAGGTCATGGGACTGGATTGCGGAGATAGGATCTGGATCAGGAGGGCTTTAAAGAGAGACACATAGGGAGGAAAATTGTCAGACAACACATATTGACTGTGACTTCCACCCCTAGCCCCGCCCTTATCCTGCACATACCTTGTGCGTGAGGGCTGGCCACCTGTAGACGGTGACTGGTCCATGACTTAGGACCTGCGTAAAACAGCGATACGGATCCGAAAAGGAAGAAAACCTAAAGTGTCAAAATAATGGAAAGATAAATGCATTGTCCCTTTAAGATTTTTTTTTTTTTTTTTTTAAAATCCTGTTATTATTATATATTTTTTTTTTTTTTTTTTTTTACACAAATGAATAAATAAATAAATTATTAATACATTAAATAATTTGAATGACCAACATTTTAAAATCGCTTGCACAGATGAGAAGCAATACTATATGCTAGTACAACATGAAAGGCTAATACAGCAGGGGGAGCCCTGCTCACTGACCTGGCAAAGAAGAGTATCGCTCTTTGCGGCTGCACGCCTGATCAGGGAACATCCCAATGTGCATAGGCGAGCAGCCGCTTTTTAAATCACCCGCCGGTGACGTCACCTGTCGTCCGCGCGCCTGCGCGGTACAATCGATGCGACGGCGCGTGCGCGGCCGCCGCAGATTCGACAGACTGCGCATGCGCGAAACCAGGCCTCGCTCTGAGAGTGGGCACAGCGCATGCGCGGGGTACTGGCGCTCGCGACCAGGAAGCAAAGTGCGAGCTGGAACGCAGAAGCGCTCCAGCCGCCATGGGGACAAAAACAGACACAGAAAGACAACAAATAATACAAATAGGCGACTGCCATGAGAGAATAGGACCTTGCCAGCCGTGATGAGACGTCTTCAGCACACATAGCAAACGCCCAAAGGGTTGCTGCAAAAGCTCTCCACCCGCCCATGGCTGGGATCCGAGCTGCACCGCTCAGGTGTGCCATCCTATTCCTGTCCTGAGAAGTTTCTAAATTCATGGAGGAGGAAAAAAAAGGAACACTGGTGCTACTGGTGAGTTAACTTTTATGGGTATGGGGTCCTATCACATTGGAGAGGAGGCGGGATTAACCCACACGTAGGCTGCCATGGAGTCAGTCAGGAAAAGGGCTTTTTCACACAGGTGTGGAATTCTAAACCAGCCTTTGACATGTGTTAACACACCTATAGCATTAATGACGGCTTTTGACATGTTGCACAAGCATCCACAGTCAAGTTAAGGCGACGCTCCTCAAACGCCATGTGATGTGTGTTTTTTTTATCTCTTTAAAGGCTAAATTGGAAAAAATACCACTTTTAACACTTTGCAGTTGCACCTTAAACCTACTGTTAATGCCATAGGTGTGTTTACAGTCTGTTTACGGCTGGCTTATGGTGCATTTAATTAGAAGTGATTGGAGGACCTTACAACGCGTCAATGCCTGCTGAACTATGCAGGCAGCATTATTTTGGGATCTGGCTTGGGGATAACAATTAACTGTAATAAATCACAGTTGTTCCTGCTTACACCCTAAGGCTCCATTCACACCTAGGCATAGGGCGTACAGGCGTTTTTACAGGCGATTTTTACCTATGTTTTTGTCGCGCGTATATGCGCGTTTGCGTGCGTATGCGCGCGTTTTCGCACAGTGGCGTTCGACGTTTTTGTACTTTGTCTTTTTCCATATTAGCCAATAAGAAAAATGATCATCCCTGACATCACTTGTTGCTCTCCTAGGAATTTTTTATTCCTCTTCCTGGGATTTCAGCAACACAGGCGTCAAAACGCTTGTACAAGCGCGTGTTTACGCACAATACGCGCGTATCAGGCGTTTTACATTGACTTCAATGTAAAAAAAAAACGCTCAAATACGCGCATATCGCGCGCTAGGAGCGACAAAAAAGGGTCCGGAACTTTTTTGAGCTACAGGCTACAGGCGTTTAGGCGTTCAGATGTGAACCATCCCCATTGCCTTTCATTACTTTTCGTCCCTCTGGCGTTTGTGCGCGTCGCGCTACAGGCGTAAAAACGCCTAGGTGTGAATGGAGCCTTAGGCTCCATTCACACTAATGCTTTTTTTGATGCATTTTGCAGAAATGCAGGGAAATTTTTTAACATGGTTTCCTATGGAACATGTTCACATCAATGCTTTTTTGTGCCTCTGCGTTTTTGGAAAGGGTCAGGGACTTTTTTTCCTGCAAAAGCAGCGTTTTGCATGCAATAGAATTCAATGGACCTGCATCCAAAACGCAAGTACCACGATTTTGCCGCGATTTGCGTTTTTAACCTGTTTATAGCTAGTTGTTAAAGGAAATGTAAAAAAATAAAAATTACTGGCTAAAAAAAACAAAAAAAAACGCAAATCGTGGTAAAATCGTGGTAAAAACGCACATCAAATAATGCAGCAAGCACCTAAAAAAGCATTGCAAAAACGCTCAAAAGCAACATGCATAGGTGTGAATCGAGCCTTACAACCAAAAGGAAAGACAAACACTTCGCTAGGTTGATGGGTTCAAATACTTTGGGGTAAACACCTGACTCACAGAAGGTTTTTTGGAAAATTCTCACACTGAGTCCTGTAGTTAACCTTATTAAATGTTTTTTTTTTCACAAGATGAAGTTGTTTCATAAAGTATGGGATCCATGGAATAGATACCTGACAAATGACCCCGGGACACTCACAAACTAGACCTATTCTCGTGAGATGGGTCTCTGGGCACGGAGCCCTAGCTCCCCTCCCCAATTTCCCCTTCTCTGGCGTCTCCTCTACACTTTTTCTCTACTTTGTTTCATCCCCCTCTCTTTTAAAAAAAAATTGATTATTGGGTTTTAATTTTTGTTGTATTGGTTATGTTGTTTTTCTCACTCACCCTCGGCAGACTATTGTTTACTTGCACTGTGGAGGGCGACACCCGCGCAACCGGAGGAACCAGACTCCCCCGATAGTCAGATGGGGAGCTGGTTCTTCCCAGCGTTTGGAGCATCCGCTAAAGTTTAGGATTGGGAACATGCTTTAGGTCATAGACACATTGGTACTGTGTACAGTTTGAGATTCTTAGTTGAGAAAGGTATATATACGCAGTGGCGGGACAAGGTCATCCAGCGCCCAGGACAAAGATGCTAAACTGCGCCCCCTTTCCATTAGGGTCTGGGTCCCCCCCCCCATCCCTGCAATAAATCATTGCGCGCCAGGGGCAGCCGTCCCTCCTGCCCACCCCTTGTCCCGACCCTGTATATACCACACTTATTTGTGCAAATATGTTGCAGTCCACATTAGTAGATGAAACTAGTCCACGTCTGCTATACAAGGAGGATTCCTCAAGTATTTTAGAATGATCAATGTATGACTCCCTAAATACGTTGTATACTGCACAATAAAAAACTGAGATCTTTGTACCTTGTATTGTAAACCTTTAATAAAAACTATTTTTTTTCCCCCCCAAAGTTTGCATACTCCTTCTTTGGACAAAGCCTTAGGCCCCTTTCACACGTGCGGACAGTATGTCCGTATTTCATCCATCCGTTTTCGGATGAAATACAGACATACATGTATCCCTATGGGATAGCGGGTGTCAGCTGACACCCAATCTCATCGGTCCCTGCTATGGTCTGATTCTGCAGACGGAGGAAAATCCTATTTTTTCATCCATCTGCGGATTGGGTGAACACAGACAGACGGTCCGTGCTCATCCGATCCCCCCATAGAGGAGAGCGGAGATCTGACAGGGCGGTCCCTGCTGAGCAAGCGCATGAGAACAGTATGGATCCTCATGGGATCAGTACATTTGAAAGGGGCCCTACCCCAATACCCCAAAAAAAATTGACAAACTAATTGGGGTTGTTTTTTCCTTTGTGAGGGCTGGGGAGGACACCAAACTTGCAAGATAAGCCCTATAGCTGCTCCTTTCCTTGGGAGGAATGGCCCTTCCTAATTTAAAATGTTACTACTGGGTGGCTGTTCTAGTTAAAATACGCTATTTCAACCCAGGGACAACCCATCGCTGACCCTTGAAGTGACCCTTCTGGGCAGGGCCGGCCCTACCATGGGACCCGATGGTACCATTGTACCAGGCAGCACTTTCAGGGGGGCAGCAAATTGCCGCCCACACGCCATCCCATTCCGCCAGCTCCGCTCTCCACTCCACTGTGGGGCTAATTGCCGCCCGACCACTCCTCCCCTTCCGCTCTCCGCTCCACTGTGGGGTTAATTGCATCAATAGAGCCATAACAGGTCCTTTTTATACTCCTATACACTCTTTTACTCCTATATACATGTATAGAGCCATGATAGGTCCACTTTAGTTACCATGATATAAAATAATGGATGTGGGGGCATTTTGGTGGGCGTAATTTTTTTTTGGGGGGGGGGGCAGCATTTCATTCTTGGTACCAGGCAGCACAATGTCTTGGGCCGGCACTGCTTCTGGGATTATATGCTATAATAACTAGTCATCTAGTTTCTAGAGGCCCTCATCCAACTCTAATGTTACTCCCTTATGCAAACCACTCTTATAATATATAATAAAGCTAGGACAAAATACTACACACAACACTCTCTCTCCGCATACCCCTCTCTGGGGAAATCCTGCTCTTTCTCACATCAAACTGATATTGCATTCACAGGTTTGAGCTAGTCGGAGCATTGTGACCTTAAAACATATCATGTCGGGTGGGATACTAATGAAATTTATTGAATTAAAGCTTAAATTTAACCTTATATTTTACTGATTTTGGCAATTAAGACATGTGGCTGGGGCAAAATTCCTGACACCCATTGATTTGAAATCTGATCCCATTGAGGGATTCCTCACCTCAAGCGTGGTCAGGAAGCCCCCCTCTTCTCTATACCTGCGACTGCTTTCTTATACCCCTAAGCTGCCTCTGGTTTTCCAGAATTTGAAGGAAGCCATAGCTGACCTTATAGACTTAGATGACTGGCATGACTGCTTAAGTTGTCATCTTCCTTCTACAATTTCAGCATAGAATAGGTTTATACAGCTGAAGTTTCTACACAGAGTCCATTATACTCCACACAGGCTCCCTACTATCTACCCGACTAGTCCATTATGCACAAGATGTCAAGCTGACCCAGGTACTTTTATTCATATGGTGTGGATGTGCCCCCTAATTCGACCATTCTGGCCTGGTTGGTTGACTATATTGACATAATCAGGTGGACTGACTTTGGAATGGATCCCTTAGCGAGGCTCCTTGGTACCATAGATGGGGTAGAGACAGGCCATCACTCAAAACTGTTTGTTTTCTATGCAGCTTTCTATGCAGAGAAGAGAGATTTTCGTTAACAGGAAACTTTCTACTCCTCCACCCTTATATGACTCATGCCTGGCAAACGAGTGTTACTAAATTCCTGCTTATTTACAAACTAACAATGAATGTAGTAATTGTCCAAGAAAATTTGCTAAAATTTGGGCTACCTGGATTGATGTACATGGTAATTAACTGTAACTATTTGGATACCTAATCTTTGATAGCTTCAGGGATTAGTTGAAATTGTTTTCTCCTATCTGAAAATGTATATCAGGCCTTTTTACAATGTGCTTTTTTAGGCCCCTTCTATCACTCCCCTCCAGGCCTGGACTGGGACAAGAATTTGGCCCTGGACTTCATCCAGACTGGCCCACTTTGGCAGGTCTCTCCCATGGCGGCCGGACAACTCCCGCACAAACTCCCCCCCCGGCCACCCAAGCCCCCTCTCCCCCTTCACTAGCCACTAGCTGTTCTACTTTATTATAGTAGAATGGCTGGTACTGGTACTCTTATAGGCAGTACCACTGGGGAAGCTAGACATTATTTCACCCGGGCAAAGAATCAGTTTGGTGCCCCCCCCCTTATGGGACAAGATTAGGCAGAAGTGAGAAACACCCAGGCCATAGCTGTTAAATCAGCTGTCTGTCCCCTCCCCCATGCTCCTCTGTCATCCCTCCTGCTCCTCTGGTCCTCCCTCTGCTTCTTTGTTCCCCCCAGGTGAGCCCTGCGGGGAGGGAGAGACAGAGGAGCGGAGGGGGGCAGCGGTCCGCTGTCACTGAAGCTGGCCCACTGAGCCATCGGCCCACCGGGAAACTCCCTGTAGTCCCAATGGCCAGTCCATCCCTGCTCCCCTCTCTATATAACTGTTTTCTTTTATCCTTTTCTGGCCTATGCTTTATGCCTCTCCCCATATACAATATTTTTATAGACTAGGCTTATATAGAAATGAACCCTTTGAGAGCTCAAGCTCATGAATGCTTATCTATATAAATTGTCCATACTGTATGGTAACTACAATGGTAGGAGAAATTAAGGCTACACCTCTTGATACTTATTGAGATATGTATGTGTTCCTTGTCTTTCAAAGTGAGACTGCTTGATCAAACAATGTAATGAAATTGCAGTTCTACTGAATCTGCAAAGTACTAAATGCTGCGAGTATATTGTATGTTATTATGAAACTCAATAAAAAAATGTTAACTGTTAAAAAAGATATACCAAGCAATAATAGCATGTACCATATACTACCCTACTCTCATTTTCCTTACGTCACAAACACCCCATCTGTATGTAGCGCTACCCCCGCAGGAGCCGCTGGTTAGATTTGGGACGGCGTGTTATGTTACCTCTGTGATGTGTCTAGGGATGATGATGATGATGATGAAAACAATGACGGAATGTCCAAACAGCAGGGTGTCGTTTTCTGTGCTTTTATTACTTGCCCAACATGGCAAACAGTCAACTTGAGGTAGATAGAGAAAGGTTGGTGAAAGGAGAATTTGCAGATTCAGGCCTATGGATAACGGAAGCAGTCCTGCCTCCAATGGGACTTTAACTCACGTCGCCACTCCAGCCGGAGTGGGTATAGTGTACCTGGACAGGCCTCTCACACTGACCCGGCAGCCAGGGTATCACTCGGAAATCTGAGAAGGAACAAGTCTCTGCCATTGACTTGGCTCTCATAGAATTAGAATTTGGAGTGGAACCTCTGCCACAGGCCCTCTACTCAGGAACGTAGATAATAGAATGAATCCTCTCAATCAATAGAATTTTGCCTGAATCTCCCTCAGGTAGACTTCTTGGTTTCAGGGGTCACCGACTGATAAGTTGCAACATACAACTTCTCAGTGTCCGGTCACCCAGATCCCCGATAGATTGTCTAAACCCTGTTGGATCACCTGCCTCCGGGCTCACCTCAGACCGACTCCCCACCGAACAGCACAACTCGCTTGGGATCTTCTTCATGGAATGTGGGGACCCAGTAAGTCACTGGGGCCCCTTTGCAGCCTCAGTTGCTCCGGGCCATGAGGGCCCAGGACTGGGAATTCCGCGTAGCACGTGCGCCCCGGCCTGGTAGGCCATATCGCCGGGGCCCGTGATGTGCGCACACCCTAAAGGTGGGTGCCGCACCTGGAACGAGCGAAATGGCGTCTGCCCTAGAAGTACCCTCCCCCAACATGCCCCGCAAGGGAGAAACTCCTCTGATTGGCTGCTGGCAGGAAGGCGCTACCGCCTGGACCCCTCTGGCGCCACCTGCTATCCAGAGATGGAAAGGCATCTCTGGAACACAGAAAGAAACCACAGGACAGTCCAGCCTGGAAGAAACCCAATTTACATAAATAAACATGGATGAGAGCAAAGTAACTCTCTCATCCCCCTCTAAATTTAACATAGCACCTGTACTGAAAGTACACAGGCGCTACATGTACATTGTGTGCACTGTCACAGCCATCTCTTCCCACCACCTCTCTAAGGCCCCGTACACACGAGCGGATCTCCGCTGGAAACGGTCCGCCGGACCGTTTCCAGCGGAGATTCCTCCTCCGGATTTGGATCCGATGGCTTGTACTCACTGAATTCATCCGCGGTGACGTGTCGCACCGTCGCCACGATGATGACGCGGCGACGTGCGTGACGCTGGAAGGTAAGTACTTCCACGCATGCGTCGAATCATTACGACGCATGCGAGGGAGGGGAGCGGACGGATTGATCCGGTGAGTCTGTACAGACCACCGGATCAATCCGCTGGTCCCGATTCAAGCGGATAGATTTCTTAGCATGCTAAGAAATTTCTATCCGCTTGAAATGGTCCGGCCCGAGGAATCTCCGCGGATAAATATCCGCTAGGCCGTACAGACGACCGGATTTGTCCGCTGGAACTGATCCGCGGATCAATTCCAGCGGATAGATCCGGTCGTGTGTACGAGGCCTAACACATTGGTTCCCCATTATACCCTCTGTGTTTCCCCCCTGCACATGCTGCCCTCAATCATATTTTACGCAATCCTCTTCCATGCATACTGCCTGCCATCATTCCCTCTGCATTCCTCTTCTGCACATTCTGCCTGCTGCCATACCCTCTGTACACATCTCCTGCACATCATGCTTGCTAAGACACTTTAACATTATTTGTGATATCCCCAACTTTAGTCATTCTAAAATAGGCACAGTTTTGCTAGAATATTGTAAAACAAAATTGAATATCTTTAACTGATTATGTTTTCTTTACACATACAGCAAGAAAGGGGCAGGAAAAGGTCGTGTTGGTGGACGCTGGAAATGAGCAGCCATGATAATTGCTGGCCATCCCTGAAGTGCCTTGTGATGGACATTCTTTTCTGTAGTCTTCATTGTGTACTTTTCCTAGACTATCTTCAAAATTCAGCCCACTAGTAATCTTCTATTATGGATGCAGGGATGCACAGAAAACCAAGTCAAAGGGATTCAACTGCTCCAAATATTTTGCTTGCTAAATAAAAGAAAGCAATGCAAAATCCTATGTGTGAATTCTTGTGTTTCATACATTTTCAACAACATCTTATTTAAACCATCATTTATCGAAGTGTGATATATTATTACTGTGGTGTTCTCATACTCTGATTATATCAATACATCAATACTCTGAAATCTGATCTAGTGCACTACTACTAATGGATCACTAAAAACAAGCTATGCACCTGAAGATTAGACATGGTAGTGTTTTCATAGGTACACTGGTCCAGCTTGAAACAATATAAGTACGGTATGTACGTGCCATACCTATGGGATCCCTGTGAAAACTGGAAATCACTCTAGATGGCACTGCTGGACAGCAATCTCCACTTGATTCCAGGTCCTGCGCTGAGCGGAACTGAGACCTGAGACCTAGTGATGACCTCTTTGGGTCTTACATAAGGTATCTAATGAAAAGGAACCAGGGAAGCCAAATATAAGCAGATTAAACTTCAGCTTAAAAAAACTGCAATGTTCAGATGTACAAAGCTGAGGAAGACCTAGACACTAGGGGCCAGATCCACAAAGAACTGCCTATCTTTAGGCAGGCGTAATGTATCTCAGATACACTACGCCGCCGTAACTTATAGCGGCAGGTTCCTTATCCAGAAAGAATTTGCGCCATAAGTTACGTCGGCGTAGTGTAAATGTGTCGGCGTAAGCGCGCGAGATTCAAATGTCTGAGATGTGGGCGTGTTTTATGTTAAATCATCGTGACCTCACGTAAATTAAGTTTTTTTTAAACGGCGCATGCGCCATCCATGGAGGAATCTCAGTGCGCATGCTAGAAATCACGTCGCAAATAGTCAATGCTTTCGACGTGAACGTAATTTACGCAAAGCCCTATTCGCGAATGTTTTACGCAAACGACGTAAACGATGGAAAATTCGACGCTGTCCCGACGTCCATACTTAACATTGCGTACACCTCATTAAGCCAGGGGTAACGTTACGCCGAAAAAAGCCTTACAGACAGGCCAGCCCCACGCCGCACATGACCCCCATACGCCCAATCACAGGGCACCGGACACCAATGGCGGGGGAAACAAAACATCGAGGCATGGAATGTCGCCCCCCTAAATGTCACACACACTTTGAATTGCGGGAGGATCCCGCAGAATCCGGGATGGTTGGGAGGTATGTGCAACTGACTTCGGATCTCTGGGGGTAATCCACAAAGATCCGGCGTAACTTAATTTTTTCCATTTAAGTTACACTGCCTTAAAATTTCTACCTAAGTGCCCGATCCACAAAGCACTTACCTAGAAATTTTGGGCTGTGTAACTTAAATTCCGCTGGCGCAAGGCGTTCCTATTTTCATGGGGGCGATTCCCATTTAAATTAGGCGCGCTCCCGCGCCGGCCGTACTGCGCATGCTCGTGACGTCATTTTCCCGACGTGCATAGCGCGAAATTACGTTACGCCGAGCTTTGTGGATTGCGACGGGTCAATAAAGTTGCGTCGGGAAAAAAAAAAGATACGGCGCGGAAAAAAAAATTCTAAATTAAAAAAAAATCACGTCGCTGGACAGAAAGGTCTGTTTTTACATGGTGTAAACAGTTTACACTTTGTAAAAGCAGCCCTAATTTTGCGTTTGCAAACTAAAACTTATGGAGAAAAAACGAAGCTGAAAAGCTTTGTGGATCTCCGTAAGTGCTAATTTGCATACCCGAGGCGGCATTTCGACACGAAATGCCCCCAGCGGCGGCTGCGGTACTGCATCCTAAGATACGGCAGTGTAAGTCCCTTACACATGCCGGATCTTCTGCCTAACTATGGAAAACTGATTCTGTGGATCAGTTCCATAGTTAGGAACAGGGATACGACGGCGTAACAGCAGTTACGCCGTCGTATCCCTTTTGTGGATCTGGCCCTCTGAGACTTTCTGAGATACTTAGCTATCTGTCGGTCCAGGCATCTGGGCAAGATCTATCCAGAGCCTAAACTGGCCGAGTGATGTCAGCCAACAGCAGGCTTTACGCAAGGCCAAAGGTGTACTTCTAGTTTCAGAGCCATTTTTTGCATTATTTGTTGTAACTTTGCACACTGCAAAGAGGACAAATACTAATTATTTCACAAGAATGATTTTGCAAATATGATAAAAACAAAGGTAGTAAGGATTCAAGTTCACTTTCTCTGAAAGTGTGCTTTGAAAAACTGACATTTTAATTGATTTGCATACCCTTTCCACATGTAAAATTGGAGGGGAAAAAAATACAATTGAATCATAAGGTGAAAACAAATATTCATAAAGGGTCACTCTTACCTTGCCCCTCCAGGGTAAAATTACTCTCTGTAAAGGGCACACTGGACCCTCTTACTTCCTTGCAGCTCCTTTTACCTCCGCAACCAGTGAGAAACACAGTACTTCCAGGTATGGGGGGCATGTGACCTGCTCCCCTGTAATGGTGCTTTGGTCTAGCAGCCAATCACTACAGGTAGTTTCCAGCTCTGTCACATAATTGGGGGAGTGGTGTTACCACTACCTGGGATTGCTGGCACAGCTGATTTTAGAGCCAGCTGTGTAGGAGCTGAGAGGGAGCACAGGTGAATACGGGAGAACCAGGAGGTGCCCCATGCAAAGATACTGTAATTTTGCCTAGAATAGGCAAAATGCCAATTAGAGTATCTTTAATAAGAATGTGCAAGTTCTGTAAATGTATTGCTTTCTTCTGGGGAATATTTATTTCTATTTTAAAAAGCTGAAAAGGGAAAGATCCTTAAATTGTAACAAACATGGTATGAGAGATCAGCTGACTGTCTTTAAAATTGCCAAAACTGCTGAAACCACTGTAAGGCCCCATACACACGATAGAATCCATCCGCAGATAAATCCCAGCAAATGGGTTTCTGCGGATAGATCCTATGGTGTGTACACGCCAGCGGATCTGTTTCCGCGGAGAAATCTCCTCTGGGATGGATTCCAGCAGATCGGATATTTGCTGACATGCACAACAAATCCATCTGCTGGAATCCATTCCAACGGATGGATCCGCTCGTCTGTACAGACTTACCGGATCCATCCGTCCAAAGGGATTCCCCGCACGCGTCGTAATGATTTGACGCATGCGTGGAATTCCTTATATGACAGCGTCGCGCCCGTCGCCGCGTCATAATAGCGGCGACGGCGCGACACGTCATCGCCAGAGGATTTCAGCGCGGATTTCAATGCGATGGTGTGTACACGCCATCGCATAGAAATCTTCTGAAATCCTCGAGAGGATTTATCCGCGGATACGGTCCGCTGGACCGTATCTGCGGATAAATCCTCTCGTGTGTATGGGGCCTCACTGTATTACAGCTGAACTCCAGGCATATATGAAAGACACATCCATTCTGCTGTGTAATCAGGAATTTATCAATTATTTTTTTTTTTTTAATGTACACAGTGTTGTTAGAAGAACAACAACATGTAATATAAAGTACTGTGAACTATATAGTATATGCATTATACCTTTCTATCCAGCAGGTGGTACTGTAGTATTATAGTGTATAGTCAGGGCCGCCATCAGGAATTATGGGGCCCCTTACACAGGGGGGGTGCCGCCTGAAATTGCCCTTTAATAAAAAGAAATACAAAATATATATAAATAAAAAAGGGGGGTTGCCATCTGGGGCCCTGGGAACCTCTGGGCACTATATATATATATATATATATATATACAAATTATTATTATTTTTTAGAAAAATAAATTACAAAAAAAGGGGGGGTTGCCATCCGGGACCTCTGGGCACTTTAATAAAAAATGAATAAAAACAAATATATAAAAAAATAAAAATAAACATTTATAAAAAATATATATATATATAAACAAAAATAAACATTAAAAAAGGGGGTTTGCCACATGGGGCCCTGGGGACCTCTGAGCCCTTTCATAAAAAAAAATATATATATATATATATATATATATATATATATATATATATATATAAAAAAAGAACTAAAAAAATATATAAAACATATTTTTTTAGAAGAAAAAGGGGGATTGCCATCTGGGGCCCTGGGGATCTCTGGACCCCTAAAAAAAAAAAATTGGCCCTTTAATAAAAAATTAAATAAAAATATATATATATATATTTTTTGTATTTATAAAAAAAAAAAAAAAAAAGTGGGGGTTGCCATCCAGGGCCCTGGGGACCTCCGGACCTCTAAAAAAAAAAAAAATCCCCTGGGGACCTCCGGATCCCTTAAAAAAAAGGGGGTTGCCATCCGGGCCCCTTACAGGTGTACTCCCTGTACCCCCCTGATGGCGGCCCTGTGTATAGTACATGTTTTCTAAGATATGACAGGATGTTTGTCTATCCTCTCTCTATGTACTTGGATGCTTGTGTGTCATGTTTCCTAATGCTGTGTAAGACATGCATTGCTAATCCTATAAGTGCATGATTCAATAACCTGCTAATAGGTTATGGTTCCCAGGCACCCAGGCATTGGAGAGCATACCCCAGCGTACCCAGCAGGCACCCAGGCACTGGAAACAATTCTACAGTGAGTACTGTATGCAAGCTACTGAAACATGGCTAGCGGTTCAGATGTGACATTTGCAATTGCAAAGCTAAACAATGCCAATTACCAGCTGTGGAAGTTAAAACTGGAAGTGTTTCTTACAAAGGATGACTTGTGGCAAGTGTTGAATACAGACAGACAGACCCACAAACAGAGAGATGGAGGAATGGGACAGGGAAAATAGGTAGACAAAAGCAACCATAAGCTTACTAGTGGAAGATGACCAGCTTATCCACATAAGAACAGAGGGCCAGATTCACAGAAGAGATACGACGGCGTTTCTCTGAAACGCCGTCGTATCTCTCAGAGCATCTATGCGACTGATTCATAGAATCAGTTACGCATAGATAGCCCTTAGATCCGACAGGTGTAATTGTCTTACACCGTCAGATCTTAGGATGCAATACCTCGGCCGCCGCTGGGTGGAGTTCGCGTCGTATTCCAGCGTCGGGTATGCAAATGAGGTTTTACAGCGATCCACGACGGTTTTTCGCGTTCGTTACGTCGTTGCTAGTCTAGTTTCCCGTCGCAAAGTTAGTAGTCGTTTTACCTGCCCTAACTTTACACAGCCCATGTTAAAGTATGGCCGTCGTTCCCGCGTCGAATTTCAAAATTGTTTTTTCTTGCGTAAGACGTCCGGGATTACGAAAGTACGCTACGCACGTCGCCGTTCCAAAAAAATTACGTCACTTCGCGCAAAGCACGGCAGGAATTTCAAAACGGAGCATGCGCAGTAGGTCCGGCGCGGGAGCGCGCCTAATTTAAATGGCACACGCCCCTTTGAATAACGCAGGCTTACGCCGGAGGCCGCCGGCGTAAGTTTTCACGCAAGTGCTTGGTGAATCAGGCACTTGCAATGAAAACTTGCGGCTGTGTAACGTATATACGATACGTTACGCCGCCGCGATTCTACGTGAATCTGGCCCAGAGAAAACAGCCAAAGGTATGTGGACTACATTACAGAAACTGCATGAGCGTTCAAGTCTCAACAGTAAGCTATTGCTACTACAAAAGTTGATAGTAAACAAAAAAGTTAAAATCACCACTGCTATAGCCACATACTGAAATAGAGGATCACCAAATACATAGAATTATCCCCACTCCTTAATCTCTATACCTCCTGATTACATAAGGTATGGTCTCTTTGAAGCAAAAGCATATAGTTAAAAGTTGAGGATGGCAGATCCTCACAGTAACCTTCTAAAGAGACACCAGGGGTTGTAAAGGTAAAAAAAAATGTGCCCTAAATAGCTTCCTTTACCTTAGTGCAGTACTCCATCACTTACCTCATCCTTCGATTTTGCTTTTAAATGTCCTTTTTCCTTCTGAGAAATCCTCACTTCCTGTTCTTCTGTCTGTAACTCCACACAGCAATGCAAGGCTTTCTCCCTGGTGTGGAGTGTTGTGCTCGCCCTCTTTCTTGAGGGGGGAGGGGGCGAGCAGGAGAGTCAGGACGCCCACTAACACACAGCTCCTTTCTCTATCTGCAACGTGGCTTAAAAAAATGATCTTTAAATATGTATCTTTCTTGTTCAAAAATGTTATTTAAAGTGGTTGTATACCCATTTTGATAACTTTTAATGAATTAATAATAGCAGGCTATAGTATAATTTGGAATTTTTCATTTTTCTCTTACCTGCTTCCTTAGTGAGTAATCGCTGTTTTACTTTGTCTGCGCAAGCGCTGTAAGAACTATCTTTCCGGCCAGCAACAGACCTGGCCGGAAAAATGCTCCGTCTATGCCGGGCACGTCACTTCCTACTGCTGGCATCGGCCCGAGATCCCGCGAGACTCATTTCCCTTCTGACGTAAGGCAGCAACAGGATCGGCACCTATTCGCTGGAGAATGTTTCCATAGTGACCGGACACAAAAACGAGGCGTGGATTCGGCGGTAATGCGCATGCGCGAGATTATGTCCTGTTAAACCTACTGAGGGCAGAAATAAAGCACCGCACCAACACGGAAGGACCATAGTTGTGATGGCGGCGGCTGGGAACATGCGGGAGCATGCACAAGTCACTTTATTTGTAAAAGTAAGAACACTTTTGGAGCATATCATTAGTAGCATTGTAATGCAAAATAACTAACTTGATTGATATATTGCTTAAATGGATATCATTGTCAGAGTTTACAACCGCTTTAAGTAAATCAAAATGCGACACAGCAAGGAAGGTTCTCTGATTCTCGGTGGTGATTTTAATGTTAGTCCGGACCCTTTACTTGATACATCACATGAGCGACCTACCCATTTCTACACATTTATTAAAGTGGAGGTTCACCCTAAAAACTAATTTTTAACATTAGAGCCAGCATAGTAAGGGCATATACTTTCGGCAGGTTTTTTTTTTTTTCTCCGTACTTACCTTGATATTCTGATTTGGTCCAGGGCTTCCGCGTTCTGATGACTCCGGGACTGGGCGTTCCTATCCCTGCCTCAGGGTTCCGACTGAGGCAGGGATAGGAACGCCCAGTCCCGCAGTCATCAGAACCCAGAAGCCCTGGACAAAAACAGAATATAAAGGTATGTACGAAAAAAAAAAAAAAAAACCCTGCCGAAAGTAAATGCCCTTACTATGCTGGCTCTGCTAGATGTAATATTAAAACATTTTTTTTTTGGGTGAACCCCCGCTTTAAGCACTTCCGCAAAACCCTTTGAGACGCATCTTATGATAAACAGCTGGAGAGTACTTCACCCTCAGATAGGGACTACAGCTACTATTCTAAAGTCCACAATGTGTATACAGCCATCGACCTACACAGTATCTCACAAAAGTGAGTACACCCCTTACATTTTGGTAAATATTTTATTATATCTTTTCATGTGACAACACTGAAGAAATGACACTTTGCTACAATGTAAAGTAGTGAGTGTACAGCTTGTAGAACAGTATAAATTTGCTGTCCCCTCAAAATAACTCAACACACAGCCATTAATGTCTAAACTGCTGGCAGCAAAAGTGAGTGCTATTCTGTTCTAAGGAACTTCTATGTTTTCTAGTTCTTTTGACTTTGCCATGGGTGTGAAGTCACACTTCACACCCTTTAGACGGACCAAAAGCACAATCACGCAACAACTGGGCAACTCCCACTAGGGGGGTTTACCCAGGGCTATCTTAATGAGAGGGCACACCTGGGCACTGCCCAGGGGCCCCAGCTGCATAGGGGGCCCTTGCACTTTCCCCAAAGCAGCTGGTCCTTGAGCCCACGCTGACCCAAAATTGGGGGCCCATGATGGCACTGAAAGTGATGGATACACAGGGGAGGCGGGCTGGCAGCGGTGCACCGTGCGGTGCAGAACGATGCCTATTATTTCACAGCCAGCAAGGAGGGGCAGGGCCGGAGTGCCAGTGATGCTCTGACCCTGCCCCATGCAGCTTGAATGCTCGAAACTCGAAGGCTGCGGGGTAGGAGCTGCAGTCGGCAACACTGAGAGCCCACCTGCGGAAGTAGAATTGTGGATGGTGTCATGGTGAGCCAGGCTGTCAAGCACTGTTTGCACCGAAAAGCTTGGAATGCCCGGAGGGATGCTCCCTCCTCTGCCTGTTTGATTGGTATAGGTGAGTGCAGTGCCACTGGAGGTGGGCACAGAGCCAAAAGTTTACATGCACTATATTTCCACTGGAACAGGGGGTACTACATGGATGGAATAATGGTGTACAAAAAGGCTTTTACTCCTGCCTTTGCGCCATGAATCCTGGGCGCAAACAGGGTTGCCACCTGTCCAGGATTCACCCGGACAGTCCGGTTTTTACATCCTCTGCCCGGGTTTCTGACTGCCTGTCACCTGGACACCAGCCACCAGGGCACCCTCAAAAATTCTTATAACACCCCCATAAAAGCGTAATCAGAAATTAGGATCCATAACATGTATCAGAATGTCACCTATATTTACATATATGCAACTGTCTGGGTGGAAACAGCCCTAATTACAAGGGACTTGTTTCTCTCTGTGGAGGGATACAGAACCTCCTGGCCGCATTAGCCGATTCTCTGCTTATAGTCCCGGCTACTGGAACCCTGCCAGGACTGTTCACTCTGACAGAGATGCATTGGAGAGGAGCTGTGAGTGTGGGCGGGAAGAGGAAGGAGCTGCACGGTGTGTGAGGGGACAGAGAGGGGAGGAGAGAAGATGGCTGCCCATTACCACATTATTCATGTAAGTTCAGTATTCCTCTCACACTATGTTGTGTCAGGTGTATTTATGCGTGTTTGTTGTGTATCTGAGTGCATGTATGTATCTCAGTGTGTGTGTGTGTCTATAGTTGAGCATATGCACTGTATATATGTGAGTGTATACAAATGTGTGTGTATATATACCTGAGTGTGTATATAGGATTGTATGCATGTTTCTTAGTGTATATATATATATATAACACTATCTCAGTGTTTCTTTACAGTATGTGTGTATGCATGTATCTCAGTATATATATTTAATATGTGCATGTACTGTATGTAATTGAGCATATGTATAATATCTGGGTGTGTATGTATATATCTCAGTATCTGTATACATCTGAGTATGTATGCATGTTATTAAAGCTGCTTTCACACTGGGGCAGGGGCGGCCGTAAAGTCGTTTTTTCAGAGGTAGCTTGCCAAAAAAGGGTTAAAACCTTGGCGGTTTCGTTCGAGCCGCCCATTCATTTCAATGGGCGGGAGCGGTGTACACACACCGCTCCAAAGATGCTGCTTGCAGGAGTTTTTATAACGTCCCGCCAGCGCATTGCCTCAGTGTGAAAGCCCTCGGGCTTTCACACTGAGACTGCAGGGGAGCCGTTTTTCAGGTTCTATTTTTTTTTTTTGGACCAAAAGCGCCTGAAAAACACCCCAGTGTGAAAGGGGTCTAACTGAACATATTTCTATATCTGAGTATGTAATTTACTATATATACAATATATATGGAATAGTGTGTTAATTGTTTTTAATTTTTTTAAAGGTTAAGTTCAACTTTTGGAGAAAAAATGACCATTTTATTGCAGGTAAAAAAAGTAACCTCTGAATAAATGACGCAGCCTTGTGGGCACACACTGTCATTGGGGGGGATGCTGAACATGTTACATGTAAGGCCCCGTACACACGACCGAACATGTCTGCTGAAACTGGTCCGCGGACCAGTTTCAGCAGACATGTTCGGTCGTGTGTACGGCCGATCGGACAGGATTCCAGCGTACATTTGCCCGCCAGACCGTTTTCGAGCGGGCAAATGTTTCTAAACTTGCTTAGAAACATGCCCTCTGGAATCCTGTTCGTCGGACATGTTCGGTCGTCTGTACAGACTTACCGTACATGTCCGAGCGGCCGCCATCCCTCGCATGCGTCGAATGACTTTGACGCATGCGTGGAAGCATTGACCTTTCAGCGTCGCGCCCGAACACGTCACCGCGCTGTCTGTCTGCGCGGATTGTCTCTCATTTCTGTATGATGGTGTGTACAGCCATCATACAGAAATCTCCGGGCGGGCATGTCCGCTGAAAACGGTCCAGCGGACCGTTTTCATCGTACATGTTTGCCCGTGTGTACGAGGCATTAGGGGTATAACATGTAACTTGTTCAGGAGGGTGAACTTAGCCATTCATTTTAGTGGCCAAGGGGTAGTAAAACCCGTGCTAAGGGAAGAGGGCTGTGCTGGGAGATGGAATTTGGTGGGGGAAGGATTTGTGCTAGAAGGAGGAATTTGGGCTTAGAGGGAGGAGAGGATTTTTTTTTAGAAGCCTTGTCCATCTCACTACCCCCCTGTTCACTCCCACTCCAAGGTCTTTAACAATCCTATTGTCTATAGTGTATACTAAAAAAAAATGTTGTGCGCCAGTAAAGTGTTCGGGTTTGGCTTGAAGAAAAGGTGGCAACCCTAGGCGCAAAGGCTTGGTAAATCAGCCCCCAGGTGTTTGGAGTATCTTTTTCTTTCCTTCTCCCTCCATCCCTCATACATCTAAGACTCGGACCACCCCCCCTTTGAGCCACACCCACTTTTTAATTGAAACCACGCCTGTTTCCGGCACATTTTTCTTCCCCCTTCTACACCACACCTTAAAACGCATGCCCCGCCTCCTAAGTATAAGACTCCACCCACATACAAAAAAAGTGTCCCTATCATTTTTTTTTTTACAATGTTGGCTACTATGCATTTAGTGAGAATGTGTCTGGACATGTCGTATGTGATATGGTTCTGTGAATGGAGCCCAGTATTACTGGTCCTGGTGGTATTCTGACTTCAGGACTTTCTTGCTCACTAGTTTGTAACAAGCAGCCCAGATGTCCTAGGTCAGTGACTAAGAAGGGAATAAAGTCAGAGGCTGGTCGGCAGGAAAGCCAAGCTGGCAGCATTCTAGTCAGGATTAGATAATTGGTGTGTCTTTGATATGTAGGATTCTTTAGCACAAGCCTGACTCTAGCCATAGTAGAGGGCCCAGGGACTGGCCGACTCTCATCTACACACACAACTGCTACTATCCCACTTTCATTCCCACACTTCACTTCCTGACAGGCCCTCAGCGTAGCCATACGTGACGTCATGACGCCGCACATCAGGCTGGCGGCACAGACCGTAGACGTAAAGGGTGGGGGAGAAGAAGGGAGACACATAAACACAACATGGCGGAGGGGGCCGCTGCCGCCGCGCAGGCGAAGGAAAGGCGGAAGGAGCAGCTCCGCCAGTGGGCTCGGTCCTGTACAAACCAGGAGGCGGCGGAGCCCCGCTGGCAGCGGCGGAAGAGGCGCCTGGATGAACGGGGAGGCCGGGCGGATGGAGATGCTGGACGGGCTGTACGGTTCGAGCGGGCGGCGGAGTTCCTGGCTGCCTGTGCCGGGGGAGATCTGCTGGAGGCGGAGGAGATGCTCAGAGGAGAGGAGAGGAAGGAGATCACTGACAGCACCAACACGGATGGCATCAGTGCTTTGCACCAGGTGAGGGGACTGTGCCCACCCGGGACAGCAAGGGCTCTACCCTGTCACCCCATAATGAAGTGTAGGGGCTCCTGTGTTACAGGTTAGGGAATGGTGCTGGTGGCATGGGGGTGCCCAGGTGGTGCTGGTGGCATGGGGTTTCCCAGGTGGTGCTGGTGGCATGGGGGTGCCCAGGTGGTGCTGGTGGCATGGGGTTTCCCAGGTGGCGCTGGTGGCATGGGGTTGCCCAGGTGGCGCTGGTGGCAACGTGGTGTCCAGATGATGAAAGTGGCATGGAGGTGGCAAGCCTTTCGTGATGCTGGTGGTATGGGTGCCCAGTTGCTGGTGGTGCCCTGGTGATTGTGGCATGGCAGTGCCCAGGTGATGCTGGTGGCAATGTGGCATCCAGGTGATGGCAGTGGCATGGTGCGGTTGGTGGTTCCCAGGTGGTGCTGGCTTTGTGATAGTGATGTCAGTGGCATGGTGGTGCCCAGGTGATGAAGGTGGCATGGGGGTGGTAAGCTGTTGTGATGCTGGTGGTATGGGTGCCCATTTGCTGGTGGTGCCCTGGTGATGACATGGCTGTGCCAAGGGGGTGCTGGTGGCATGGTAGAGTCGGGGGTGCCCAGGTGGTACTGATGGCATGGCAGTACCTAGGTGATGCTGGCTACATGGTGATGACGGTCAGAGAGGTTGTGCATTTTCCTACTGATAGGACCATATTTCTACTTCTGCCCTCCTTCCTAGGACCTGTCTTGTGTCACACTTCTAATTCCCCCGCCTGGCAGTCTTATCAAGACTGGTGGTGAAGAAGGCTGGCAGAGTTCACCCAATCTGTCCACACACCTAGAGCTGATGTCATGAAGGAACTGTCTCCTACCACCAATGCCAGCTCTGCTCTAGGTTTGTCGAGGAGCCATTACACTTTATACTGTAATCAATGTGGGTCAGGCTTGCTTGTACCCTGGCAGGCCGGGCATTATAACCTATCACTATACCAGAATTGCATTCCTGACCCATGTCAACATAACCGTGGTGCACTGTCCCTTGATGACCTCTGACCCTGCCATGACCTATATTCAGAAATCCTGCCCTGCTTAGAGGTGAGGTTTTACTTGGCTGGACAGGGCAGTGGTGACCAGAGGAGAACATAAGTGCTAGTAATAAAGTGTGAGAGGCAGGACTGTGGGGGGCACGTCTCCGGTGACGGGCAGAGCAGTGGTGACCAGAGGAGAACATAAGTGCTAGTAATAAAGTGTGAGAGGCAGGACTGTGGGGGGCACGTCTCCGGAGACGGGCAGAGCAGTGGTGGCCAGGTGTGAGAGAGTAGGTTGTTGCACTTTTATATTTTATAGTTGGTAAGGAAGTAGCAGTTGTTGATCATGAGGTATAGTAATGATACCACTGCTGCACTCATTGCAGTGTAGTTGTACAGTGAGCATATGAGGCTCAGAATGTATCACCCTAATATTTCACATTCCAGTTATGTCTCGGTTGTACCAAGTACTTGTTTTATATAGTATCTTGTTCCCTCTCATTGCCTCCCTTGCGTGAAATCCCCGGTTATCCGCCAGTCCCCCTGCTGCCTTATTTCAAACACGAGGTATAGAAGAACATCCCTCCTAGTGGTTGTGAACAAGGCCATTATGAATGAAATGCGTAACATCTGCTGTGTATATATTCATCTTTTATGGAGTTAAAATGCATTTGTCTTCTATCCATCCCTCCTAGTGGGGTTAGTTTATCTGGCTGTGCTGGGGGTACAGCCTGCCTATCCTCCAATGACCAGACTTGTGTGTTGACACACCCCTTCCCCTGCACAGCTCTTCACTGGGAAGATCAGTGTTTGTTTCCCCACTCCACCTCTCTGAGCCCCTTATTCAGATGAGAACCGAGATTATGGGGGTTATTTACTAAAGGCAAATCCACTTTGCACTGCAAGTGCAGTTGGATGTGCAGTCGCTGTAGATCTGAGGGGGACATGCAAGGAAAATAAAAAGCAGCATTTTAGCTTGCACATGATTGGATGATAAAATAAGCAGAGCTTCCCCTCATTTCAGATCTTCTCCTCAGATCTACAGTGACTGCTCTTCCAAGTTCACTTTCAAGTGCAAAGTGGATTTACCTTTCGTAAATAACCCCCAATGTCATCACTTCTATTAATTTTTTTTTTTTTTTTAGAATTTTTGGGGAGTGGGGGGGGGTTTATTTCTTCTTGCAAATTGCGCTTTTGGTGGTATTTAATCACTGCGTTTTTTTTTTTGTTCATTTTTTTCTTTAGCAAAAAAAAAGTTTTAATTTTTGTCAGTAAATTTTGTAAACAAGTATTTTTTTTCTTTCACTGATGTGCGCTAATGAGGTGGCACTAATATGCTGCACTGATGGTCCCTACTGATGGTCCCTACTGATGGGCAATCACTTACTGGCATCACTGATGGGCACTGCTAGGGCTGCACTGATATTCATGGCACTGATGATCAGTGTCCTGATTACCTATATATAGGTCTCCCCCTGCAAGGAGATGATCGGCTCTCCTTACACTCTGTGTGAGGCGAGGAGAGCCGATAAACGGTACTTCCGTGTTTACATGTGATCGGCTGTGATTTTAAAAACTGCAGTTTTTTCAGGAGCAGTGATTTTAATAATGCTTAAAGTGAAATAATAAAAGTGAAATATTCCTTTAAATTTCTTACTGGGGGGTGTATAGTATGCGTGTAAAGTGGCGCATGCTTCCCGTGCTTAGAAAAATCCCTGCACAAAATGACATTTCTAAAGGGGGGAAAAAAAGTAATTTAAAACTATTCACGGCTATATTGAATTGTCGGGTCCCGGCAATACAGATAAAAGTAATTGAAAAAAAACGGCATGGGGAAACCTGAACCAAAGTTAAAAAAAATCCGTTAGGGTCCCTCCAAATTCCATATTGGGCCCTTCAGGTCTGGTATGGATATTAAGGGGAACCCTGCTCTATATAAAAAAATGGCGTAGGGGTCCCCCTCAATCCATATCAGACCCTTATCCGCGCTGGCAGGCCGCAGGAAAATTGGGGGGACAAGAGAGCACCCCCCTCATGAACTGTACCAGGCCACATACCCTCAACATGGGGGGGGCGCTCTCTCGCCCCCTTCTTTTCCTGCAGCCTGTCAGGTTGCGTGCTCGGATAAGGGTCTGGTATGGATTTTGAGGTGGACCCCTACGCCATTTTTTTTTCCCTCAATATCTAGACCTAAAGGGCATGGCAATGGAATTTGGGGGGACCCCACGCATTTTTTTTGGTTGGGTTCACTTTAATATTCATACCAGACCCAATGGGCCTGGTAATGGACTGGGGGGAGTGTCGTTTTTTTTCAGTGACTTATCTGTATTGCTGGGACCCGACAATTCATTATAGCCACTAGTAGTTTTAAATTACTTTTTTTTATTTTAATTGTTTTTTTAGAAATGTCATTTTGTGCAACGACTTTTCTAAGCACGGAAAACATGTGCTACTTTACAGGCATACTATAGACCCCCCCCCCCCGGAACAAAATTTAAAGGGATATTTCACTTTAAGCATTATTAAAATCACTGCTCCCGAATCGAATCAGGGGTATTCAGCTCATCCCTAGTAAAGAGCCATATCATTGGCTCTTTACCGAGATCAGGATTGCGCCTTGTGCATATTGCCATGCTGCATGGCCCACGAGAGCAGTGACACTGGGGCAATGTCGTCCCAGAACAAAAGGGGATCCCGCCCGCTGTCATTTTACTATATGGTGGGAGGTGGTTAAAACTCATATTTTATTATGTTGGCTGTAGCTGTCCCCCACCAGCTCTGAGAACTGATTGATCACATGACTGCTGATTGCTTAGTCTGCTCAGAACAGAGGGACTGTCAGTCATCCTCTCTGCTCCTTCAGCACTCACTCAAGTGCCAGGCTGTGGTGGGAGCTGCTGACCCAGGCTCTGCGTGGGGTGCAGAGAGGCAGAGCCAGCTGCCGATCGGGCATCTAGGTGGATCCAGACATTGTTGGCATCCATCCAAAATCTGGACCAGCTCTGTCATGCCAGCTGAATCTGGGTCACAGGAGTGTAGAAATAAGTGCACTTCTGTGACCCAGAAGAGACGTATGGCCAAAAAAGCTGCCGATATGTCTTAAAGACTATTTCTTGACAAATGTCCAATGCCCCCCCCCAATAACGAACTCTAGTGGAACTCTGGGCTGGAGAAAAGCTACCCTTGTAGTGATTCTCCCCACCTGCCTCCTGGGATATTGGCAGGCCCTCACTGTCCTCACATACTGTACAGGACTGTCCTGCACTGTATGTGACGGTGCCTTTTGGGAGCGAGGCGTTCTGATCTCCTAATAAAAAAGGAGCATCCAAACCCAAGTTTGATAATGGAGCTCTAAAACACTTTATTTACTCATCCTAGTCTGCTGTCATTTGACCCCCGGTGGTGCCTCCTCCAGAAGTGAAGGCCAGCGATTCATCCCTACAGTCTGGGCCTAGCCAGTCACTGGAGTCGGAGTGTTGTTCTTTGGGTGTTCACATCACTTGTGACTGTCCATCGGCAAGATCCCCATACTTCCTAATAATGATTCTTCACTTCATAGTGCGAGGGTCCTTCAGGTAACCATGTCAGCTAGAGGTCGGACAATATTTGGCCATTTTTGATGAATCGGCCAATTATCAAAATTAGGCCGATATTTAACACTGACCGCTGTTCCTCCTCCGTTCTCCACACTCCGCGGCTCTGGCAAGCATCAAGCACCGCGCTGATTGTTTGACTGACAGGTAACAGAGAAGGGAGAGAGAGGAGCTGTCAGACAATGAGCTCTATGTGGGGGGTGGGTGGGACCCAGCAGCAGCTACAGCCAATGGGATGGTATCTGGGCAGGCCGCTATGTGTATGTGGCCCCGCCCCCTTAAGCAGCCCAATCATTGGCTGGTGTAATATAGCTGCTGGGTCCTGCCCACCCCCACATCAACTCAATTCTGACAGCACTCGCTCTCTCCTCTGTCAGTTTCACAGTTACTCAGCTCAGTGTGAAACCTGCCAGTGTCACCCGCACTGAGGACATCAAGTGTTTGCTAGAGTGACAGGAGCAAGCAGGTAGGAGTTGGTGAGGGTTTTTTTTTTTTTTAAATCTGCCTAAAATATCGGCTACAAAAAACGGCATCATACATCGGCCGCCCCAATTTCTAAATATCGGCATCGGCCAGAGAAAAACCATATCGGTTGACCTCTGTCAACTGCCTTGTGACATGGACAATGGAATTTTTCCGCTGGTGATGGGGCAGGCCTTGGCTGCAGAAAAGGATCCCCAGTCTCCTGACAAAGGTGCCCCAGAGCACCAAGTGACAGTGGATTGAGGTATTTTAGAAGCTTAGTGTGTGTTTGTTTGTTTTTTTCATAAGGATTTTTAAATGAGTGGAAGAAATGCTTCTTTCCCTCCCCCTTTTTTAATAATAATAATAATAATAATAATAATAATAATAATAATAAAAAAAAAATTCAAATTTTTACCTGTAGATTGGTGGATCAGCTTTATTTCAGAAAAGGATAATACTTAAACTGGAGGTTCACCCAAAAACTAAATTTTTAACATTAGATTGAGGCTCATTTTGGTAAGCAGAATCGGGTGTTTTTTTTTAAATCGAAGCAGTACTTACCGTTTTAGAGAGCGATCTTCTCCGCCGCTTCCGGGTATGGGCTGCGGGACTGTGCATTCCTATTTGATTGACAGGCTTCCGACGGTCGCATACAGCGCGTCACGATTTTCCGAAAGTAGCCGAACGTCGGTGCACAGGCGCCGTATAGAGTCGCACCGACATCCGGCTTCTTTCGGCTACTCGTGACGCCATGTATGCGACCGTCGGAAGCCTGTCAATCAAATAGGAACGCCCAGTCCCGCAGCCCATACCCGGAAGCGGCGTAGAACATCGCTCTCTAAAACGGTAAGTACTGCTTCGATTTAAAAAAAAACATCCGATTCTGCTTACCAAAATAAGCCTCAATCTAATGTTTAAACATTTTTTTTCGGGTGAACTCCCGCTTTAAAGTGTTAATAAACCCCAAATACTGTAACTAGTTGGCTTTATGTTCAGGCTCCGGCATCTCTAGTAAGTGGAAGTGACTTTCCCTACTGCGCATGCGCAGCGTCTTGTGAATGGTGCCGTAGCCTTGTGGGACCTGTAAAGTATCTCAGAAGACTGGGTGGGGGACTGAACTTTTGGCTCAGATCTGAGCAGGAAGTGGTAGCCGGGAACCTGTCAAAACCAGGTACCCTGCCAAAAAGTCCCAAATGTAGTAGCAGTGGAGGGTGCAGACAAGTGGCGTTTTTTCTTTAACCACTTCAATACAGAGCTTTTATACCCACCTCCATACTTGGCCCTTTTCTGGCACTTCTCTCCTACATGTACAAATCATCATTCTTTTGCTAGAAAATTACTCAGAACTAGGGGTGCAACGGATCACAGTTGATCCGTGATCCGAACGGGTCACCCCCGTCGGATCGGAACACACTGTGATCCGCGGATTGCCACGGCTCCGGAGCTAGGCCGAAGCCGCGGCCTTTCCTGATGTTACGGCGGCGGCTCCGGAGCTAGGCCGAAGCCGCAGGCCTTTCCTAATGTTATGGCCGCGGCTTCGGCCTAGCCCTGGAGCCGCGGCCATCTTGGTACACCCGGCGGCGGCCCTCCTCTGTTTACACCCACAGAGGAGGAGCCCGCACTCGTGGGACACACCGATCGGGGAGTGTCTGTCGGTACTAGCTGGGGGGGGGGGGGGGTCAGTCACTGTACTGAGAGAAGGGGGGGTCAGTCACTGTACTGAGAGAAGGGGGGGTCAGTCACTGTACTGAGAGAAGGGGGGGTCAGTCACTGTACTGAGAGAAGGGGGGGTCAGTGACTGTACTGAGAGAAGGGGGGGTCAGTGACTGTACTGAGAGAAGGGGGGGGTCAGTCACTGTACTGAGAGAAGGGGGGGTCAGTCACTGTACTGAGAGAAGGGGGGGTCAGTCACTGTACTGAGAGAAGGGGGGGGTCAGTCACTGTACTGAGAGAAGGGGGGGTCAGTCACTGTACTGAGAGAAGGGGGGGTCAGTCACTGTACTGAGAGAAGGGGGGGTCAGTCACTGTACTGAGAGAAGGGGGGGTCAGTCACTGTACTGAGAGAAGGGGGGGTCAGTGACTGTACTGAGAGAAGGGGGGGTCAGTCACTGTACTGAGAGAAGGGGGGGGCAGTCACTGTACTGAGAGAAGGGGGGGTCAGTCACTGTACTGAGAGAAGGGGGGGGGGGGTCAGTCACTGTACTGAGAGAAGGGGGGGGGGGTCAGTCACTGTACTGAGAGAAGGGGGGGGGGGGTCAGTCACTGTACTGAGAGAAGGGGGGGGTCAGTCACTGTACTGAGAGAAGGGGGGGGGGGGTCAGTCACTGTACTGAGAGAAGGGGGGGGGGGGGTCAGTCACTGTACTGAGAGAAGGGGGGGGTCAGTCACTGTACTGAGAGAAGGGGGGGGGTCAGTCACTGTACTGAGAGAAGGGGGGGGGGGTCAGTCACTGTACTGAGAGAAGGGGGGGGGGGTCAGTCACTGTACTGAGAGAAGGGGGGGGGGTCAGTCACTGTACTGAGAGAAGGGGGGGGGGTCAGTCACTGTACTGAGAAGGGGGGGGGGGTCAGTCACTGTACTGAGAAGGGGGGGGGGGGTCAGTCACTGTACTGAGAGAAGGGGGGGGTCAGTCACTGTACTGAGCGAAGGGGGGGGTCAGTCACTGTACGGAGAGAAGGGGGGGGGGTCAGTCACTGTACTGAGTAAAGGGGGGGTGTCTGCACCGATGGGGTACTATAGTTGGTGGGGGGGGGGGGGGGGGGACATGTGGATATTACAGTGGGGGAGATTTTTTTTTATTTTTTTGCCGATCCGAAAAATGATCCGATCCGTGACTCCTGGATGGATAAGGTGAACTCCTGCGCTGTCTGAAAAGTGAAGGGGAGGGGAACAAACTGAAAATACTGCTGCAAATATAAAGGTCTACCTCGATAGACTAAAGTGAAACAGAAAAAATTTAAATAAAATACTTGCGCTGTAGAGTGTGGGACAAAGAGTGAAACTGGGTGATAACGTTTACAAAGTAGCTAGTGAGAATAATATTATAAAGCATATATAGCAATGAAAATAACACAAGGACAGTCCTTAGTAAAAATCTGCACTCTGAAAAAGTCCAGATCCGGCACAATCCTGCCGTGTATTGGTGTATTCCAACAGAGGTAAATCCTGATCTCCAACGGTGCAGGTGTTGTGTAAAAATGATAATACAAAAAATACACTTTAAGAGAAGAAGCACGGAAAAAAGTTCTAAAAGAAATATATATAAGACCCTTGGATCTGGAGTATAGGTGGAATAGAATAGTTGAGCCAACACCAAAGTCACATGTATACACCTCTGGTGAACCCAGCTGCTCACCTCAAATTGACCGCAATGTGTCTAGATCAACCTGGTCTAGATGGTTATAGTCCACAAATAGGTAGCACACATAAATCTCCGTCCGATGTTTAACATGAAAAAAACAAAGTAAAAAGACAAAAAAAAAGCTGATGGTGAAATACCGTCACAAAAAGGGGTTGGTAATTGGGATCTTGGCGAGTGGGAGTGCACTCACATGTAGGTGAGAGATCTCAGGCTCATATCCACGAGCACCGAACTCGTCGGTCCCTCTACCTCTTTTTCAGAGTGCAGATTTTTACTAAGGACGATCCGTGACTCCTGATCCGAGGAACGATCCGAACCGTGAGTTTTTTTGATCCGTTGCACCCCTACTCGGAACCCCCCAAACATTATATATGTTTTTTTTTAGCAGACACCATAGGGAATAAAATGACGGTCATTGCAACTTTTTATCTTGCACGGTATTTGCGCAATAATTTTTCAAACGCCTTTTTTTTGGAAAAAATAATGTTTTCATGAATTAAATGACAAAACAGTAAATTTAGCACAATTTTTTGGGTTAAAATATGAAAGATGTTACGCTGAGTAAATAGATACCTAACATGTCATGCTTTAAAATTGTGCACACTTATGGAATGGCGCCAAACTTCGTTACTTAAAAATCTCAATAGGCGACGCTTTGAAAATTTTTAGAGTTAGAGGAGGTCTAGGGCTAGAATTGTTGCACACGCTCTAACGCACGCGGCGATACCTCACGTGTGAGGTTTGAACAACGTTTACATACGTGGGAGCAAGCTACCGGGGATAGGGGCGTTTTTAATTTTTTTTTTTTTTTATCGCTTTTATTCCAATTACAAGGAATGTAAACATCCCTTGTAATAGGAATAGTGTGTGACAGGTCCTCTTTAAGGAGAGATGAGGGGTCAATAAGACCCCACATCTCTCCTCCAGGCTGGAAAGCATAAGATCGTGAAAAAAATAATTCACAGATCTAATGCTTACTAGCCGCAATTGCGCCTTTGTTTACTTATGGGTACCCGGGCGTGACGTCATCACATCGCGCCCGGTCCTCCGACCATAGAGATGACTGGTGACCATCTGGTCACCAGTCATCTTTATGCTTCCTATACGGCGCAGGGCGATCCTTTCTCTGGGCCCCCGATGGCACGGGGGAGCCCGGAGAAGCACCGGATGGCGACGGGAGGGGGGGGTGTCCCCTTCCGCCGCCTATAAGAACGACCAAGCGGCGAAAACCGCTGTTATGATCATTCTTCTGGTGCGCAGGATCGCCGCCGGAACATGATATCTGAATGATGCCTCTAGCTGCAGGCATCATTCAGATATCACCGCACAAAGTACAGGACGTCATATGACGTCCACCCGGGATGGGAGATCCCCTTTGTGGACGCCATATGACGGTGTCCGGTATTGAAGTGGTTAAGTACTTGTGATCCGTTTTTTTTTTTTTTTTGTGGAAATTTCAGAGATTTCTAAAATTCTTTGTCATTATGGGGTTCTGAATAGGGCCGAAACAACTAATCGATTAATCGATTATGAAATTAATCGATTATGAAAATTGTAATCGATTAATCGACCAGTAACATAATGGGGTTAAAAAAACTAAAATTAGCCTTTTATAATACAAAAAAGCAAATGGCTACTGTAAATATTACTTTCACTGTCCCACAGTAAAAAAAATTACAATACAATAGCGATTATTTGCTCTTTTTGTACTTATTTTTGATTTTTTTTAACCCCATTATGTTACTAAACATCTCAGGCCTGGGTTCACGCCTCTGTTTTTTGGTGCTTTTTGCAGAAACGCACATCCATGATTTTTTTTTTTGGCTGCTGCGTATTTGGAAAGGGCGAGGACTTTTTAACGCAAAAAGGTGCTATATTTTTTTTCTTTTGGTTCAATATACTTCAATGGAGAAGCTGTAGAAAAGCATGTAATGTGTTTTTGCAGCAATTTGTGTTTTGTAGTCTGTCCAACAACAAATTAGCCCCAAAAAAAATGCAATTTTTTTATTTCTTAAGGCTATTATCCGATTAATCAAACAATAATCGGCCAACTAATCGGGTGTGAAAATAATCGTTAGTTGCAGCCCTAGTTCTGAATGTAGATTATTGAGAAATAAATGAATTTAAGCAACTGAGGTATCAGGCTTTTAACATAACCAAACTGAAAAAAGTGAAGGGGGTCTGAATACTTTATGAATGCGCTGTACGTCTGCCATGCAGGAGGTTCCTGGTATAAAGACCTAACTGCTGTTCTCCCTACTTGTGCGGGAAGAGGACCTGCTGGGTTCTCGCCACAACTCTGCGGTCTGCGCAGACTTGGCAATATCTGTGTTTGCAATTGCCTTTTTGTGTGCACAAAGTAGACCTCTTTTGTGGCAATTGAATATATTAAACATTTTTTTTTTCCTTAGAGTTTAGCTTTAGGCCTGTGGCAGAGCAAGGCTCTGTCCCTATGAAATTGGATGTGAAAGGGACACAGTTTGCATATCTGCGGATTGCAAGACTACAGAGGGTAGATTCGAAATGGAGAAAACTGCCCTGGCAGTTTCTCATGGTTTTGCTACATCTGGATGGGGCTCTGTAGTTTTGAGATCCGTAAGAGTTTTGTGTGGGACGGGATCTCCAACCCTGTGTCTGGGTCTTGAGGATAGCCAGCAGGGTGTGTGCCCTGGTACACACAAACCATATAACGAGGGGCTGGTGAGAGCAGAAGGTGGAGCTGTGGCTGCTAGTGAGAGTGTCTCTGTATGAAGATAGACGCTGTGTGCGTCCAAGGAGCCAGCAGCCATGTGCATCGAAGGGCTGGAAGCGGTGTGCATCCAAGGAGCCCAAAGCTGTATGCATCCAAGCTGTGGACCTGGAGGAGCTGGTGGTTTGAGGGACCAGTACCTATAGCGGCAGTGTTGCTGAAGAATAGCCAGGTGGGCTAGCATTTTCAGTTATGTCCGAATGAAGTTTAAACCCATGTGTGTGAATCCTGAATGGACTGTTTTTAAATTTATTTTAAATTTTTTTCACTTAATAAATGTGGGCTACCAGGCCCTAACTATAAACGCCTGACTGATGTGGACTCTCTACACAAATGCATCTATCGCTGAGCTGAACTATGTCACAGGCCCCGTTCACACAAATGCGTTTTTTAATTTACAATGCATGTTGGTAAACGCCTAAAATGCATTTACCATCCATGGCAATGTTAATCAATTCAGCTTTCCACTGTGCTGCAGCATGTTTTTAGGAAAATGTCATTTTTTTTTTTCTTGGCCCCCTTCCATATGTTCCAGGCCAAAGAAGTCAACGATAAGGTGTGAAAACTACAGTTGCAGAGAGACTAGCATTGATGCCGATACCGAGCATTTGCACAAGTACTTGTACTCGTGCAAATGCTCCAAAGCTTGACCCGATACCTGGAAAGTCGGACGATTGGTGCAGCGGTGGGGGGAGTTAAAATCGCAGATCTCCCTGTGTGGTTTTCAATAAATCATCTGACAGCGACTCTGCGGCTTTTGGGTACTTGTAACTCCTCTACCCCACCGCCGAACATTGATTGTCCCTGACTGGTCCCCTGTATCCTCCTCCGGTCCCCCTCTGTGTTCTCCATGCGCTCCTGTCCGGTTCCTCCATGTGATCCTCCCTGTGCTCCTCTGCCCTCCCCTATCCCAGGTCTGTCAGGAAGGAGCCGATATATATGTAATTTACCAGCTCCTTTCTTTTCCGAATGCACAGAGCCCCCGACTCTGTCCATTTGTAACTGAGCTTCGTGAACTGTTTACTATGCTTCAGGTTATGGATCGAGAGGAGCCTCTGCATCCTCAGTCCCTCTCTCTCTGTCAGAGGAAACCCCCCCCCCCACCAAGGGTTGTTTAACCACCTAAGGACCGAGCCTGTTTTGCTAGAAATTCACTTGGAACCGCCAAACATTAGGTACGTGCTGTGCTATTGTCTAGCCGTGGGCGCGCGCTCGCGACCCGGTCCGAAGCTCCACGGACCTGATCCCTGCTGGAGTCCCGCGATCGGTCACCGGAGCTGAAGAACGGGGACAGCTGTGTGTAAACACAGCTTCCCCGTTCTTCACTGTGGCGCCGTCATCGATCGTGTGTTCCCTTTTATAGGGGGACACAATCGATGACGTCACACCTACAGTCACATCCCCCTACAGTTGTAAACACACTTTAGGTCACACATGACCCCATCAGCGCACCCTGTGGTTAACTCCCAAACTGCAATTGTCATTTTCACAATAAACAATGCATTGTAAATGCATTTTTTGCTGTGAAAATGACAATGGTCCCAAAAATGTGTCAAAATTGTCCGAAGTGTCCGCCATAATGTCGCAGTCACGAAAAAAAACGCTGATCGCCGCCATTAGTAGTAAAAGAAAATAATTAAAAATGCAATAAAACTATCCCCTATTTTGTAAACGCTATAAATTTATAAAGTGGTATCGGTGCAACCCTAATGAAATCTCTTGTATGATGCATTTTTACGTCTATTTTGTAAACATTGTAGACAAGTTAAAAGATGAGTTCACCTTTTGAAACGTGGTACCTGTTCAAGCTCCTGTCCCCACCCAGTGACAGTGGGTGGGGGTTCCTATCCCCACACCCATTGTCACTTTCTTTTTTAAATCTATGCAATTGTGCAGGGCTCTGCCCTCACAACTGCGTAATTTATTCATTCACAGATTTCTTTGAATTCGTAAACTAAAGTATCATTCTACTGCGGCAGCCTTGTAGTTGTATTGGGCTGTGGGGGTGCTGATGAGTTTTTGTTGTCAGTGCCGACTACCTCAGGCTACAGAACACCTGTTTAGAGAGAAGCCAGGTGACATGTCTGCAAGAGCACACATTGCACCCTTGGTTTACTGATCATGGGTGCAGTGCTTTCCTGGCTTCCGAAGGAAAAAATTATAAATACAGTTTTATTATTTTTTTGAAAAAATATGTGCATTTATTATTTTTCTCTATAAAGGTGAACCCATCTTTAAATCAAGCTCACGGTGATGGCTCCTCCCACCTGCAGGAAACATGATTGGTTCCAAAAGGACACCAATAGGAGCCCACAACCCTGGTTCTCGTTTCTGGCTCTTCCCCCCTAGGGGTATTGAGATAAAATTTAGAGGTCTGGTCAGTAACATTTGCCCTTACTCCCCCACCCTCCCTTAATATTTTTCCTTGCTTCATATTACAAACTAGAGCTGCACGATTTTGGCTAAAATGAGAAAGACACATTTTTTTTTTGCTTGGAATAAAGATCACGATTCTTGCTGTGTAACATCTTTCACATTATACAAAAAACTGGGCTAACGTTGCGGTTTGTTTTTTAATTCATTAAAGTGTATTTAAAAAAGAAAAAAATCATCATACTATTCCGATGTCGACTCTGATGAAAACGCGTAGGGCTGCATTCCTGTTTGACGTTATTCATATGGATCGGTTTCTGGAAACTTATGGTTTCCATGCTGGATTATATCTGGAACACTGTTTTTAGCATATCGGATTTGAATAAATGAATTTATAGTTTGACACTATGTGGGCATTCTTCTCTTTCCCATGGTCACTGTGACAGAGTGATCCTCATTAGCCATGACATTACCCTCCTTTAGCCACTTGCCCACCAGGTGAATTCTGGCACTTCTCTCCTTCATGTGAAAATCACAATGTTTTGCTAGAAAATTAATCAGAACCCCCAAACATTATATATTTTTTTTTAGCAGACATCCTAGGGAATAAAATGGCAGTCATTGCAATACTTTTTGTCACACCGTATTTGCGCAGCGGTCTTACAAGCGCACTTTTTTGGATAAAAATCACTTTTTTGAATTAAAAAATAAGACAACAATACATTTTGCCCAATTTTTTTATATATTGTGAAAGATAATGTTACGCCGAGTAAAATGATACCCAACATGTCACGCTTAAAAATTGCGCCCGCTCGTGGCATGGTGTCAAACTTTTACCCTTAAAAATCTCGATAGGCGACGTTTAAAAAATTCTACAGGTTGCATTTTTTGAGTTGCAGAGTAGGTCTAGGGCTAGAATTATTGCTCTCACTCTAACGATTGCGGCGATACCTCACTTGTGTGGTTTGAATACCGTTTTCATATGCGGGCGCTACTCGCGTATGCGTTTGCTTCTGCGCGCGAGCTCGTCGGGACGGGGCGCTTTAAAAAATTTTTTTTTGGTTTTCTTATTTATTTTTATTTAGTTTTATAATTTTTTACACTGAAAAAAAAAAAAAAAAAAAAATTGATCACTTTTATTCCTATTACAAGGAATGTAAACATCCCTTGTAATAGAAAAAAGCATGACAGGTCCTCTTAAATATGAGATCTGGGGTCAAAAAGACCTCAGATCTCATAATTAGACTTAAATGCAAAAAAAAAAAAAAAAAGAAACAATGTCATTTTTTCAAATGACAAAAAAAAAATGTTTCTTTAAGAGGCTGGGCGGGACTGACGTTTTGACGTCACTTCCGCCCAGCAGAGCTATGAGGACGGGTGAAGGAGATTTCTCCTTCAGTCCCGTCCCCGCTCAGCTGCCGGACACATCCGATCCCCTCCGCCGCTACCGACGGCTCCGGTAAGCGGCGGAGAGCGGCGGGAGGGGGGGGGGCCCCTCTCCCGCCACCGATAACGGCGATCTCGCGGCGAATCCGCCGCGGAGACCGCCGTTATCGTGTACACCACCGCCCCCTGAAAAGATGAATATCTCGGTTGTGGCAGCAGCTGCTGCCGTTATCGAGATATTCAACTTTAAAAAGAGGACGTCTTTTTGACATGGGGCGGTGGTCAAGAGGTTAGTATAACAGGGGGAGGATTTGACCTTTTTTGGGCTTGTGAACAGCGCCTTTTTGACTTACAATTTGGAGTCTAGGTTTCCGGTAAGGAGGCATTTTCTGATTTATAGTGGAGGTGCACATGGGTGATCAGCATATTTACTCTCCTTATTCACTCGCACTAGATATATATCCGGAGAATTTCAGATTTTGGATTATCATTTTTGTCACTTTGGAGTCTAGCATGAACTGCTTCACTTTATGGCCTCCTTTTTCTTTTTGAACATTTAGCATAGTAACTTGGGCTCTATGCACACTGGACGCTAAAATAATGTTATAAAAACGGCAGTAGCTTTGCAGGGAGTCTTTCAACGTTTTTAACGTTTTTGCAATAACTTTTTTTAGCGTGTTTTTTATTTATTTTTTTCAGTGGATTAAAAAACGCTAAACGCTGGCGAGCCACGTTTTTGAGCATTTGGCGGTTTTTAGCGGGCAAAAAACTGTACTTTGAGAGCGATTTCCGGGCGTTCAGAAAAACAGCTTATACATTCAAGTTTTAAATAAAAAAAAACGCCCAAACTCCAATAAACTGCAGTTTTATCAGCTCCAGCGTGCATGGAGCCTAGTTTTTACGCTATACATCCCTCCCTTTTGTTTTATATTTCTGGTGCTGTGGTTGCTGGCTGCTGATGGTCCTTTTTTAAACTGTGTAAGCTTGTTTCCCCTGAGAGTGGACTCGGCTATCTCTCCAGTCTACTGTACTGGAGACATTCTCCTCTTGAAGCAGCTCTGCCTACTATGACAGTTGTATCACAGCCTGATCAGAGGCACTCATTCAGAGGTCAGTTTATTTTTTATTTTTATTATAATCCCACAAACTGAGCCACATCGGAGTTCCAATCTTCTCCCTTTGCCACTTTTCCACTGCAGTGTCAATTTTAATGTAAAATTTTGATTGTCAGTCTTTTGACTTAAAGCTGAGTTTCCGCTCAAGGGGGAGGGGGGGAACCAGGTACCTGTTTTTGGCTTAAAATTATGAAGAAATTATATTTTTTTGGAAATGTGTCATAAACGTAGAAAACATTGTTTTGTGTGCTATTTTTTTATACAGCTAAAAACCCAAAGGTGATCAAATACCGCCAAAGAAACTCTTAAGGCTCATACACACAGTCAGACATCCAACAAAATTTCCCTTGGATTTTTTTCCTAATTGATTTGTCCGGCCACACCCATAGCATACACACAGTCAGACTTTTCTGCAAACTTTTCTAAAACTTTCCTAACATCACGTGTTTTTTTTTGCTATTTTCTGCTCTTTACCGCCACCCTTTGGTTAACTTCTGCTATTGTTTGTTGCTTTTAACATTGGTTCTGAGCATGCGTATTTGCACTTTGTCCAAAAGTTGGTTGGATTGCTGTACACACAGTCAGACAAGGCACCATCGGACTTTTGTTGCCGAAAAGTTGGTCCGTTTGCAGACCCAACTTTTTGTTGGATGAAACCCGAAAAAGTTGGTCCGATGGAGCGTACACACGGTCAGACAAATTAGAAAACTTGCAGATTTTGAAGTTGGTTGGCAAAAAGTGTGACTGTGTGTATGGGGCTTAAGTTTCAAAAGAGACATTTTATTTGCGTACAGTGTTGCATGACAACGCAATCGCCAGATAGAGTAGCAAAGTCCTTAAAGCGGTGGTTCACCCTCAGTGACACGATTTTACCATCAAGACAGGCATTGTAGCGCGAGCTACAGTATGCCTGTCCCGATTTTTTTACCCCGTACTCACTGTGTACTCGTACATTATAGATTTCGTCTCCCGCGGGGAATGGGCGTGCCTATGGAGAGGGAGGATGATTGACGGCCGGCCCTGGCACGTCACTCTCCCCGAAGACGGCCGGAGTAGGTCTCGGCTCTTCACGGCGCCTGCGCACAGGCTATGCGCAGGCGCCGTGAAGAGCCAAGCCTATTTCGGCTATTTCCGGAAGAAGCGTGACGCGCCAGAGCCGGCCGTCAATCATCCTCCGTCTCCATAGGCACGCCCATTCCCCGAGGGGAGTCGGTTTCTTCGATGTACGAGTACACGGTGAGTACGGGGATAAAAAAATTGGGACAGGCATAATGTAGCTCGCGCTACAATGCCTGATTTTATGGTAGAAGAAAAAAACATTTTTTTTTGGGGGTTTATAGGGTGAACCCCCGCTTTAATTAAAAAAAAACATGGTCTGTTATGAATAAGTTAAAATCTTTTTTTTGGTTAAAGGTGTTGTAAACTCTTCTCTGTTTAAACAAACAATAATAAAACATACAGTGCCTTGCAAAAGTATTCGGCCCCCTTGAACTTTGCGACCTTTTGCCACATTTCAGGCTTCAAACATAAAGATATAAAACTGTAATTTTTTTGAAGAATCAACAACAAGTGGGACACAATCATGAAGTGGAATGAAATTTATTGGATATTTCAAACTTTTTTAACAAATAAAAAACTGAAAAATTGGGCGTGCAAAATTATTCAGCCCCTTTACTTTCAGTGCAGCAAACTCTCTCCAGAAGTTCAGTGAGGATCTCTGAATGATCCAATGTTGACCTAAATGACTAATGATGATAAATAGAATCCACTTGTGTGTAATCAAGTCCCTGTATAAATGCACCTGCACTGTGATAGTCTCAGAGGTCCGGTTAAAGCGCAGAGAGCATCATGAAGAACAAGGAACACACCAGGCGGGTCCGAGATACTGTTGTGGAGAAGTTTTTAAAGCCAGATTTGGATACAAAAAGATTTCCCAAGCTTTAAACATCCCAAGGAGCACTGTGCAAGCGATAATATTGAAATGGAAGGAGTATCAGACCACTGCAAATCTACGAAGACCTGGCCGTCCCTCTAAACTTTCAGCTCAAACAAGAAGACTGATCAGAGATGCAGCCAAGAGGCCCATGACCACTCTGGATGAACTGCAGAGATCTACAGCTGAGGTGGGAGACTCTGTCCATAGGACAACAATCGGTCCCTGTATACTGCACAAATCTGGTCTTTATGGAAGAGTGGTAAGAAGAAAGCCATTTCTTAAAGAGATCCATAATAAGTGTCGTTTAAAGTTTGCCACAAGCCACCTGGGAGACACACCAAACATGTGGAAGAAGGTGCTCTGGTCAGATGAAACCAAAATAAAACTTTTTGGCAACAATGCAAAACGTTATGTTTGGCGTAAAAGCAACACAGCTCATCACCCTGAACACACCATCCCCACTGTGAAACATGGTGGTGGCAGCATCATGGTTTGGGCCTGCTTTTCTTCAGCAGGGACAGGTAAGATGGTTAAATTGATGGGAAGATGGAGCCAAATACTGGACCATTCTGGAAGAAAACCTGATGGAGTCTGCAAAAGACCTGAGACTGGGACGGAGATTTGTCTTCCAACAAGACAATGATCCAAAACATAAAGCAAAATGGTTCACAAAAAAAACATATCCAGGTGTTGGAATGGCCAAGTCAAAGTCCAGACCTGAATCCAATCGAGAATCTGTGGAAAGAACTGAAAACTGCTGTTCACAAACGCTCTCCATCCAACCTCACTGAGCTCGAGCGGTTTTGCAAGGAGGAATGGGCAAAAATATCAGTCTCTCGATGTGCAAAACTGATAGAGACATACCCCAAGCGACTTACAGCTGTAATCGCAGCAAAAGGTGGCGCTACAAAGTATTAACTTAAGGGGGTTGAATAATTTTGCCTGCCCAATTTTTCTATTTGTTAAAGTTTGAAATATCCAATAAGTTTCGTTCCACTTCATGATTGTGTCCCACTTGTTGATTCTTCAAAAATAAAATGAGTTTTATATCTTTATGTTTGAAGCCTGAAATGTGGCAAAAGGTCGCAAAGTTCAAGGGGGCCGAATACTTTTGCAAGGCACTGTATACTTGCTTCCACTGTGCTGTTCATCCCGTGGGCCTGATCTTCGTCTTCTGGGGTCCCCCAACGATGCACTCCCGCCGCATCAGGAAAACCCCCTAATAAGAATAAGCTCCGGCATGTTCGCAGAGCTCGCCAGGAAGTTGGCGCTGCACTAATCGCAGACCGTGAGACATTGTCCCAATGCATGGCTGCAGAGATCGGGAGATGTTGTCTGACTGCCTGTGATTGGCACAGTGCAGACTTCCTGGCGGGCTCTGCATGTGGGCTTTTTGAACCCACCGGAGCTCATCCTAACCCCCTAGGAGAAGCACTCTCCCGGGGGGGTTACTGTGTGGGCGCGCTCCCGAGTCCAGCATTTGCATCCATAGACACAGAATCCTGGACTCGGCCCTGGCATCATTGCATTTGATTGACTGCAGTGGGAGCCAATGGCTGCGCTGCTATTGATCTATCCAATCAAGAGCCAAGTCTCTGGCCAGAGAGGGTTTGAGCGTCTCCAGCGTGGGAACGAACGTGCTCAGGTCAGAAATTTAGCATAGGATGCATTAAGGTGAAAAAAGGGAAACGTATCGGGCGAAAATGGTGTTTTCTGTATTTTGCAGATCCAGGGGAAAAAGGTGGTGATAATGGCGCTGATAAACGCACATGAGTTTGTTGCGCTTTTTCTGTGTTTTCATAGGTCATGTGACTTATAAACTGCATCAAAAATGTAACAGGGATGTGTTATTGATGCCTTCTTGCTGCGTTTTCAATGCATTTCAAAGGGGAGGTGTGGGTTTGTATTTTTTTTTTTTTTTCTTTTTCCAAAAATGCAGCAAGCTTTTTAACGCCACAATGGAAGCGCAACGAACCAGTGTTTTTTCTTGAACTTTTCTTACACTAAAGGTACCGATAATGGCTGACGACAAATTCATTTAAATGTATGTTATTAACCACTTCAACCCCCCCCCCCCCCCCCCCTTCAAGACCAGTCCATTTTTTGCAATACGGGGCTGAATTACTGACAGTTGCGCGGTTATGCGACACTGTACACCAAATTTATGTCCTTTATTCCCACAAATAGGGCTTTCTTTTGGTGGTATTTTGAATCGGTTCTGTGGTTTTCATTGTTTTTGCTCTATAAGCAAAGACTGACCATTTTGAAACAAAAACACTATCTTTTGATTATAAAATCTATCCATTAAAAAATCTAATTTCTTCATCCTCAGTTTAGGGGCAAGTTGTATTCTGCTATATCTTTTTGGTAAAAAATTAAAAAAAATCCTGAGTATATTGATTGGTTTGTGCAAAAGTTGGTGTCTATAGGGATATTTTTAAGGATTATTTTTTCCCCCTGGACTGCGACATTGCAGCACACAAATTGGATACCTAACTGACAATTTTTGGGGACCAGTGACACTAATACAATGATCGGTGCCAAATATTGCACTGGCAGGGAAGGGATTAATATCTGAAGCTATCAAAAGGATTAATGAGAAACTGCAGTCTGCTCACATAAGTTGTAATAAAAACCTCTATTATTCTGAAGCTTCCCTCCACTTTGCATATTTTATATATACAGTACTGTGATTCTGTACTTGCCAAATATGCTGCAGAAATCTCCCTCCACTGTCTGGCTGCAACCATTTCAACCATTTTAACTGTGGGCAGCTGAAGCTGCTGCCTGTTCACTTCCTGGATTTACAGAGACACACCTCCCAGAACTGCAGCCTCCATTGGCCCTCTTATGACTATTCTCCCCCCCCCCCCCCCTTCCTGGCAAATTCTCATGATAGAGAGCTGTGCGTGATGTCATAAGCCTAGGCTAATGACCAGATAAGGTATTCACTGGCAAAAAAAAAAACTACTATCCAAAGTTAAGACAACCAAGGCAGGAGATTAAATAGATGGAAAGCTTTAAGTTTGCTCCTAGGGAGTGCTTTCTAACTGCGGGGGGAATGCTGTGACTGGAAACACAAGATCTTCCTCCCTCACAGAACGGCGGTCTGCCTTGTTTACATACATCTAATGCACCTCTGATGTACATTCTACATCATTACAAAGTGTACATGAAGAGACTGGGAGCCCATCTGTCCAAAAGTTGAATCGGAGATGGATCTTTTAACACCAAATGATCTGTAGGTACAATGCATATCCATTAAGTAATGACTGCAAAAGAATAGTGTTATAGATGGACTGTCCTAGTCAACACCCTAAATTGATTCCCATTGAAACCCACAAGCCTTTGGTAACTGAAAGGGAATTCTGCTTGGAGAAGAGGTCTAAACATTCGGAGTCGGTGTCAGAGACTGGAAGGCCGGTATACAAAATGGCAAGATGGGAGCAAGTGTTCTCCACATAGCAAGTGTGTCTTAAGCAAACTAGTCGCCTTGGTGACCAGTATTACCCAGCCCAATCTTGTTGACACAGTATTGTATATGTGTAAATATGTCAGTATAACGGCCTGCTCCTAGGACACACTGGAAAGTATTTAGCCTAACACCGGAGCTTATAGGGTATTCGTTTTGTTTAGAAAAGACTACACATTCTTGAACATTCCCATAATGCTGTGTATATACGGTTCCTGGAGAAAGACATTTGGAAGTTGTCAACATTTCCAGCAAGTCCTGCTTCCTAGAGGAGGGAGTTCCACTGCTCCAACTGTAAAGAACCCTTTCCCCTATCCAAGGTTACTTCTAAACTCAAACCAAGGCTCTGTGTCCTGTTCAGGGACCTTATTACAGGTACTGGTGCCACCTTAGATTTGTACATCTTAAAGGGTAACTCCACTTTAGTGGAGGGGTGGAAATAGTAAATTTAGAAAAAAACAATATATCATACAATTGTGACACAAGTCATATTGTAAATGCAATTCAACCTACTTGGAGGTGTTCTGTACACAGATTGCTCCCCAGAATTGTCATTTCCTGCTTGTGTGATTGGCTCACTGATTTTCCCACAAGTCTGCACTAAGGTACAAATCTAATTTCTGGCATCCCCTGCATCAAAAAGGTCTTTTTTTTTTTTTTTGTGAGATACTTTTGATGCGAAATCGCAGCTAAAGGGTTGCTGACCCTGCAATTTTCCTCATTGAAGGCCTGCAGGTGCACAGCTGTTGGGTAATTGGGAAACCACTCCCATTAGGCCCCTTTCACACTTGCGGACAGCTGAGCAAACGGAGGTTACCGGGGCAGACCACTACTGATCCACCCCATGTGAAAGGACCCTTAGACTCGCTCTGCCCAGAGGAACAAACAGGAATTTCTTCAGTTATGCTTAACCACTTAAGGACCCCTTCACGCCGATATACGTCGGCAGAATGGCACGGCTGGGCACATCCACGTACCTTGCCCCTTTAAGCCCAGCCATGGGGTCGCGCGTGCACGCGACCCGAAGCTCCGTGGCCGCGGGACCCGATCGCCGCCGGTCTCCTGCGATCGGTCCTCCGGAGCTGAAGAACGAGGAGATCTGTGTGTAAACGCAGCTTCCCCGTTCTTCACTGTGGTGCTGTCATTGATCGTGTGTTCCCTGTTATAGGGAAACACAATCAATGACGTCACATGTCCAGCCCCGCCCCCTACAGTTAGAAACACAGATGAGGTCACACTTAACCCCTTCAGCGCCCCCTAGTGGTTAATTTTTATAGCATCTTTTGCTGCGAAAATGACAATGGTCCCAAAAATGTGTCAAAATTGTCCGAAGTGTCCGCCATAATGTCGCAGTCATGAAAAAAAAACGCTGATCGCCGCCATTTGTAGTAAAAAAAAAAAAAAGCATTATTTTCTAGAACATGACTTACTCGCAATAAGCGTTTATCGATTGGTTTGCGCAAAATTTATAGCGCTTACAAAATAGGAGATAGTTTTATTGCATTTTTTTTTTTTTTTTTTACGATCTCCTATTTTGTAAACGCTATAAATTTTGCGCAAACCAATCGATAAATGCTTATTGCGAGTAAGTCATGTTCTAGAAAATAATGCTTTTTTTTTTTTTTTTAACATGTATGTGAAAAATGCCAGAATTGGCCCAGATGCAAAGTGTTACTAAGGTTTACTTCTATATTGTAGTTCATTCTAATTTTATTAAATTATAACACTGTAGAATATACCGTAGTACAAACATTGGTGAGTTCATATAAGTAATACAATCGTCTCGTCAAGTCAATTTTGGATATAGTTTCTATATATAATTCAAAAACAACTGTATAATATAGAAAAAAAAACAGGATCTACAGGGCAAAAACAAAACATAACGAAACCGAATACAACAGTAAAAAACAAAACAATACGGGGGGAAAAGAGGGGAGAAAAAAAAGGAAAGAAATGAGAGAGGGGGGGGGGGGTTACTTCTATATTTTATCATCGGGACACCATTCTGGTCTGTTGTACATCGGGCACTCAACCAGCATGGTGCCAGGCAGTAAAATCTGACATTCTGGCTGTTTGTAGGCCAATTATTTTAGGAACATGTATTAGAATGGGAGCAATCTCTTGATTTTCTGAGATCTTTTCTCGTTTGTGTCAATGGTTTCCATGACAGAAATTAATAGCTGCCTCTTTTGATCATTTCCATTATTCTCATAGCGCGATGTTATCGCTGCGTCATTTTCCTTTTTAGTGCCCATTCAATAGAACATGATTTGGTTTCTCATCTTGTTATAATTACATGTCTATTTGTAATCCTAGCCGTACACATCAGAGTTTCTTGAAGAGAGCAATCTGAAATCTTGCTTACTGATCCGCTTAATCACCTTACAGTAACCTAAAATAAATCTTTCATCAGTTTTAACCCTGTGAATCACCGATCAAGCTCATGTGTAATGTGGTTTACAAAGTCTTATAGCAGAACTTCACTCAAAGTCCCACTGCACTGGTTACACTGTTTGCGAGAGTCGGCAGTTTCAACATTGCCTCCCATAAATATGTTGCAATTAGGCTGCAACTAACGATTATTTTCATAATCGATTAGTTGGCCGATTATTGTTTCGATTAACCACTTGCTTACTGGGCACATATACCCCCTTCCTGACCAGAGGACTTTTTGCGATTCGGCACTGCGTCGCTTTAACTGACAATTGCGCGGTCGTGCGACGTGGCTCCCAAACAAAATTGACGTCCTTTTTTTCCCACAAATAGAGCTTTATTTTGGTGGTATTTGATAGGGGTGCAACGGATCAAAAAACTCACGGATCGGATCGCTCCTCGGATCAGGAGTCACGGATCGGATCATTTTCGGATCCGCAAAAAAAAAAAAAAAGACAAATCTTGTTACACCCACCAGAGTTTTAGATTTCACAGTTCTTCTCAACACAAAACTGAGCTTATGTGCTTAAATACAGTGTTTGGAAATTCGACGGACTGTTTATTGCTAATATGACAGAACACCTCTGATTTTCACATTTAAACAGTCCGTCATATTTACAAATACTGTATTTAAGCGTATAAGCTCTGTTTTGTGTTGAAATAACTGCATCTCGCAATACTTATATGTGCAGCCAAGTGGAAGTCGCAGCCCCATGTACGAAAGTGGTGTCACCAGTTCCCTACTGTGACCTGAACTATCCCAATCATCAGATCCCTTTAGTGTCATTGATCGGCGGGCTGAGTGTCTAGTGAAAATCCCCCCTATGTGCTCAGTCCATACAGATCCCCCCGATCGCATCCTCTCTCTTCTCTGGCAAGCAGCAGGACGCCCGGTGCGGCGGCGGCAGCGACTCCCCGTGTGGATTCCTCAAGGTGCAGCATGGAGCTCATCGCTGGGCTGTTAGGAGTCAATGACGTATTGAGCTCAAGTGCCCACAAACTTCCGAGGAGCAGCCTGCATCCCCCGCGCCGGGTGGACCTCGATGGCCGCCGCTTCGATAGCTAGGCCGAAGCCGCGGCCTTTCCTATGGACCGGGAGGCCCGTGGATCGCCGTGTGTCCCGACCCGAAGGTGCTGATCCATACGGATCAGTTGCACCCCTAGTGACAATACTTGATGTGTTCCCACTGTCATATGGCATTCTTATGCCACATTGCCTACACACCGTCACGGTTTTATCCACTAACCTCTTTCCTTCATCATTTTTATTTGACATGGAAGACAAAATGCTCCCATACAGGGGATTTAAATGACGCGGGGCATTCAAGCTCCTCCATTCGCCATGACCACGCTGTGTGTGGACTGAACATGCGCAAATTATTATTATTATTATTTTTTTTAGAAAACAATCCTCGGATCACGTGTGTGCGGTTCGGATCAATCTTTTTCGGTTCGGATCACGGATCAATGACGATCCGTTGCACCCCTAGTATTTGATCACCTCTGCGTTTTTTTTATTTTTTGCGCTATGAACAAAAATAGAGCGACAATTTTTAAAAAAAAAAAAATTTTTACTTGTTGCTATAAAAAATAGCTTTTTTAAATTATTATTTTTTTTCCTCAGTCTAGGCCGATACGTATTCTACATATTTTTGGTAAAAAAAAAAAAAATCGCAATAAGCGACTGGTTTGCGCAAAAGTTATAGCGCCTACAAAATAGGGGACAGAATTTTTTTTTTTTTTTTTTTTACTAGTAATGGCGGCCATCTGCGATTTTTATCGGTACTGCGACATTATGGCGGACATATCGGACACTTTTGACACGTTTTTGGCACCATTCACATTTATACTGCGATCAGTGCTATAAATATGCACTAATTACTGTATAAATGTGACTGGCATTGAAGGGGTTAACACTAGGGGGTGAGGGAGGGGTTAAATGTGTACCCTGCCTAGTGTTACTAACTGTGGGGGAAGGGGACTGACTGGGGGAGGTGACCGATCTGCGTCCCTATGTACAAGAGACACAGATCGGTCTCCTCTCTCCCTGACAGGGCGTGGATCTGTGTGTTTACACACAGATCCACGTCCTTGTCTCTGTAACCGCCGATCGCGGGAGCCTGGCGGACATCGCGGCCACCAGGCTCGCGCATTGGCATCCTAGTGATGCGGCGGGCACGCTGGCGTGCTCCCCAGTGGCCAGGAGGAGCGGAGGCCGTAAAAAGACGGCGGCTCAGAGAATTAAAACCACCCTGCGGCTGTATAAAGTCGTACAGCCATCGGGAAGTGGTTAATCGGATAATAGCCTTAATGGGCCAATTTGTTGGGCAGATTGCAAAACACAAATTGCCTCAAAAACACATTACATGCTTTTCTGCAGCTTCTCCATTGAAGTATATTGGACCAAAAAAAAAAAAAACAGTGGCACCGTTTTGCGTTTAAAAAATCCTTGCCCTCTCCAAATACGCAGCAGCTGAAAAAAATCATGGATGTGAACGTGTCCTATAGGAAAACATGTAAATGAACTGTAGTGTGTTTCTGCAAAAAACAGAGGTGTGAACCCAGGCCTGAGATGTTTAGTAACATAATGGGGTTAAAAAAACAAAGGTACAAAAAGAGCAAATCGCTACTGTAAGGGGTTCATTTTTTTTTTTTTTTTACTGTGGGACAGTGTAAGTAATTACAGTAGCGATTTGCTTTTATGTACTTTAAAGGGCTATTTTTTTTAACCCCATTATGTTACTGGCTGATGGATTATGAAAATTGTAATCGATTAATTTCATAATCGATTAATTGATTAGTTGTTTCGGCCCTAGTTGCAATCGATAACCTATAGAAGAGCAGCAGCACTGGCTCCGTGCAGTATTTGGGGGTCATGAGCCTCTCGGACATATGAGACTTTTATGAACAGTTATTCCCCCCCCCCCCTTCTTTTTAAACAGGATTCACTCACCAGGCTTGAAGCGGAAGTAAACCAATCCATAAAACTGTTTAATTTCTGGCATGTGCCTGATATGTAACACTCCCATTGGTTGTGCTCTCTGTCATCCAATGGCTGGTTTCATAACTGATCACATGTGCAGCATCAGGGCACTTGAAGATTAAACCGAGGCAAAGATGGCAGCTTCCTTGGCTGAAAACTAGGGTTGTCCCAATACCGATACTAAGCATTTGCGCGAGTACTTGTACTCGCGCAAATGCTCCCGATGCTTCGCCGATACTTTATTTTTTTCCCTCTGAGTGTGGGCGGGTAGCGGTTGGAGAGGAGACTGAGGGGGCGGAGAGGGAGGCGGAGAGCAGAGCAGTCATCGGGTATGTATAACATGCCACTGGAGGAGAACTGCTGCCGCCGTCTAGTTCGGCGCTCAGGGAACATAACGGCTTTCATTTGAATAGCTGTGTGTTCCCCATCCCCCTTGTCCGGGCACCTTGATAGACAGATAACCCGTCCTAGAATTGGACGGGTGATCTGTCAAAGTGCCCAGACAAGGGGGAGGGGGAACACACAGCTATTCAAATGAAAGCTCTTATGTTCCTTGAGCGCCGAACAACTAGACTGCAGGGGAGACCTACACAAAGCTGATATTGGGAGACCGGAAATCGGTATCGGCGAGTACATGAAAAGTATCGGTACTTGTACTCGGTCCTAAAAAAGTGGTATCGGGACAACCCTACTGAAAACGATAGGGGGGTTTACTTACACTTTGAGTTCGGATTTACTTAGTTTGCGTTCGGATTTCGGCCATAGATGGATATCTTACCTTGCCTACTTTTACTTGTTTCACTCTGTGCCAGTATCCTCCATTTTTTTTCCAGATCAGAATTGGCACTTTTACGATATATCTGGGCTGGAACTCCACCTTGTCTACAGTATAATATATTAAGTCAATTGAAACAGGACAGTGGCCTTGGATGCCCAAATCTAGAGTTGTACCGTAAAGCCACCCTTTGGCTTAATTTTCTAGATGAGATCTTTGTTGATGAAGACAAACTTTTGGATTTTGCTAGAAAGGTCCCTCTCTGCATTCTCCCTGGCTTCCCTTCTTTGGTTTCTGCCACCAATCTGTCCATATCGCCATCTTTACCGCTCTGTCCTGTATCTCTTAAAAACCTGAGACTCTAAGCATCCATGGATCGCCTCTCGCATAGGGAATCTCACGTTTCCATATGTTATGGACGAGGGTCAAACTGCACCAGTGGCAGTTACTTTCTCTAATGAACCACTGAAGACCCTTTCTGCAGGGCTGCTGCATAGCCAAGGTCGGTGGCAGCATCTATAACTTCATGGGTTTCTTGATGATAGAAAAATGCCCCAGTGGGGTTTGGGTCTTATGGCTTGTTTGGCAAGGTGAGGGTTCACATATACCTTAACCATATCCTGCCCGGCCTATAGCAACATTTTGGGCGGTGGTTCAGTTATCCTGATGTCTTTCAGGAGTTGCACCCCTTCGTGTCACCCCCCACTGTCTTGTGGGAAATGCACAGGTCCCAGAACACAGCGGGAACCAGTTGGGACACGCAGCGCGATCTGCTCATGCACAGTAGGGAACGGGCAGTGAAGCTGCAACGCTTCACTTCCTGATTCCCTCACCGAGGATGGCGGTGGGTGCAGCCGAGGGATTGCTCGGCCTTTGGCTGCCAACATCGCGGGCACAGATGAGTGTCCATTTATTAAAAGTCAGCAGCTGCAGTATTTGTAGTTGCTGGCTTTTAATAAAATATGAAAAAAATCGTGGGACCTCTGCTTTAAGTATATTTTATTGGAATTTTATGTGATGGGACCAACACATAGTGGCACATAATTGTAAAGTGGAATATAAATGTTTTTTTTTTTTTCTTTTTTTTTTTTTTTTTTTTTTTTTTTTTTTTTCTTTTCTTTTTTTTTTCCCCCCAAATATCTGAAAACCGTGGTGGGTATTAGTATTTAGGCCCCTTTACTCTGATAGCTCTAACTCAAATCTAGTGGAACCGATTGCTTTCACACCTAAATAGTAAATTGAGTTCACCTGTGTGTAATTTAATCTTAGTATAAATACAGCTGTTCTATGAAGCCCTCAGAGGTTTGTTAGAGAACCTTGGTGAACAAACCACATCATGAAAACCAAGCAACACAGGTCAGAGATAAAGTTGTGGAGATGTTTAAAGCAGGGTTAGGTTATAAAATAATATCCCCCATATTTCTATGGGAATGTTTGACCATTCTTCCAGGAGCGCATTTGTGAGGTCAGTCACTCATGTTGGACAAGAAGGCCTGGCTCGCAGTCTTCGCTCTAATTCATCCTAAAGGTGTTCAATAGGGTTGAGGTCAGGACTCTGAGCAGGCCAGTGAAGGGCCTCCACCTCAAATTCGCCCATCCATGTCTTTATGGATTTTGCTTTGTGCACTATGGACGCACACATAGGATCGGTCGTCAGCGGATCTTGCTACCTTCTCCGCCTGCTGCGTAGACTCATCCCCTTCATCCTGGAAGAGGACACAGCAGTAGTAGTTGGAACAATAAATTCCCGACTCGACTATGCAAACTCCCTCTACCTCGGAACTCCCCAAATACCAAATTTTGCTTCTACAAGTCGTCCAGAACACAGCAGCCAGACGGGTAACGGGGGAAAAAACCCTGGGAATCGATCACCCCGTCCCTGAGGACCCTCCATTGGCTAGCCGTGAAGGATCGGGTTACATTCAAGACCCTCTGCCTCACGCACAAATGCACACAAGGAAACGCCCATGAATACCTATGCGAGAATAAAATGCTACACTCCTAGTTGCGCCTTCTGGTCAACTAACCAAAACCTCCTCCACTTCCCTAAGACCCGCTACAAATCTAAAGGAGAACGAAGATTTGCAGTCCAAGGACCACGGTTATGGAACGCTCTTCCCACGGACATCCGCATAGAAGTAATCGGGCCTTCAAAAAAAAAAAAACTAACACCGTTTGTAGCGCTATACAAGTTACTCACTGGTGCGCAGTTATGTTTGGACAGAAAGGGGCCACTTTCAAACCGTTCTCATAAAGTTGTCCAAAATTGATTGGTATGCTGATGCCTTAAGAGTTCTCTTCACTGGAGCAAAGTGTTCCAACCCCCTCAAAAACGACCCCACACCATAATCTCCCCCCCCCCCCAGATGAATTTGAGCGGTTCCTGAGCCTGCCCTTCTCGTCCACGTCAGCGCATACCTCACAAATGAGCTTCTGAGAGAATGGTCAAGCACTACCATAGATGCACTCCTAAACCTTCTGGACAGCCTCCTAGAACATTTGAAGCTGTTATAGCTGCAAAGAGTGGGCCAGCCTATTATTGAGCCCTACAGACTAAGCTTGGGGATGCCATTACAGTTTGTGTAAAGGCAGGTGTGCCAATACTTTTGACAATATAGCGTGTATGTACAGTATCTCAAAGTGAGTACACCCCTCACGTCCAAATTGAGCCTAATTGGCAATTTCCCCTCCCCGGTGTCGTGTGTTACAAGGTTACAGGTGTGAATGGGGAACAGGTGTGTTAAATTTGGTGTTATCGCTCTCACTCATACTGATCATTGGAAGTTCATGGCACCTCATGGCAAAGAACTGTAAGGATCTGAAAAAAATAAATGTTTTTCTTCATAAAGATTGCCTAGGCCAGGGCTCGACAAATGCCGGCCGCTATGGCGACTAGAAATGGCATCCTGGCGAATTGGCTTGGAAGGTGGGAAAAAATAAGTCCCCAGCTCTTCATTGTGTAAGCTGGCGCCATCTGGTGGTGGCCGTTTGGTATTACAAGTTAAGCATTACAAGTTACAATTCTAATGTCATTTTTCACTATTTTAACTGCCATCTTCTTCCCTCTAATTAGAACCCCCAAACATATATATATATATATATATATATATATATATATATATATATATATATATATATATATATATATATATATATATATATATATATATATATATATATATATATATATATATATATTTTATCCTAACACCCTAGAGAATAAAATGGCGATCGTTGCAATACTTTCTGTCACGCCGTATTTGCGCAGCGGTCTTACAAACGCACTTTTTGGGGAAAAAATTACACTTTTTTTTAATTAAAAAATAAGGCATCAGTAAAGTTATCCCCATTTTTTTAAATATTATGAAAGATAATGTTACGCCGAGTAAATTCATACCCAACATGTCACGCTTCAAAATTGCGTCCGCTCGTGGAATCTACAGGTTGCATGTTTTGAGTTAGAGGAGGACTAGGCTAGAATTATTGCTCTTGCTCTACCAATCGTGGCGATACCTCACATGTGTGGTTTGAACACCGTTTACATATGCGGGCGCTGCTCATGTATGCGTTCGCTTCTGCGCGCAAGCTCGTCGGGACGGGGTGCGTTTTCTGGCTCCTAACTTTTTTAGCTGGCTCCTAGATTCCAAGCAAATTTGTCAAACCCTGGCCTAGGCTATAAGAAGATTGCCAAGACCCTGAAATTGAGCTGCAGCACGGTGGCCAAGACCTTACATCGGTTTAACAGGACAGGTTCCACTCGGAACAGGCCTTGCCTTGGTCGACCAACGAAGGTGTGTGTGTGTGTGTGTGTGTGTGTTTTTTATTTATTTATTATTTAGGGTTTTTGGCAAAGTTCTCTGCTCCCCCATGCTTTGTATGTGATTCCTGGAAGGTAATTTCTTGTGCTAGATACCATAACGTGATTGTGTAGAAATGTTGCAGGAATGTGTGCTGTTGTACTGAACATGCAGGTTCATACTGATTCCAAGTCTGATAATGGATGAATAACACTGCAGAGCAAATGCTGGGAAGAACTTGCCTTACTGTCTTTCCTGAAAATGATCATCATTATTTCACTAGAGTAGGTTGTGCAATTGCTTCTTAAGTTTTTTTTCTAGTTTGTAAAGTGAACTTTCATCTGAACAGGTCCTATGTAAGCACCTTTCCACGCTTGCAAATCTCACACCTTGTTCTTGATACACAGTTGTACTGTGTAATGTTGCAAAGTGATCTTTTGTCGTGTGTGTTTTTTTTTTTTTTTTTGCAAATGTATAAAACATTTTAGAAGCATATTTCATGTTTTACATATGTATTCATGCTTTTAGGCATATTTTTGTTTTAGCCAATAGAAAGCACTAGGGGTAGGGTTGTCCCGATACCACTTTTTTAGGACCGAGTACAAGTACCGATACTTTTTTTCAAGTAGTCGCCGATACCGAATACCGATACTTTTTTTAAATGTGTCCCCACATATGCAGCCATGTCCCCCACATATGCAGCCATGTCCCCCACATATGCAGCCATGTCCCTCTAGCCATGTCCCTCACATATGCAGCCATGTCCCTCTAGCCATGTCCCTCACATATGCAGCCATGTCCCTCTAGCCATGTCCCTCACATATGCAGCCATGTCCCTCTAGCCATGTCCCTCACATATGCAGCCATGTCCCTCTAGCCATGTCCCTCACATATGCAGCCATGTCCCTCTAGCCATGTCCCTCACATATACAGCCATGTCCCTCTAGCCATGTCCCTCACATATGCAGCCATGTCCCTCTAGCCATGTCCCTCACATATGCAGCCATGTCCCTCTAGCCATGTCCCTCACATATGCAGCCATGTCCCTCTAGCCATGTCCCTCACATATGCAGCCATGTCCCTCTAGCCATGTCCCTCACATATGCAGCCATGTCCCTCTAGCCATGTCCCTCACATATGCAGCCATGTCCCTCCAGCCATTTCCCCCATACCTTTGCCGCCACATGGAGAAAATCACAGCATTCATTTGAATAGCTGTTTTGCCCGCACGTATAGACACTCCCCCTTGCTCGGCATTGGACAGATCACGATCACCCATCCAATCCCGAGCAAGGGGGAGTGTCTATACGAGCGGGAACACTACAGCTATTCAAATGAAAGTTGTGATGTTCCCGCACGCCGTTTAACCAATGCGGCGGCGTGATGCGGCAGCAGCGGCGGGGGGGGGGGGGGAAGTATTCTATTTAGGTATCGGGGGTATTTGCGCGAGTACGAGTACTCCCGCAAATACTCGGTATCGGTACCGATACCGATACTGGTATCGGTATCTGGACAACCCTAACTAGGGGGGAAGAGACTAGAGGTCGACCGATATATCGTTCGGCCTCTAGTCTCCTCCCCCCTAGTGCTTTCTATTGGCTAAAACAAAATATTTGGCCGTTTTTAAGAAATCGGCATCGGCCGATTATTGTAAAAAAAATCGGCCGATTTTCGGCTGCCACACTAAACCCCGCTCCACCTACAGCAGCACGAGAAATGAATCCTTCAGCAACGCCAGCTCCATCCATCCACCCCCCTCTACAAAGCATCCTCCCACCCACGGCCAGCTCCATCCACCCCCCTCCCTCCATCCACAGCCAGCACCATCCATCTCTTCCCCTCCACAATGCATCCCCCACCCACGGCCAGCTCCATCCATCCATCCCCCTTCACAATACATCCCACGGCCAGCTCCATCCACCCCCCTCCCTCCATCCACAGCCAGCACCATCCATCTCTCCCCCTCCACAATGCATCCCCCACCCACGGCCAGCTCCATCCATCTCTCCCCCTCCACAATGCATCCCCCACCCACGGCCAGCTCCATCCACCCCCCTCCCTCCATCCACAGCCAGCATCATCCATCTCTTCCCCTCCACAACGCATCCCCCCACGCACAGCCAGCACCATCTTTCCCCCTCCACAACGCATCTCCCACCCACGACCAGCACCATCGATTCTCCTCCACAATGCATCCCAGTCCAAAAATCGGCCCAAAATATCGTCCGCAAAAATCGGCATCATATATCGGCCATCGGCTGCCCCGATTTCTAAATATCGGCATTGGCCAGAGAAAAACCCATATCGGTCGACCTCTAGAGGAGAACAGGTTCAAATGCCTGAAATACCTGTGAAAAAGCCAAATTTGATGCTGTTTTATAGTGCCAAAATGATCAAATCTGCCTTTTTAAAAGTAACTTGTGGAGCTTAATGCCTAGTACACACGATCAGAAAATCGGTCAAAAAATACCGCTTTTGGCGCGATTCATACAATAATCTGATCATTGTACACAACTTTTGAAAGCCAATAACCGACAGTTCATGTAAAATTATCCAAAGGGACAAACACGGAAATTTTCTTGTACAGTAACAAACAACTTAATCAGTACGCTGTTCGTCTGGAAATTGAAGATCAAGACTGTGCATGCTCAGAAATAAAAGGATACATTACAACAGGGGTGCCCAACCTTTTCAATAGCGAGGGCCACTTAAGCAACTTGGTAACCAGTCGTGGGCCACAATGAGCGAAATGGGCAGATGACAGGTCATGGCTACTCTATGGGCCCTCTGATCTGCCCAGATGGAAGGGGATGAATTCCCTTCTGTTTTTTGGATTGGAGGTAGGCGAGCGTAAATGGACATCTGTCGCTCTGTAGAGGTGAATTGAGGGTCCCATTTGGTTGGGCTGATCATGTGAAAAAGGCCTAAGACTTCTTTTAACTGATGTGCTGCAGTTTACCCACACCACGGGTGTAGCGTAGTACACCTGTGTCTATCCTGCGGGTTAGCTGAACTTTGCCATAGACTCCTGTGGCAAAGCCGGCGCTGTAGAGAAAACATCAGCTTATGGGGCTCTGGTCTGCAGCTGCTTTCTTCCTCTGCCACCAGCTTCATTCACAACACTGATGCTGTGGTATGGCAGATCGGCAACCTGCGATCTGGGCTTGCCAACCCGCTATTCCAGAACAGGAGGTCGCGGGCCACATCAGAGGGCTCCGTGGGCCACATGTGGCCCCCGGGCCACTGGTTGGCCACCCCTGCATTACAATATAACATTTTAGATCCCTTTTGGAAGTTTTCTGTCGTATGAGAATTTTTGAACTTTAAATGCCTCTTAATTTTCAATATGAGACTAGTATGCAAAAACAAATGACGAAGACCATTTATCTGATATTCTTATCGTGTGTACGAGGCTTTAGGTATTCAGCAGAAGGTGTCTGAGCATTCATATATGTCAACAGTCACCATTGAAATGCATGGGATTTTGGACATTCAGCATTTTGAAGTTTCGAGCTACAAAATGCTCTGCTGTGAATGTGGCCTTACTGTTTTTTGTTAAACTTTTTATTTTTAACCAACAACTGCAAACTGAAAGTTTTTCATAATTATACTTTGTGTCTGTCTGGTTTTATTAGGACACATATGTTTGCCTATCAAAGCACATCACGCTCACCACCATGTTTCACGGTGGGGATGGTGTGTTCAGGGTGATGTATAGTGTTTTTTTTCCACCACACATAGCATTTTGCTTTTAGGCCAAAAAGTTCAATTTTGGTCTCATCTGACCAGAGCAAATTCTTCCACATGTTTGCTGTGTCCCCCACATGGCTTTCTTTCGCAAAAAAGCGGCTGTAAACCCTCGTGTTTTTTCACCTTAATGCATCCTATGCATTAAGGTGAAAAAACACCTGGCTGTGAACCGCCCCGAGCCCCTGTATTTCTGTTGGGGGAAACGCGCTTGTCCTCTCTACGATGTCTTGGCTCCTGAGAGGATAGATTTATAGCAGCACAGCCATTGGCTCCCGCTGCTGTCAAATCCAGTGATGTGAGCGCCAGGGCCGAGTCCAGCATTCGTGTCTATAGACAAAAATGCTGGACTCGGGAGTGAACCCGTAAGGTAACCCCACCGGGAGATCGCTTCTTCTTGGGGTTTTATCTGATGCGAGGAGGAGCCGCGTGAGCCCCCAGAAGACAAGGTTCGGGGCTACTTTGTGCAAAACGAGATGCACAGTGGAGGCAAGTATGACAAAAAAAAACCTTGCAATCGCTTTGAGAACAATATCTCTTGTAAGGGACTTCGATAAATGTTTAGGGAGGCGAGTGGGCGATGGAACAGGTGGGATATTTGATAGATATTCTGGACTCTCAATGCCAGTATTTGAATACAGAATATTATATTCAAGCACCCAGCAGCTCGCTGCTACTCTGCACAAGGTGCCCAACAGCCAGTGGGCTGCACGTTGGCCTCCAGGACTTTAGACCATTAAAGTGATACTTTTTTTTTTTTTGCGCGGTCATACTACACTATACCCAAACAATTTTTTTATCATTTTGTTCCCACAAATAGAGCTTTCTTTTGGTGGTATTTGATCACCTCTGCCATTATTTTTTGCGCAAAAAATAAAAAGACAGAAAATCAAAACAAGGTCGTCTTGGTTTCTGTTTTTTTTTTGTTAAGTTTTCTACTTCAATGACGCGCACTGATATGGCTGCACTGATAAGATGGGACCGATGGGCACTGGTTTGTGGCACTCATAGGCGGGCATTGATGGGCACTCATAGGTGGGCACTGATGGGTGGCATTGCTGGGCATCACAGATTTAAGGTGTTCCAAAATGTTGCCAATCAGTGCCTATTTGTGGGCGCTGATTGGCACATTTGGCATAAATTTGCATATGTGGATAGCCATGGGGATGTACCTGGCCATCCACATGCTTGGGGGCTTCCCTGGTGGTCCAGTATGGGCATCCGTGGGGGGTCTGCGCTGAAACGATCAGTGCAACCCCCCCTGTCAGGAGAGCCGCCGATCATCTCTCCTCCACTCGCGTCTGTCAGACGCGAGTGAGGAAGAGCCGATCAATGGCACTTCATGTTTACATCGTGATTGGCCGGAGGCTCTTTACCAAGATCGGAGATGCAGGGTGTCGGACTGACACACCTTTATCGCCGCTCTGTGCGCCCCCACGGGCACGAGCCGGCATGTTATCCTGCTGGACATCAATAGACGTCCAGTCCGGATAACGGAACTACTTCCCGGACGCCAATTTACTATTGACCGGGCGTTCCAGTGTTTTGGATCCCCCAGTCTGTGGAGGACAGCGAGACGTGCATTATTCCTCACCAAGTGTCAAAGCAAAGAGCCCACGGGTGTACAGAGGCACACTACATAGCGCAGGAGATTTGTGTGGTTCAGGAAATGTACTGTCCTGGTGATATTCCAACTTTGACAATGGAAAATCCTTCCTCTACAACTGGCCGGTTCCCATAACAGATGGAAGTCTGTCAGGTAGAAAGGAGGTTTTCCATACAAAACTCCCCATCAACTTATTTGAGACCAGAGCTATCCCTTTAGCATTGGACCCTCTTCTAAAGGGGCATCCAATTTGGGTGCAGTCAGATAATGTCACTGCCGTGGCACGTATATCGCTGCCACCTCAATGGCATATATTGCCCCTCAAGAGGGCACTTGGAGATTTGGAGCTTCTTTGAAGTAAGTAAACAAGATTGTCTTGTGGACAGAAACTGGCTGTCCAGCAATTTCTGCAATCCACATCCCAGGAGTGGAGGTTTTGGCAGGTGGATTATCTCGGCTGCCACCACCTGGACCAATGGGATTAGTCCCCTGATATGCCCAAAATGGGGCACTCTGTGGACATCTTCCCTTCCAGACACAAGTTACTTATGTATCCAGAGCCAATTAAAAAACACACTTGAGGCGTTTCTCGAATTGGCAGTTTTAGCACTCAATTTTCTGCCATCCTTATGCCCTGCTTCTAAGCATCCAAAGGACACCTCTACATTGTCTGTACATTGTCAGAGCAAATGGTGTACATAAAAGCTACCGTTTTCCTGTTTGTCCTCCCCTTGGGTCTTCGCACTTGGCACCCCACTTCAATAAGTAGATTGTGCTCTAAAACAAACCTCCCTCTTGTTTTTTGGGCCTCTTGGCAAGTTTCTGTTGCCTAGTTGTTGCCCCTCCATTGCTTTGGGACGTGTGAATAAATAAGTTCTGTACTGTTGTGCTTTATAAGGTTAGATGAATTTTCACTTCTGTAAATTCCAAATCTTGCGAGTAATTACACTCCAAAGGTTTTTATTTTTTTTATACCAAAAATATGTAGAAGAATACATATCGATCTAAACTGAGGACATTTTTTTTTTTATATTTATTAAATCAAAGTAAAAAATATGGTGTTTTTTCAAAATTGCTTTTTTGTTTTATAGCGCAAAAAATACAAAACCGCAGAAATTATCAAATACCACCAAACGAAAGCTCCATTTGTGGGGGGAAAACATAAAGATTTCATTTGGGTACAGTGTTTCATGACCGCGCAGTTGTCATTCAAAATGCAACGTCGCTCAAAACTAAAAATTGGTCTGGGCAGGAAGGGGGTGAAAATGCCCTGTATGGAAGGGGTTAAAGGGGTTGTAAAGGTACAATTTTATTTTTTTCCTAAATAGCTTCCTTTTCCTTAGTGCAGTCCTCCTTCACTTACCTCATCCTTCCATTTTGCTTTTAAATCTTATTTCTTCTGAGAAATCCTCACTTCCTGTTCTTCTGTCTGTAACTCCACACAGTAATGTGAGGCTTTCTCCCTGGTGTGGAGTGTCGTGCTCGCCCCCTCCCTTGGACTACAGGAGAGTCAGGATGCCCACTAACACACAGCTCCTTTCTCCATCTGCAACATAGAGAGCGTCCTGACTCCTGTAGTTCAAGAGAGGGGGGCGAGCACGACACTCCACACCAGGGAGAAAGCCTTGCATTACTGTGTGGAGTTACAGACAGAAGAACAGGAAGTGAGGATTTCTCAGAAGAAATAAGGACATTTAAAAGCAAAATGGAAGGATGAGTTAAGTGAAGGAGGACGGCACTGAGGTAAAGGAAGCTTTTTAGGGGGAAAAAATTATATTTTCCGCTTTTAATAACTCATAAATAACCTGACCACTGGAACTCAAATCTGTTACTGCTTGCTATTATTGGTCTGTTTTATAGCTTCCCAAATTTTGCCAGTCCTGTAAAGCTTGGATATTTGAAATACTGAATTATTTTTAAGTGGTAAATATATACAGTATATGTGTGGTAGAGTGCTTTAACTGTCCATGTTTTACTACTTTTTTTCACATATGTTATGAGTCTCATTCATTTATTTTTTTCTTTCTTTCTTTTCTAGGCATGTATAGATGAAAACCTGGAGGTGGTGGAGTTCCTAGTAAATCACGGTGCCAATGTGAATCAGGCTGATAATGAGGGATGGACGCCTCTACATGTTGCGGCCTCTTGTGGTTATATGGAAATAGCAGAGTGAGTAAATGGATAAAATGTTATGTACAGTAAAACCTTGTATTGTGAGTAAAGCTTGTAATCCAAAGCACTTTTATCTCAAAGTGAATTTCCACATAAGCCCCCTGCTGGGGATGGTCACGGGGAACAGTGGACCCGATCGCCGCCGGTGTCCCGCGATCGGGTCACGAACGGGGAGAGGTAAGTGTAAACAAACCTCTCCCTGTGCTTCCTAGTGAGCCTGTCACTGATCGTCTGTTTCCTGTCAAAGGCAACAACGATCAGCGACGCCACACCCGCCCACATTAAGGCACACTTAACCCCTACAGCGCTCCCTCCTGGTTAACCCCTTCACTGCCAGAGTAATTTTTACAGTAACCGGTGCATTTTTACAGTACTGTTCGCTGTGAAAAAGACAATGGTCCCAAAATAGTGTCAAAAGTGTCCGATGTGTCCGCCATAATGTCAGTCATGATAAAAAAATTGCTGATCGCCGCGATTACTAGAAAAAATTAAATAAAAATGCAATAAAACTATCCCCTATTTGGTAGACGCTATAAATTTTGCGGAAACCAATCAAACTCTTATTGCGTTTTTTTTTTTCTTTACCAAAAATATGTAGAAGATGTATCGGCCTAAACTGAGTAAAAAAAATGTTTTTTTATATATATTTTTGGGGGATATTTATTTGAGCAAAAAGTAAAAAAATATTGAATTTTTTTTTCAAAATGTATGCTCTATTTTTGTTTATAGCGCAAAAGATAAAAAACGCAGAGGTGATCAAATACCACCAAAAGAAAGCTCTATTTGTGGGGAAAAAGGACGCCAATTTTGTTTGGGAGCCACGTCGCACGACCGCGCAATTGTTAAAGCAACGCAGTGCCGAATCGCAAAAAGTGGCCTGGTCTTTAAGCTGCATAATGGTCCGGGTCTTAAGTGGTTACATTTTTGCTACACTTGGCGCCTCCTCTTCTTTTATACTCGGTTGTGACATGACACTACTTGTATATCAAGACATCGCTTGTATATCAAGTCAAAATTTTATTAAAGCATTTTGTTTGTCTTGCAAAATGCTCTCATACCAAGTTACACTCAATCCAAGGTTTTGCCGTATATCCTCATTTAGTTTGAGAAATTATTGCATGGATCGCCAAAACTGCTTCATTTTTTGCGTTGTGAAGGGTCAAAATTCCTATCATGGTGTTAAGTCTTTAACACGTGACTTTTCTTTATTTGCCCAAGCAGATGTTGTGGGACTTGTTACCTAGACTATTTTTCACTGCTTCCCGACTTATTTACGTTTTTTTATATGCGTCCTCAAAGTGGTGGTGATATCTGGATGATGGCTGCAGCTAGATTTGTCATCCCAGATACTATTCTTTAGATCTGGCAATGGACAACTCATCAATCACTTTTTAAACGTGGTGAAAGGGAAGCACTGATTTTCGAGAATGGGATGAAATGTTATGTTAGGCCAAGCCGGAGATTAGGATGGGCAATTGTGACAGCTGTGTAGTGAATATGATTGGCTGATATCTGGGACTGAAGAAAAGTGGCTGCAGAGGTATTGCCGTGCAGGATGAAGTGCGATACCAGATTGGGATATGGTTTGCAGAAGTTGCAATATATTGAAATAGGGAGGTATAAGCAGGGGTTTGAACACAACACATCGATAGAATTCTGTGTGCATGCAAAGAGTCTACATTATCAATGGCATTTGTTGGGGGGAGCTCAAGAGTGGAAATGACAACTTGGTGTTAACCAAACCCAGGACCCTGCATTCACTATATCTGGTCTCCCACATAACATGGAAATGCAATTATTTTGGTAAATATAAAATGCTAAATAACATCAGCAGTATATAGCAGTCTTGTGACTTCTATCCCTGTGCGGTAAAGCTGGTCGGAGGAGTTTTTATTCTGCTCTCGCTGTCCTATAAAACTTCAGGACCCCTGGCTCTTTCCCTGGACAGTGCTGATTGGCCTTATGCTGATCACATGCATTCTCCCAAGAACAAAAGAGAGCCCCTTTTTTTTTAGGGCAGTGTGTCTAGTTTCGTTGAAACCATAGGGTATCAGTTTGTTTTAATTGGAAGATCCAAACAGTTTCTACTTGGCATTTTTTTTAAATGACTATTTTGGATCAAATGTATTTGATCAATGATGGTAGCTCTAACCAGGTCGGAATTATATTTGTGTTGCGAAATGACAAGGTAGAGTGTGACCTGCTGGTTTTTATGTTGTGAAGATGCTTGCTCAGCCTATTCCTGAAGGTTTGATCTGTTTGAGACACATAATGTAGTCTGTATGTGCAGGTAAGTACATGGAGATTATGTATACATGTATTCTGAGGAAGGACAAGACATGCCATCATTTGACATCACTGTGTGGTTTGTCAACTTTTGTGCTTACATGTTTTTAAGTTTATCTTGTGAATGCTTGGATAGATGAGATTTGGAGCTACCAGGTTCTTGAGGGTCCCTGCGGAAAATTAACCCAAGTACATTCTGAATTTTAAGAGGGCATTGGTCAGTAGTGCCGGTGTTTTTTGTTCAGTGCTCTCTCGGTATCTAAAAATAGCGCCTGAAAAATGCCTCCTCTGCAGCCCCAGTGTGAAAGCCAGAGTGCTTTCACACTGGAGCCGTGTGCTTGCAGGACATTAGAAAATGTCCTGCAAGCAGCATCTTTTGGGCGTCGTAGGATCGGTGTATACACTGCTCCTCCGCCGCCCCTGCCATTGAAATCAGTGGCTGCCGAAGTGCCTGCAAAGCGCAGTGGTGCTTTGTGGGCGCTATTAACCGTTTTATTTAACCACTAGCGAGGGTGAAAAGCACCGCTGGAATTAGCGGAGCTTTACTGCCAACAACCATCAATGTAATACCTGTAGAATCTGATAGAACTATTGAAGGGATTGTTGGTGTAAGTCAGGGATATGCAATAAGCGGACCTCCAGCTGTTGCAGAACTACAAGTCCCATGAGGCATAGCAAGACTGACAGCCACAAGCATGGCATCCAAAGGCAGAGGCATGATGGGACTTATAGTTTTGCAACAGCTGGAGGTCCGCTAATTGCATATACCTGATGTAGGTGATCTCTTGCTGAAAGGGCCCTGTATATACATTTGCATACGTGGGTGCAAAACGCTTCTTTCTTCTGTCGTGGGCTTCTTTCTTCTGTCGTGGGCTTCTTTCTTCTGTCGTGGGCTTCTTTCTTCTGTCGTGGGCTTCTTTCTTCTGTCGTGGGCTTCTTTCTTCTGTCGTGGGCTTCTTTCTTCTGTCGTGGGCTTCTTTCTTCTGTCGTGGGCTTCTTTCTTCTGTCGTGGGCTTCTTTCTTCTGTCGTGGGCTTCTTTCTTCTGTCGTGGGCTTCTTTCTTCTGTCGTGGGCTTCTTTCTTCTGTCGTGGGCTTCTTTCTTCTGTCGTGGGCTTCTTTCTTCTGTCGTGGGCTTCTTTCTTCTGTCGTGGGCTTCTTTCTTCTGTCGTGGGCTTCTTTCTTCTGTCGTGGGCTTCTTTCTTCTGCCGTGGGCTTCTTTCTTCTGCCGTGGGCTTCTTTCTTCTGCCGTGGGCTTCTTTCTTCTGCCGTGGGCTTCTTTCTTCTGCCGTGGGCTTCTTTCTTCTGCCGTGGGCTTCTTTCTTCTGCCGTGGGCTTCTTTCTTCTGCCGTGGGCTTCTTTCTTCTGCCGTGGGCTTCTTTCTTCTGCCGTGGGCTTCTTTCTTCTGCCGTGGGCTTCTTTCTTCTGCCGTGGGCTTCTTTCTTCTGCCGTGGGCTTCTTTCTTCTGCCGTGGGCTTCTTTCTTCTGCCGTGGGCTTCTTTCTTCTGCCGTGGGCTTCTTTCTTCTGCCGTGGGCTTCTTTCTTCTGCCGTGGGCTTCTTTCTTCTGCCGTGGGCTTCTTTCTTCTGCCGTGGGCTTCTTTCTCCAAACTGGGACACACGAGCTGCAAGCACTAGTGTGACCTATGTCAATAAAAACTATATAATCTATTTTCCATGCGTCTTTGATGCAGGAAAAGAACACACTGGACTGCATGTGGTGTGAACTGGCCCTAAGAGGTAGTCACAAAATTAAATGTGTAATTTATGTCCCTAGAACACCTGATGGCGCCTTCTGCATGTGGCCAGGCTGCACACGTGTTATCGCCATATTAAAGAGTAGCAGAATGTAATTTGGGGGGTAATTGGAAGTATGGACATACTGTGCGTGAGAAATAGAACTTGTGACAATTTTGTGGGGGGAGAGAATCTTAATTTTGCAAAAAAATGTTAACTCATAAAATTTCTCCATGCCTTTTACTAAATGCTTTGTAATGTCTACTTTAAAAAAAAGGGTAATTTGGGGGGTATCTGTACTGTCCTGGCTTGTTAATGTCTCAAGAAATGATATAGCCAGTACATCACGGCTTTTCAGAGATTGGCACCATAGTTTGTAGACCCTTTCGCAAAGACCAAATATTCACTTATTTGGGTTATTTTTACCAAAGATATATGTAGCAGTATAAATATTGTCCAAAATTTATGAAGAAAAATGACTAATTTGCAAAATTGTATAACCGGAAAAAAAATGCGTTTGTGTTTGAAAAAAACTTTTTTTTTTTTTCTCATTTATAGCCCAAAAAATTTAAAACACAGTGGTGGTCAAATGCCACTAAAAAACTCTATTTGTGTGAAATAAAGGACACACATTTCATATGGGTACAATGTTGCATGACTGAGTAGTTTTCATTTAAAGTGTGAGAGCACAAAGCTGAAAATTGGTCTGGTTAGGAGGTGGTTTAAGTGCCCAGAGGGCATGTGGTTAAAGGGTACGTTGGGAAACACTGCGCTAAAGGGATAGAATCCGCCCTATCTATCCTGTTCCAAAGATCTTTGGTTTGACACACTTTTACACAGTCTGGCTCGTGTTGATCGCCCACTTAGACTTCCTGTGTGTTCCTGGGATCTAAATCTGGTACTTATAGTTCTTCAAAGAAGACTTTCCTTTGAACTGATTGAGGAAAATCCATTGGTGGATCTCACCAGCAAAATTGCCAGTTTGGAGGCAGTTCTGTTAAGCGTGTCTCCAAGTTGGCGGCTCTGTCTTGTAAAGAATCTTTTTTTTCTTATCTTGCATAGAGATAAAGTGGTTCTGAAACCCAGACCCAAGGCAGTTTCTTCATTTCATCTCACCGAGGATATGATCCTCTCTTCCCTCTATCCTGCCCCAAAGCAAGGAGGGGTCCTCCTGCTTTCTCTTTCACCATAGCTAGGTGGCTCAGGGAGCTCATTTACAGAGCCCTGATCTGTTGGTGTCTGTGGCATTTCAGCATCAAGCATCTGTGTTGGCAGGTGTGCAAAGCCACCATCTGAAGGTAGTGGCATATAACCCAAGGTCTGCGATTACCTGTGTCCTGTACTCCAAGATATGGAATTTACAAGTAAGTCACAGATAAAAAAAAAAATTAACACCTTGATTGCCTCCTAGTGTTAACCTTTTCCCTGCCAGTATAATTTATACATTGATCAGTGCATTTTTATAGCACTGATCAATTTAGTAATGTCACTGGTCCCCCAAAGTGTAATTTGGTGTCAGATTTGTCCACTACAATGTCTCGGTCCCGCTAAAAATCGCAGATCGCTGCTTTTTGTGACTGAAGCAGAGTTTCCCCCAAATCCCTCGCGCCCCCCCCAGCAAAATATTTAATGTCGGCAGCTGCACATACTGTAGCTGCTAACTTTTAATATTGGGACACTTACCTGTCCTGGAATCCAGCAATGTCTGCACCCCAGACGTCAGATAAGCAGAGCTTTTTTTTTTTTGGGTGGAACGCCGCTTTTTAAAGTAAATTTTTACTGCTTGCCCTTCCTCCTCACACTTAGAACTTGGCACAGATGCAGTTCCATTTAAACAATCATACAGTTTGTAATGTACATAGATTTGCAAAACAATGGTCTAAATGAATATTCCTGCACTTTTTTAATCTCATGGTTACTGTGAAATTATGTGAATGCATCAATAAAGTGCATGTGATCTCCGCTTGCAGAGTTTGGATTCATTGACTGAGTTTACCAAAAAATTTAATATTCAAGAATATACAACATAACATAAAACTCAGTTTTCATGCTGAATAAACTCAATAATCTTAAATAGAAAAATGTTTTCATTGATTTTTATCCACCCTGGTTAACATTATGGTGTAACTTTTCCCTTTTGGATCTTTTTTTGCCTTTTTTTTTGTTTCACCTACTGCTGTACCATTTGTTATTTTACCATTACTTTCCCAGTGACCATGGTCACCAAGGCTGAGGTGTCGATTCTCCAATGGGTGCAAAGTCAATAACAAACCCGCCAAAGGGCCCAACTAGAGATCGACCGATGTATCGGACGATATTTGGACATTTTTGATCGGCATCGGCCGATTATTATCAAAATTAGGCTGATATTTAACACTGACCGCCGTTCCTCCTTCCTTCTCTGGCAAGCATCAATCGCCGTGCTGAGTGTGTGAAATTGACAGGTTGGAACAGAGAGGAGCTGTCAGAAATTGAGCTCTGTCGGGGGGGGGGGGGGGGGGGTTTGGGCGGGACCCAGCAGCTACAGGGATGGTATCTGAGCAGGCCGCTATGTGTATGTGGCCCGCCCCCTTAAGCAGCCCAATAATTGACTGGTGTAATATAGCTGTTGGGTCCCGCCTACCCTGGCCGGGTCCTACCTACCCCCACATCGAGCTCAATTCTGACATCTCTCTCCTCTGTTGCTTGTCAGTTTCACACAGTTACACTCGGATCAGTGTGAAACCTGCCAGTGCCACCAACCAGTGCCATCTGCCAGTTCCAAACCAGTGCCATCTGTAATGAGGACATAAAGTGTGTGCTAGAGTGACAGGAGAAAGCAGCAGAAGAAGTTTTTTTTTTTTTTTAAATCTGCTTAAAATATCAGCCACAAAAATCGGCATATCGGCCGCCCCAATTTCTAAATATCGGCATCGGCCAGAGAAAAACTAATATCGGTCGACCTCTAGTTCTAACCCTTTCCCCATAGTTTGGCTTTAGATTTAATTTTTATAGTGATAAGTGTAGTTTGCTGTAAAGCTGATATTTCTTCTTCAATGTTATTTATTGTTTGGTTTCCCACCTGTTCCCAGGTATCTGCTAAAATACTCTGCGAACATTGCTGCTGTGAACAGTGATGGTGATGTTCCCCTGGACATAGCTGAAGATGACTGCATGGAGACTCTGCTTCGTGCTGAAATTGAAAAGCGAGGTAAGATTCCTTTCTGTCTCTACTCTTCCCACATAAAGCAACAATGAATTCATAACAGGAAATCTACTTCATGCTGGAAAATTAGGTCTCTTGCAGACATGACCCTTTACTGTCCTGTAATAGCACTTGACTTGTTTTTATTTCAGACGAGTTTTGTAGGGAAAAGTAACTTGTGTATTTGAGCTTGGTTCACACGTAGCAGACATTGGGTTCACACGTCTAATAGACATCTGACAGCTTATTAACTTGCGCTACCTAGCGTTTTACAGATCATTTGCCCTTGTATACCTTGGGGATCTTACCCAGGCCCCAATGTGTGGAGGTTTGCCAACAATGATGGGAAAAACCTGGACCTTATTAGGCCTTGCATTATGCAGCTGGTATTACAGGGTTTTCCTGTAATTGGAATCCAGTTCCTGGCTTTAAACACTATCTGTAAGTAATGGCACTACACGGTAGGGCTGCAACTAACGATTATTTCTCTTATCGTCCATGGGCGGACACAGCTCCTTAAATCTTGACAAGTGGGTTATGTTCCCTGTTTACAGGAGAGGACTAGGCAGAAACATGTTAAATAGTTAAATACATGTTACATTAACAGAGTTGAACAGCACCGCCCAGGGGGCGGTCCCTCCAGACATAACCCTCCTCACTGCAGCATGCAGCCTCAGTATCGTTCTGCCTAGCAAAGGAGAAGGACGTATGGCTCCCTTTGGGCCCAGCGCCCTGAGGAAAAGTTTTTATTTTATTTTTGTCTTTTGACTTCTGTCAACTGTCGGCTGAGAGACAGGCTGGATATTATAGATCCTTGTAGTCTTCTCAGTCCGGCCAGCGAGCGTGAGCATACCTTTGCAAAGAGGATGGGTCTGCCACAACATGCCCCATGACTCCTGGGGTGGCCAGTGAGCTTTGCTCCGAGGTCCGCACATGACTGGGCTGTGGTGTTGCCTCACTCAGTGGACCGGGCCGACAGCTACCTCCATTGCGGTTGTACGCCTGTCTGGAATGCGTCAGCGAAGTCGTCACGTGGATGGGTAAGTACAGTCCCTCCCTCTTAGGTGGGGTGGTATGGCTGAGCATTCCTGGGGTTTGGATATCCTTCCTTCCCTGCTCCCTTTTTTCCCTCTGCTGTCTCATTGGTGGGGGGGAGGCACCTTGCTGAGGGACTGTGCGCTGGCCTATGTTTGTTTTTTTTTTTTTTTCAATGCTGGGGGTCTTTTTTCTGGAGGTTTTGTGGTGCTGTGCAGCCTTTTTAGGCTTTCATCGTTTAAATTGCGGTGTTTTTCCCGCCATTCGGGCGGCTCTGGCGCCATTTTTTGGGTGATTTTCAATTCCTATTGAAAGTCCCATTGGCGGTCATTTTGTTGTAGCCGCGCTGTAAAAGCTCCAAATGCTGCGCTCAGCGCCCATCTTGCCTGAGTCCTCGGCCCCTAGTGCTGGTTCCTGCGGCGCCGTTCGTCTCACACAGCACCACCGCAGATACCTCACAGCTACCTCATGGTTTTTCTCCTCACACAGCGTCAGTATCTGGATCCTTCCCCAACATGCTGGTGATGGCAGCAGGTGTTGGCACCTGGGACTCCCACAGAGGCTTTATTGCTGGTCCTGGACACTTTTGTGGCAGGGTGGGCGGACTGCGGATGGGTGGCAAGAGTGCCCCCTTCCCCCGTTATCCCCTGGAGAATGCTCCTATACTTCCCCTCTTGGCCCATCTCTTCCCCCATGAGTTTTGACTCTGGTGCTCTCGGTTCTTCAGGAACCTTCCTTTTGGAAACACCAGAGAGATTTTCTCTCGGCACTATCTCAGAAGGTGGCTCCTTTAGTGGCCTTTACCTCTGTTAGAGGGGTTTCTGAGTTGTCGGTCTTGTCTTGCAAACCGCCATGCTTGATTCTCCATAAGGATTAGGTGGTGGTGCACCCGCAACCTTCCCTTCTTCCAAAGGTGGTTTCGGCCTTTCGCCGGAATAAGGACATTGTTCTTCCATCCTTCCTTCTGTCCTTGGCCAGCGCATCCTACGGAGGTAGCCTTTTATGCTTTAGGCGTTGTAGGTGCTTCGCGGGTGTACCACCACCGTGCTTCGGTTCCGTTTCAGAGATCTGACTCTCTTTTGTGTAGGGGTCTGGTCCACAAAAGGGCCTGGCGGTCTCGTCGACCACCATTTCTCGGTGGATCAGGTAGGCTGTCATACGTGCCTATGCTCTTAAGGGGCGGGCTCCCTTTCCGTTCACGGCACTTTTGACCAGGGAAATTGGTGCTTCCTGTGTTTTTTCTGACATCATGTGTCGGTCTCACAGGTATGCGAGGCGGCGACTTTGTCGTCCATTCATGTTTTTTCCAGAATTTACATGGTTGCTGTGAGTGCATCTTCTGATGCTTCTTTCGGCCGCTAGTTTTTGCAGGCGGCTGTTTAAAGTTGCACCTCCTCCGTTGAAGAGCTCTGCTTGTTTTGGGGTGAAATTAAAATTGGTTTTACCAATGTATTTCCCACCCCTCGTTTTTGACACTGCTTGGGGACATCCCACTTGTCAAGATTTAAGGAGCTGTGTCCGTCCATGGACGATAAGAGAATAGGATTTTTTGTACTCACCGTAAAATCTTTTTCTCTGAGTCCATGGACGGACACAGCACCCACCCCTCCTTTTTAGGTTTGTACTGCTTGTTACGAACTGAGGCTCCATGCTGCAGTGAGGAGGGTTATGTCTGGAGGGACTGCCCCCTGGGCGGGGCTGTTTAACTCTGTTAATGTAACATGTATTTAACATGTTTCTGCCTAGTCCTCTCCTGTAAAAAGGGGAACATAATCCACTTGTCGAGATTTAAAGAGCTGTGTCCGTCCATGGACTCCGAGAAAAGGATTTTACGGTGAGTAAAAAAAATCCTATTTTTCATAATCGATTAGTTGCCCGATTATTGTTTCGATTAATCGGATAATAGCCTTAAAGGGTTACTAAAGGATTTTTTTTATTTAAAACAACAAACATGTTATACTTTCCTCCACTGTGCAGTTCGTCTGAGTACATCCTCTAGGGTCAAGGTAAAAAAAGGGTACAGGTTGCGGTTTGTTTAAATTGTATTTGAAAGGCATGTCTCATTTGTAGATATCTAAAAAAAATATATACATTAGGGAGGTCAATTTGCATTTTTAGGTTATCGAAGGTCTTTAGGTCCCCGGCTAAACATATCTGTTCTAAATATTTAATGCCCTTCACCGCCTAGAGTTGTGGGTCAGGTATAGAGGCGAATTCCCATAATAATGGATTCTTCATAAAGGGAGTATGTGGCGTGATATGATCAGGTGGGTAAGGTGTGGGCCATCAGCCAGGCTTTCACTACTGCGCTCATAGCTGTAGTCAAACTGAGGGCAGTAGATGCATCTCCGTAGATGAGGTTTTTAAGGGCCTACAGCTGCGTTTGTGTAATTTTGTGTGAGCCGGTTATGTGCGTGTGTAAGCATCGCTGCCAGGAAATATTTATGGAGATCCAGGCATGCCAAGCCACCCTGTAACCACGGCCGTTGTAAGGTTGTCAACTTGGACCTCGGTTGCTGTGAGCCCCAAATGAAAGACGTTAGACTGGAATTATTACTGGCACATGATGGAGCACATCGAATACCCGATAGCCATTTAATTTTAAATAGATTTATGTGCCCTATTAAAGACAGAGGAAGATTGGCCCATGCGCTTAATTTGGACTTCATACAGTCCAAAAGTGGTACTAAATTTAAAACGCAATAGTCTGAGGTATTTGAGGAAATCTCAATACCTAAATATTAGTGAATGTCCATAGAAGAGGTAGAGCAGGGTCAGCTTTATCTCTGGCCTCACTATCTATTGGTAGAATTTGATTTCCCCCATAGCCCAGAGTGAATAAAAAAAACATCAGACCTTATACATAGTGCTTCCTTAAGTTCCTGGATCATTCAGAAAACGTATGAGATCATCCGCATACATGATTATCTTTTACACAAAGGTTCCCACAAGGATACCAACCACAGTAGAGGCCTTCTTCATGGCCATTGCCACCGGCTCCATCACAATAGCAAACAGTGCCGGAGACAACGGGCAACCCTGCCTTGTACCCCTCCGGACTGGAAAGGGTTCTGAAAGTTCGCCCCCTAGCTTGACCTGGGCTGATGGGCAGGTGTAAAGCAACTGCACCCATTTCAGAAATTCCGGCCCAAACACCATAGTCTCGAGCACTGGAAGCATATAAGGCCAGGCCACAGAATCAAAGGCCTTTTCAAAGTCAAGCGCCGCCAAGATTCTAAAACTAGATGCGGTCGGGGGCAACTGTAAATGAGTGAAAACCTCAGATCTTAATATACGTGGACTTCCCGGGTAGAAAACCGGTTTGATGAAAATTATTCCTGACCTACTCGGCACAGATCAATCTAGTGGCCAAAATCTTAGTTCAAATCTTAAGATTCTAGTTTAACGAGGAAATGGGCCTGTAGGAGGCACATTGGGAGTGATCTTTTCCTAGTTTGGGAATAAAGACTATATGGGCCTGATGCATAGAGGGGGGTAGCATAATTTTTTCCAAAGCTTCAGAATACAAACTGTGCAGTTTTGGTGCTAGAGTAGAGGCATACATCCTGTACCTTTCCCCTGGCATACCATCTGGACCTGGTGTTTTTTTTTTACCGGGGAAGGAGTGAATAGCTGTTTCTATTTCATCCACTGTAATGGGATTGTCAAGAAGCTTTACCTTGTCTGGTTAAAGAGTGGGGAGGTCTAGGGTACTGTAACTCCCGTGTGGCGGCTGCCGATGGACCCGGAACCGACGAATATAACTGGCCAAAGTTTGTGAATTTGCATAGGATGATAGCAGGGTCAGATGTCACTGTATCATCTGCACAACGTATGTTTGAGACTACCCTTTGAACCCTATTTTCTGCCACCAGATTAGCCAGCATCTTCTCATTCTTGTCTCCCAACTCAAACACTTTTCCAGCCACAACGCGCAGATCCCAATGAGTTGCTGAAGCCATCTGTAAAGACAAGTTATGTCTTGTCCGCACAAGTAGCTCGAAGTTGTCCGCAGTCGATGAGCCAGAAAAAGTTAGCAGGGTTCTAGGCTAGTTGATGTATTTGTGGTCACCAGAACCCATGAATCTTACCTTGCACTATATCCAAAACCAAGTAAAAAAAAAAAGTGTTACACTTTAAAGGTAAACTTTTCCTTTGACTTATGCACTTTTTGTTGGGTTCTCATTTTTTCCTTTCAGGTGCTTTCCGAGAACAAGTTTTCAGAGCATAAGATTGTTTCAGAAGCATGTGTACTACTTACCGCAAGGCAGCTTGAAGCTTTGCTGGTGAAATCAAATGCTCTAAAAACAAGAATGTTTAATATATACTGTTCCAGTTAATACTTGATGGCTTGCATGGTGTCGGGGGACCTAGGCTTCAGGGTTTTTTCTCTAAATTTAGACCGTGCTAATGATGAAAGGAATTCAATTAAATTTTTTTATTTTATAAAAATATATATATAAATATATTATATTGAAATGAGTAAAAACGATCAAACAGCTGAGCTTTTGAGTCAATGGGACACCCATGGTACCACTTCTTTCAGACGGACAGACCTTCATATCCCGACCAGGGACCGTGTAGGAGAGGCCACATACATTGTGAGCCCCCCCCTCACTACCGGATATCAACAAATTAGTTCATAGATTCAGGTCAGCATACTGAGCAGAGGACTGACGACTTACCCCAGCTGAAATATTCAATTATGATGTCTTGGGCTCCCCAATAACGCTTACTGAATTACCAATGATCCTGGTTGTATAAGAGGTGGAATCTTCGTCTCTCAAAAATTCCTGACTTGGTGGTTCATCAGCTGTTCTGTAGTGGTGGACTAAAACTATTACAATTACTAAATGGAGTGTCCCTGAAACCTGACCTTGAGGATCACCCGCACCTACCCAACAAATGTCCTGAAGAAGTAATGTGCAAAATGCGTTGACACGCACGAGTGCATGGAGAAGCCTATGGACCTTATTCATATAAATTTGTACAGTATGTGGCCACATGGACTTGATTTACTTTTTATTAGTGCTGTCAGTTAAACGCGTTATTAACGGCGTTAACACAAACCCATTTTAATGCCGTCAATTTTTTTATCGCGCGATTAAGGAGGTTCACCCTTTAAAACATGTTTTTTTTGTCAGCACGTACCTCTTAATCCCGATTTTCACCTGACGGCGATCCCGCGGGAGTGGGCGTTCCCAAGCACTGCCTGTGATTGACAGGCTTCCGAACGGCGCATACTGCGCGTCACAGGTTGCCGGAAAAACCCGAACGTCGGTGCGGCTCTATACGGCGCATGCGCACCGACGTTCGGTTTCTGTCGGCAACCTGTGACGCGCAGTATGCGCCGTTCGGAAGCCTGTCAATCACAGGCAGTGCTTGGGAACGCCCACTCCCGTGGGATCGCCGTCAGGTGAAAATCGGGATTAAGAGGTACGTGCTGACAAAAAAAAAAAAACAGTGTATCTTTATACTAAATTCTCAATTTTCAAGGCTAATAAGAAAGTTATTTTCAAAAATTGCATGAGGGGTTATGCACTGCCATGGGTAACATTTGACAAATAAAAACACTAAAACACTATATATATATATATATATATATATATATATATATATATATATATATATATATATATATATATATATATATATATATATATATATATATATATATATATATATATATATATATATATATATATATATATATATATATATATATATATATATATATATATATATATATATATATATATATATATATATATATACACACACACACACACACACTGTACACTGTATGTGTATATATATATAATACTGTACACTGATTAATCGTGAGTTAACTATGACAATAATGCGATTAATCGCGATTAGAAATTTTAATCGCTTGACAGCACTACTTTTTATATCTCCATGCTTATTGTATCGGATACTTGTTGTTCCTGTCAGTCAGTAAGGTGCTTTGTATGTTTGTGTGTGTGTGTGTGTGTGTGTGTATATACATCATTTTATTTGCCTTGAATATAATTTCTCGGGACAAATAGAAGCTGCAAGTGATGTTTGTGGCTAATGTTTTGGGTGTTCACAATGTGACAGTGCATGCCTTTTGGCTCTGAATGTAATGGTTTCTGCTAGCTCAGCGATGAGCAGATCTAGAGGTGAAAGACTACTACATGCAAATGGGGGGAAAACACATGTTTATGCATTAGTTAAAAGATCTTTCTTGGTTTAAAAGTTTTAAGTTTCTTCTTCCAGTGTAATTTTCAATGCAGCCAGCTTCTGTTAATGTTTTGGGTATGTACTGAGAGATCTTTCTATTGCAGGCATAGACATCGTGGCAGCCAAGAGGGAAGAGGAGGAAGTCATGCTGCAGGATGCCCGTCAGTGGTTAAATGCAGGCAAGATAGAAGACATCCGTCACCCAAAGACTGGAGCTAGTGCTCTTCATGTGGCAGCAGCTAAAGGCTATATAGAAGTTATGAGGTATTCTTATTGATTGTGAACATTTATTGTGCTTGATTTGTCCTGAGTTTGCCTATTAATTCAATTTGTCCACACTTTTTGACCAGACTTCTGCTTCAGGCCAATTTTGATCCCAATGTAAAAGATAAAGATGGCTGGACTCCTCTCCATGCTGCTGCTCACTGGGGAGTGGAAGAGGCTTGTCGACTCCTTGTAGAACACTTCTGTGACATGAATGCGCTCAATAACGTGGTAAGGCAGTGGAGAAATACATTTTTAGTTTTCAGCTTCTGAACTCCCATCAGGTGTCCTACTACTGAAATATGTTTTTAGATATTTTTTAAATGAGTAGGGACAAATCTTTGGAGATTACAGTAACCTATATTTTGATCTGTAGCCCCTTTAACCACTTAGGGACCGCCTCCTGCAGATATACGTCGGCAGAATGCTACGGCTGGGCACAAGCACGTACCTGTACGTCCTCAAGTGCCCAGTCATGGGTCGCGGGCGTGCGCCCGCGACACGCTCCGTGACCCACGGACCCGATCGCCACCGGAGTCCCGCAATCGGTCCCCAGAGCTGAAGAACGAGGAGAGCTGTGTAAACACAGCTTCCCCGTTCTTCACAGTGGCAGCTTCATTGATCGTGTGTTCCCTAATATAGGGAAACACGATCAATGATGTCACAAATTGTGAATAATGCTTCATTTCCATGGACGTTTTTGCAGCCACTTTTCTGAGGGTTTTTGCAGCTTAAAAACAGATCTCCATGTTAGTCTATGGCCTCATGCTCACCATGACGTTTTTGAGCTGTAGATGGCTGAGCCGTTTTTAAGCTGCAAAAAAAAAACAGGACCAGTGCGTTCTGAAGCTCCAGCTTTAGAGCTGTAAAAACGCCAGACGTTAACGCTCAAAAAAAAATTTTTTTAAGGCGCCCCGTCGAGCTCGCGCGCAGAAGCGAATGCAATATGCGAGTAGCGCCCGCATATGAAAACGGTGTTCAAACCACACAAGTGAGGTATCGCCGCGATCGTTGGAGCGAGAGCAATAATTCTAGCCCTAGACCTACTCTGTAGCTCAAAAAATGCAACGTATAGGATTTTTTAAACGTCGCCTATCGAGATTTTTAAGGGTAAAAGCCATGAGCGGGCGCAATTTTTAAGCGTGACATGTTGGGTATCATTTTACTCGGCATAACATTATCTTTCACAATATATAAAAAAATTGGGCCAAATTTATTTTATTTTTTAATTCAAAAAAGTAAAATTTTTCCAAAAAAAGTGCGCTTGTAAGACCGCTGTGCAAATACAGTGTGACAAAGTATTGCAATGACCGCCATTTTATTCTCTAGGGTGATATATATATATATATATATATATATATATATATATATATATATATATATATATATATATTATATATATAATGTTTGGGGGTTTTTAAGTAATTTTCTATAAAAAAAAACTGTTTTAGTCTTGTAAACGCCGAATCTGAAAAACACCTTCTGTCCTTAAGTGGTTAAGCTGTAAAAAAAAGGCTAAACAAAGTGGCTGTAAAAACGTCCATGGAAAGTAAATGTCTCGTTTCTATCTGGAGCAAAATTTTAAGCTAGGCTAAGTTTATATTTTTATAGTGACCTTAGTTTTTTAGGATTTTTTTTTTGTAAGTTTTTTTTTTTTTTTTTTTTTATGGAAGCAATAAATGCTGTGAGGAACCAGGATTCAGTTAACCTTGTCACCCAGGAAAGAAAAGCTCCACATCAACATCTTGTTGCTCAGAGCAATAAAATTGGCTCTGGACCACTTGACCCCCCACTCCAAAGACACCCAATCAGGGTGCAGTCAGACATTGCCACAGCAGTGACCCATTTCATTTATTGGGGGAACCAGAAATATGGAAAACGGTGCTATTTTGTTTGGTCCAATATACTTCACTGGAGAAGCTGTGGAAAAGCATGTAACACATTTTTGCGGCAATTTGTGTTTTTTAATCTGCCCAACAAATTGGGGGGGGGGGGGGGGAGTAAAAATGCAAATCGCAAAAAAATCTCTCAAATATAATTCATAGTGCATTCTGAAGTATGAAGTAAAGGAGATGGATATGTATGGCTTTAGGGAAATGTGGGTATGTTTTCAGTCTGTTAAATTATGTGTAGTAAAAGGATTCTTTTATCTTCTGAACATCAGGCTGGTAGTAAATAACATGGAATCGCTGTTTGAATACATACTGTGATGTACGCATTAAAATAAAGTATATTCTGCAGTCATTAAATACGCAAGAATATTTGTTTAATCTTTCAGAAATGCATTTACCGCATAAAGTGGAGCTTCACCCATAAGGGAAAGCTCTGCTTGTTTGGGGGGGGGTTACCTGCCCCCATGTCCTGGCAGCGTTAGGTCCCTTCTCCTTGGATTCCCCTAATCTCTCTCCAGCTCTTCCCTCCTGACACTTTATGGTTGCTATTTGAGAATTGATGCATTGAACTTGTTACTCTACCCATGCACTAACATTGCTATACATGCTAACATTTTATACTATCTAAAATTTTAATTTATTGAAGGTGAGCTAGGAAGGCCTAAAAAGCTTCTTTTGAGACAACAAAGTGTGCATTTCACAATGCAAAATTTCTGGCAAGATGAAACGGCTATAACAAATGTTTCCAATGGTACTGTATATTTTACAGAAAGGAGAGAAAATGACAGAAGTATGTGTAAACCCCAGCAACAAACTTTTTTAAATTGGGTTGTTTTTACCTGCAGCATTGATGGGTTTGTGCTATGTTTAATTGCGATCGGTTAAAAAAAATAACGTTGTTCTGTAGCGTGTTCTGGTCTGGTATTTGCTTGTTAAGCAAGTCAGGTGATGGAGCAGAATGGCCATCAGTCACCTTCTGGCTTGATCTCTGTAAATGATATTGTATTTGTATGTTATGTATTTTCAGCAAAACGTGCATTACTAATACAGATATTGTACTTTCAGGGTCAGAGGCCTTGTGATGTGGCTGATGAAGAGGTTGTTGGTCTTTTAGAGGAGCTACAGAAGAAGCAGGAAGATGTAAGTTATACCGGGATATTCCCTTTCTTCTCTCCCCATACTCACTTATTCATATTATTTCATCTTTATAACTCCTAAGCAGTGTTTGCTTGTGGACTGACCACAAACTTTTAACATGGTTTCAGAAGAAACAACTCTTCATATGCAAAAAGTAATGCACTATTTGCATTTTTACATTAAAAAAAAGCATTTAAATGCATTTTACATCAGTGTGGTTTAACTCACTTTTTTTTTTATTCTTTTGCAAGCCTTTAAAGTGTTTTTTAAAGGCAAGCATTGTTCTCTGAAATGGTTTAGCACGCAACAAGCCCCATCCTCTTTTTGGATCCCCCACCAGCAGTCATGCACCCCCCTCCTGAGGGTCCCCATAGCAAGCCTCTTAATATGGGGTAAATCGAGCTGGCTCGCTCCCGAGCCACACTTTTTGTGTCTGCGGCTGCTGTGTGAGCCAATGAAAAGAGACCTGGGAGAGCTGCTGCCCTCATGCATATTGCTGGGTCAAGATGAGGCCTGGCTAAGTATAGGGGGTGGGGGGGGGGGGGAGAGAGCAGTTCCCAGAAGCCTGTAATCTAACCTGTGTGCACAAGGCTTTGCTAAAAAATGTTCTACAGGCATCTGGTCTACTGTATGTAGCCAGCTGCAGAACCTTTTCAAGATCCAGGGTCCTGCTGCACCTCTGTTCTTGAACCCTCTTGGGTAAGTATGCCCACCGTAGAGGTGAATATGGTGTCATTAGCAGTGGATGCCCTCCAGGGGATCTTCCCATGTGATCAGACCACCATCTGGAGTGCAAGTAGAGCTTGACCCTACCCTGTTGTTGCTGGCACCCCCCGAATTCCTCGCCCCCTTTCGTGGCTGTAATTAAGTGCATCAAAATAAAGAAAAAAAAAATTGCAAGGAAGCCAGTTTCCCTAAAATATGGTTCTTCTGGACGTAGTTTACCTGTTCTCCTGCGATTTTCTGGGCTCTCAAGCTTGAACACACAAGCTGTATCCTGGGATGTGGATCTGAATAATTATTGAGCTTACTTTAAAACAAACAATGAGGGAGCTGCTACACAAGAATGTAACAAATATTCAAGAAATGGTGAGTATGTAGCGCTAAAATATTAAAAGTGAAGTGTATATAAATCACTAGACGGTGTACATGAAACAAAAAGTGGGAAAAAAAATAAAATAATAAGTTCACAGGTGAAACAAATAAAGTGGAAATGTCCATCATAAATGGATGAAGAATCTCAGTTGAGTCGTAAATCCTTATGAACCATCCCATGGAAATTTCCTTCAAACTAACGGTATGACTTAAACACGCTTACCGGAATCGAGCATGGATATTCCCAATCGACAAGCAGACCAAACTGTCAAAGGAATACCGAAGAGTTTGGGGTACGCCTCACTGGTATCCAGATGGTGTTAAACACGAATAAAGCCAATGGACCCGGTAATTCTCCGCTGGAAATCAATCATGAATCACAATCTTGTAGATGTATCAAACAACCAGGGGATCCACGAGAAATCCAAAGCTACTAAATGGGTTCTGGTGAATGGTACCCCATGAGGGGTGGTAAGGATCAAATGGAGAAACCCATAAAAAAATTTCATCCACAGAACATGGAAAGAAAAGAAAAAATAGGGGCTCCGATGGTGCAGGTCAAAAAAGTAGGTTTTAATTAATAAAAATCAACATGCATGAATAAGTGATCACAGTTCATCTGTATCCTAGGATGGCAAAAGCAATTTAAACTTGAGTGTACTTTTTAGGTGTCCCTGTCCCCCCCCCCCTCTTTTGTCTTCCTTTCCTCCTTCTTTTTTTTATTTTTATTTTTTTTTAATAAAATTTTCTTAATTTCTCCTTTTTTTTTTTTTTTTCTTTTGCTTCTTAATGCATGCCTCAGGTCGGTAAACCTGTGCTATAATCTGACTTGTTAAAGGATTGTTATTGGACTTCCAAATGTGCATAATGCTTTATGGTTAACTTGTGTTTATTCTAGTCTAAGTGGATTGAGTACTCCTGTATAACTGGAAATGAGAAAGAATTTAAACAAAAATACATTTTTGTCACAGGCTCTATGTAAACACTGAAACACTTCTGCAAATCTGTATGTGCTACTACACATTGTTAGGGCACTGCAACAGTTTTGAATTATTTTCTACTTTGCTTTAAAGCAGTTGTGTAAGGGGACATCTCGCTTGCAGAATGACAGAATAGAAGTGTAAGGCACATCTGTGGGCCTTGGATCTTTATCATCCACTATCAGTTTTGGGGCAACCTACAGTACATTTTCCCCCTAAAGGAGTTGTAAACCCTCAAGGTTTTTCTGTGCTGCAACTGCCCCCCCAAAGCCCCCCTTTTTCTTACCTGAAGCCAATCGTTTCAGTCTCGGGTCCTCATTGGATAGCTTGATGGCAGTATGAGCCATTGGCTCCCACTTCTGTCAATCAAATCAAGTGACACGTGGAGGCGGGGGCCGAGTCTTGCTGTCAACGTATGCAGCAGCAGGTCTCTGGAGCGTGTCCGCACAGATGCCACCCAAGGAAAGCGTCTCTCCATGGGGGTACCTGATGGAGGAGCAAGGAGTGCCAATGGGACACCCCAGAAAAGGAGGATTGGGACCGCTCTGTGCAAAACCCTTGCACAGAGCAGGTAAGTGTGACATGTTACAATCACTTTACGAGGCCTGATCTTGACAGACCAACCTATTTGTAGTGCAAAGTGGATTTTTCTTTAGTAAATGAACATCCTGGTCTATCAAACCAGCTACGGCTGATTCTAAGGCAGGGCCTATTACTAGAGTTTGAGGGCATCTGTCGGCCCAGAAAATCTGAAACGCCTTGGGTCCAGAGGGTAATTTCCTGGGGTTAGAACTTGGTGTTTTGTACGCTGCTTCTGCCCCTCATTAGACCCCTTTCACACTAAGGCAGTTTTCAGGTGTTTAACGCTAGAAATGGCACCTGTAAAACGCCTGAAAACTGCCTCCTATTCATTGCAATGGGTGCTTCCACACCTGGGCGGTGTATACAGTGCTCCCAAAACGTCCCTTCCCATTGCAGTGAATGGGCTTTGGAAGCAATAAAACTCAGGAAATTTTAACCGCTTTTTCTCTAGTAGTCTGTCCAGGACAGCACTAGAGAGAGGCTCCAACTCCGAAGGCAGGAAACAAAGGGTTAAATCCAGAAAGGGCGCTCCCATCTTTCTGCCCCAGCCTTTCCACCACCGGAGGAGGAAGCTGGATGGTGCTCTTGTTTCCTCCTCAGAACCTGGGGGGGGGGGGGGGGCTCCAGGTATGACAGATCATGGGTCCCTGGTCAGGGAGAAAGCAGGCTGGAGATTGACACTTTTTCCTCAAGATCGACAGACTCTCTGCTGACCGGATACTGGTCCAGTGTGAGTACCGCAGGGGGTGGGCATAGGCCTTGAGTTCCAGACTTTGGAATGCATGGAGGAGGGCAGGGGCTTCCAGCACGTCGCTTCTGGATCTCGCGAGGAGCATGGATGCCAGATCTATGGCGTTACCTAGGGTTCTTAAAGCTCGGTGACACAGAAGATCTACCTCACAGAGGAGAAAGTAGAAAAGGTAAAGGCGACCGCAGCCTTTTTTCAGAACAATCGGACCGTATCCATCCGTTCAGCCATGTCGGGTCTAGGTTACCTGGCAGCAACAATCTCAGTGGTACCATGGGAGAGGGCCCATTTCAAGTTTCTCCAGGCCAATATCCCAAGCAGCTGGGACAGGACACAGGAATCGCTGGACATAACCTTCCGCCTGTCCCAGAAAACCAAGAGGTCTCTGTGGTGGTGGAGGAACAAATAAAACCTTGTGCGGGGTCTACAGTGGTCTCTTCCATTGTCCGTCCGTATCACCACAGACACCTGTGCCTGGGGGGACCACTGGGGCTCAAGAGTAGCCCAAGGGCAGTGGGCCAAAGCCTGGTCCCAAAGATCAGCCAGCTGGAGGGAGTTGGGCAATCTGGGAGGGGCTGAGGGTATTCGCCACAGAGTTGCCACGTACAAATCCTCTCGGACAGTGTCGTGGTGGTCTCTTATATAAACGGGGGGACACCGTGCCCCTCCTTAATCAGGCTTACAAGCTCCATATTTTCTTGGGCCAAAGGGAACCTGGGGTCTATGTGCAGTCCACCTAAAGAGTGGACAATCATTTGGCAGACTTTCTGAGTCTACACCACTTGTGCGAATCAGAATGGTCATTGAACAGGGAAGTCTTTTAGCTGGTGGCAGAGATGGGGCCTTCCATACGTGGATCTATTCGCCAGCAAGTCAAATGCCAAGGTTCCAGTGTACATCTCATTGGAAAGAGAAGTGGGGGCCAAGTGGATAGACACCTCGGCCAAAAAGTGGGTATTTCACCTATACTGTGCCTTTCCCCCGTTCAAACTTATTCTCCTGGTCCTGAGAAAGTTTGCTCAAGAACGCACCACAGTGATTTTAGTGATTCTGTATTGGCCGAAGAGGCATTGGTTTTCCACACTGTTATGCCTGGTGGGAGAGCCTCCACTCATGCTGCCCGAGAGGGAGGATCTGCTGTCTCAGGGCCCAGTCCTGTTGCCAAAAATACAGAGCCTGAAATTGTCTGTCTGCTTGGTGTCTTGGGAAAGCCTCTTGAAATCTAATGGGCTCTTGGACAGGGTGGTAAATTCACTCCTTTCCAGTACTGTAGAAAGAAAGTGACTCAAGCAATTTGTTACATTTTGGAAAGTTTTCTGTTCATGGTTAGACACCAAGAAGGTGTCTGCAGTTATTCCAGCTGTCTTGGAGCTTTTACAGGATGGCACGCACCAAGGACTGGCCATTAGTACATTGAAAGTTCAGGTATTGGCCTTGTGTGTTTTTGTTTTATGTAGCAACCCCTGACGTTTGACCCGCTAGTCAGCAGAATCTTTAAGGGGTTCACCAGGATTGGGTCTATTCTGTCAAGATTCTGCCAAAGTGGGATTGTCTATGGTATTGTAAGGTTGGATAAAATGTTTGCAAGAGTAAGAACTGTTAAACTATTAAAGTTGGCCAATCTCAAAGCGTTTTATTTTTTTATTTTTATTTTTTTAGTGGCAATCTCCACAGCCAGGCGTATTAGCGAGTTGCAGGCACTTTCTATTAAAGCCTTATCTGCAAATTTTTGAGGACAGACTGATAACGCGTTCATACCGGGCATTTTTGCCTAAAGTGGTTTCTAAATTCCACAGGACTCAAGAGATTGTTCTGCCTTCTTTCTGTGAGTCTCCAATCCTAAAGAAGCAGAATTCCACCAGCTGGATGTGAGGGACTGTGTTTTGTGTTATTTGGAATTGCCTGAAGGCATTAGAAAATCGAATGTCCTATTAATTAAATCGCCTGGTATATCAAACAAGCTATTGTGGAAGCTTACAAGATTTTAAAGAAGGAATGCCCCCCCAATGGCTCACTTAACACGGACGCTGTCTGCTTCTTGGGCAGAGCGAGCTGGGGCGACACCAGAGCAAATTTGCTGAGCAGCGACATGGTCAAGCTACTCGACATTAATGAGGCATTATTGACTGGGCCTTATCTCAGTGCAAGCGAAAATTATCTTTTATATGCCAGCCTTTGATGGTAGGGTACATTTCCTGTATGCTGTTCCAGTGTGTAGGGGACTTGGCTTTTGGAGGAAGCTTGCCTTTCCAGCACAGAGCAATTTGGTTGTTTCTTCATAGCTGCACTCCTCTTGCTAGGTTATAAGACAAAAATTAAGTCTGACAGTGGCACAGCCATGGTCCTTATCAACCATCAAGAGGTACCAAAAGTCGCATTGTATAAAAGGAAATTGACTTGATCCTCTCCTTGGTAGAACTGTGGATTCTGGCCCTGTCCACCAATCAAGTCCCAGTCATGGAAAATTGGCAGACTTTCTTAGACAGCATCTGGATCCTGGAAATGGGCTCTCCTTCCAGGGTTGTTTCAAGCTCTTTGCCACAGGTGCAATACGCAGGACAATTAAAGGACACTTTGTTCTTGTTCAGAGACTCTACCTCTCACTCGCTAGTAAAGGGTTTTTGTTCAGGGTTTCTTGCACATGTCCCCTCCTATATGCTTTTTGATGTCTCTTTGGGAACGAAATCTGGCTCCTGGAAAGCTATAAGTGCCACCCTTTTGAACTTTTAGGGATGGTCCTTTTGTCTGGCTTCACTTGCAAGGTGGCCGCCTTGTTGCTGTCACGTCTGCAAAAAGGGTCTCTGGGTTGGTGGCCTTTTCTTTGTAATGAGTCGGCTGAAAGCCTCCTTCCTCCCTAGGTGATCTCTTCCTTTCACCTTAACCAGCATATTGTCCTTCCTTTTTTATGTCCTCCTCTGAAACATCCCAAGATTTTTTTATTTTTTTTTCCAATTTATCTCAGTGTTGCATGAGCTTTGAGGGGCTGCTGTAGTTTTTAAGCAATTGGATTGGATTACATCTTTCTATTTTGAGGGTTTCCACAGGAGCTTGCTAGCCTCTTGTTCCAACATTGGTGGGTGGATCAGGCTTCTGTTCACACGTTTAGGTTCTGCCAGGTAGGTTCAGGCCTCTCGTAATGTCATTTTTGGGTGTAAGGTGCTACTAGGGTTGCCACCTCATCCCTTTAAAACAGAACACATATGAATTACACAGGTTCTGAGGCTAATTTAATTTAGATAAGGCTCCACTTGTGTTCAATTACCACCTTAATCAGCCACAGAACCTGTGTAATTCATATGTGTTCGGTTTTAAAGGGATGAGTTGGCAACCCTAGGTGCTACACATTGCTGTCTTTTTGAGCCTTTCTTGACTAATTTTTGTGGGCCTTTTGCGGTTACTTGATGTGTTGCTCACCCCTCAGCTATACTATTTTTTGATGTCCCATGGTAAAGACTAAAAATTCTTTAGCCTGTGTACTCACTGATTATAATTACATTGAACTTAGTCAAAAGTGATTGAGAACTTTTAGCTAAAATTAAAAGTTCATATATTTTCCTGACATTTCATATTGATTATATTTAATTGTGTTGAGTTACCCTATTTACAAAATGTGGTTTTGCATTTTTTTCAGTTACGAAGTGAAAAAGAGGCAAGTTTGAAGCGAGCAATTATTGACACTGGCATCGAACAACCGCTAGTAAATACAAGCAAACATAGGAGGTGAGCTTTAAGGGCCAAGATGTGATTAATTCGGCAGTTACCTAACTGTATGGTATGAAGGTGGGCTGTTTCAATTGTATACATTTGGATAAATCTGCCTATTTAGGAATATTTTCTCAATTTAAATATACAGTTAATCACTTTTGACATGAATACAACGGCGTTACAAATATCCATTCCTATCCGAGTATTACTATATAGTTTAGACATAATCTTCAAAAGTTCATTCACATACAGATGCGTATAATTATACCAATAGGATTTTATTGGTCTGTAAAAGTTTTTCTTGTTGGAGCACCTTTAGAAGTCCCATATTTACCGTTATTTAATGATTATTGTGAATATACTAATCGATTTAAAGCTTTATTTTTTTGTAACATTTCCTTCACTTGCTCTTCACACAAGTGGAACAGAATGAAAACCTGACTGATGTCAAAACCCTTTGCCACTGTATCCAAAATTATTTAGGCTTTAATTTACTTTCTTTTTTTGGGGAATACTGAAATCGCCTTTTCATTTTTTAGTTTTCAAAACTTTTGTGTTTTAACCTCTGCAAATATTGAATTTTATACCGGTCAGGACCATTGAATATCCTGGAAAAGTTTTGGTGTTCTAAAACATTTTGTTTCAGAGGGCAGTTTAGGCCTCATGCACACAGGTACTACACCGAATCTCAGTTGGGTTATGTTGGTTCTTCAAAGAATGCCTTTGAACCTATGAGTTGTGGGCTTTAACCTCTAAAGAGGTTTCTCCTCCTACAGATAAACAAGGTGGTTTGAAGCTCATGGCGCCATTTCATTTTTTTTGAGACAGTGCTGTACCCAACGTGATAACCGTTGGAATAGAACTTGTTCCTGCTGGCTATTTTTAAAACAAATTATAGTTTGCATCTTGCTTTGTGATATTCCACTTGCTGGTACAGATTGTTGCATTGGGGACCACCTGAGCCAGCACTTGAGATGTGATTGAGCGTAGAGCCTGATCTTGCCTGGAGCTGCATGTTAAATCTTTGACATTGGATGAGCTCCTGTCTGCATCGGGCATCCATTTGCTAGGCTACCACCTAGGTTTTCCGTTCACACGTTTAAGTTCTGTTGGGTGGATGTTTTGGCCTCATCTGATGCCAGCTTTGGGTCTTATGGTTCTTTAGGTAGCTATGTGGGCTTTATTGAGCCACCCTTTTTAGTTTTTCAGTCTATTTCTTGTAGTATTTTATAGGACGTGGGTCTCTACCCTCGGTTCACATTACCCACTTGCTAAAAATGTATGCTAGGAGCGGGAGGGGTTATACTGAATAGTCCAATATTCAACGGCAACAGCAGTATATCCCAATGTTCCTGAACATTCCTTGTGCCGTAATATACTCCAAGAAAATTATTTTACGACAAGTCAAACCACTATTTTAACCTCATCTACAAAGGAAACTGGCAATTCTGAGAAAAGTGATCCTAGCATTTTTATGTTGGTCAGTTTGGTCAGTGACACCCTTCACAGGGTTTTCTCTCTGCACTGTGGTGAATAAGGAATTGTGTCCTGATGGTCTCAAAGGACACAATGAACAATTCTAAAGAAAAATATGTCCAAGTGTGGGGGAATGAAATTATCTTCCAGAAACTACTTCTCACTCATTTTAGAGAAATTAAAAACTGGTACCATACCTAGAGATGCTACAAAATCCCAAAAACTTACAGACCCTAAACCTGTACAGAAATCGGAGTGTCAACAAATTGGAAATTGAATCGGGGCAGCACAGACAGAGCTAAAAGCGCAGTAACAGTACAACCCTTCATTTAAAAAATGGCAATTTTGAACTTGATGGCAGCAACACATCTCAAACAAGTTAGGACAGGGTCATGTCCTAACATCACTTTAACACTTTGCAAATGTCTGGTAACGGAGGAGACCAGTTGCTGAAGTTTTCATAGAGGAATGTTGTCCCATTCTAGGATTCTAACTGCTCAACAATCCCGAGTCGTCTTTTGTCATATTTTCGTTTTCAAGATGCACTAAAAATTTTCAACTGGTGGAAGGTCTGGGCTGCGGGCAGGCCAGTTTTGCACCTGAACTCTTCTACTACCAGGCCATGCTGTTGCCATAGGTGTGGTATGTTGATTAGCATTGGCCTGCTGAAATATGCAAGGCCTTCCCTGAAAGACATCATATGGATGGGAGCATATACTGCTCTAAAACCTTGATGTGCTAGCTGCCCATTTCTTGCACAGAAATTCATTCCCATACCATCAGAGATGTAGGCTTTTGAACAGAGTACTGATGACCAGCTGGAAGGTCCCATGGGCACCAAAAAAGGCACATTTTTGATTTTGTCTTTTTTTTTTTTACTTTGCAACAGACCTAGTTGAAATGAGCTTTGGCCCAGAGGATAGCAGAATTTCTGGATATTCAGATATGGCTTCTTTTCATGACAGAACCTTACAATTATTTCTGGAAGCATTCAGGAGCCCATGCAGTGGTGTTCATCACAGAATCCATGGCCATTTTTAATGCAGTGCGTCCTGAGGGACTGAAGATCACAGGCATCAATATTGCATTTTGGCCTTGTCCCTTGTGCACATGGATTTCTCCAGATTCTCAATCTTTTGATATGTACTGTAGATCTATTTAAGATGAGTTCTGAATTTTTTTTTTTTTTGACCTAGCTTCAGATTGGTGAACCTCCGTCCATCTTTACTTTTGAGATGGATTGGATTGGAATAAATACTTATAGAGCTCCGAATGTGAGTTGTGAAACTCGCGTCTAAGCTGCTCTGATTATACCCAGTCATGTTGCTGAGTTGTGGCCGATTACCGTAATTGCAAAATGCTCTTCTGTTAGTACCACTTGCTTTGCCAGCTTTTTGTTGCCCTGTCTCAACTTTGAGTCGTGTTGCTACCATCAATTTACAAAATAAACTTTTTTTTTTTTCTCAGTTTAATTTGATATCTTCTATTGTGAATAAAGTATAGGTTTATTAGATTTTCAGATCATTGCATTTTGTTTTTACATAGATTTTGTACAGCCTCCCAATGTTTTTGAAATTAGGGTTGTAGACTGTGCCTGTGGTGTGACCGGAGGATGTTGTATGATCAAGCCCACTCCCTGCTACAGTTTCCCCAGTACTGCAGTGAGGAACACTCCATTCCAAACACTCTGCACTCTCATCCTGGTTTTTACTTGTATAGGAGATAACCAGAGTTACGTTCTACTGGGAGATGAAGAGTGAACGGTGATTGTAGCTGCACAATATTTTTCAATATGTCAAAGTAAAAGATTGTGGACTTTAAATTCTCTGTGCTCAATGCACTAAGCCATAACTTTAGTCGTGTTGGCAATGTTCAAATGTATTTGCTCCTGTTTTAAATTTGAGTGGGAGAGATTATTTTTATCCCCATTTAAAAAAAAAAATGGCCAGATCTAGTGGCATAGCTGTGATCCTTGAAGCTTTATTTCAGTCACATTTGTCAGTGACGCACATCTTCACAGGGTTCCTCCCGTTTTTATATCTGCACTGTACGTAATGTGCCGTTATTTAAAGATCTTTATAGTCTTCTACCTAGAGCTCATGCTGTGGCCTGGTATAAATGTTCAAGCATCGTAGGCAAAGCATGCGTTAAGAGATGTCTATAGAAAATGAGGTTTTGTTACGACCAGACTTTTTATAATTGCCCTTTTCAGGAGTTCCGTATGTCGAATGAGCAGCAGAGAAAAGATCTCTGTACAAGACCAATCAAAGGAGAGGAAGACATTGGGCACTATAACAGTTGGCGATGAAGAGGGCACTTGCAGTTCAGAAGAGGAAACCGAATCAACCAATGGTGAGAAAACATCCTTAATTTATTTTTTTAACCACTTGCCCACCGGGCCTATTCTGGCACTTCTCTCCTTCATGTAAAAATATTTTTTTTTGCTAGAAAATTAATCAGAACCCCCAAACATTATATATTTTTTTAGCAGACATCCTAGGGAATAAAATGGCAGTCATTGCAATACTTTTTGTCACACCGTATTTGCGCAGCGGTCTTGCAAGCGCACTTTTTTTGGAAAAAAAAACACGTTTTTGAATTAAAAAATAAGACAACAATAAATTTGGTCCAATTTTTTTATATATTGTGAAAGATAATGTTACGCCGAGTAAAATGATACCCAACATTTCACGCTTAAAAATTGCGCCTGCTCGTGGCATGGCGTCAAACTTTTACCCTTAAAAATCTCGATAGGCGACGTTTAAAAAATTCTACAGGTTGCATTTTTTGAGTTCGAGTAGGTCTAGGGCTAGAATTATTTCTCTCGCTCTAACGATCGCGGTGATACCTCACTTGTGTGGTTTGAACACCGTTTTCATATGCGGGCGCTACTTGCGTATGCGTTCGCTTCTGTGCGCGAGCTCGTCGGGACGGGGCGCTTTAAAAAATTTTTTTGGGGGTTTTCTTATTTATTTTTATTTAGTTTAATTTTTTACACTAAAATAAAAAATAAAAAAAATAGATCACTTTTTTTCCTATTGCAAGGAATGTAAACATCCCTTGTAATAGAAAAAAGCATGACAGGTCCTCTTAAATATGAGATATGGGGTCAAAAAGACCTCAGATCTCATATTTAGACTCCAAAGACATGCTGGTAGGTAAATTGGATCTTGTCCAAATTGGCCCAGTATATATATATGTATATATGTGTGTATGACTGTGTCCCAAGCGTGTCACGATCCTACGGAGTAAAATGACCGCACCAGCCAATCGGACTCACCCAGAGGCGATTCAGTTCGCATGAGTTGCGCTATACAAGTCATTCATTCAAATGCAAAAAAAGAAAAAAAAATTTAAACTGTCATTTTTTTCAAATGACAAAAAAAAAAAATGTTTCTTTAAGACGCTGGGCGGGACTGACGTTTTGACGTCACTTCCGCCCAGCGGAGCTATGGGGACGGGTGGGGGTGCTTTTTCCCTCACTTGCAATCCCCACACAGCTGCCGAACAGACCCGATCGCCTCCGCCGCTACCGACGGCTCCGGTAAGCGGCGGAGGCCCTCTCCCGCCACCGATAACGGCGATCTTGCGGCGAATCCGCTGCAGAGACCACTGTTATTAACAGAACCGCCCACTGAAGAGATGGATATCCCGGTTGTGGCAGCAGCTGCTGCCATTACCGAGATATCCATCTTTAAAAACAGGACGTATTTTGACTATGGGCTGGTGAGCAAGTGGTTAATATATAGATGAATCTCAGACTGATCTTGGGAGTTTTTATATATTCAGTTAACCTGCAGAGGCATTTTGCAGTTTTTCCTGAGATTCTGCTTTGATGGATTTGGCTATTTAACTTTTGTTGCTTGCCAATTCTATGACAGCTGAACTAAACCTATTCATTGAATTTGTCCTGAAATTTTAAAGGATAACTTTATCTTTTCACAAAAATAATGCACATTTATTTTTGTTTTGGGAGCCTGTAAAGCATTGCACCAGTGATCAGCAGCTCACTGATGCCAAGCAATTCTCTTACAGATCTGTCAGTGTATTTGTTTGCGCATATCTCATAAGAGCAAGACCGGAAGAATCAATGAACTACCATGGCGCCCACAGCGCAGTGGTATTTCATTGAGAACTACAAGCCGACAACTGCAAAGGCTGTTGGGACTTGTAATTTTCCATTCACAGAACACTGTGAATGAGTGACGCGGATGGGTGTGTGCATGAACAAAAAAATTGTGACCGCTAGCTGTCAAAACAGGGGATCCGGGGGCCGGTCCTTTCATTACATGTTACACCGATATTCAGGGTGTAACATGTTATCAAAGGTGAACGTATCTTTTTTTCAACCAGGTGGTCTGGTCTAACAGCGTGCCTTTTTACCTTTTTTTATTTTTCTATTCTCTTTGGTTTCCAGACTTTTTTTTTTTCATTTCTTTTCTCTCCTAAAAAAAAAAAGGGTACATCTGTTTTTTATTTTGTCGACTAGTTTAAAGAGTTTACACAGTTGATTTGATAATGGCTTCAGCCAAACAGTAACCATAAGAGTAATGTTTGTGTTCATATTCTCTGAAAAATGGGCAAGTAATCATCATATATTCTGCCAGGGTGTGTAAACTTATGAGCACAACTGTGTGTGTATATATGTATGTGCAGCGTCACTGAAACAAAGTGTCATGAGAACAAGAATGTGTCAACTATTACATAGTATTGTGTGTCTTCTTTTGGCTCTGGTGTCTGTTGTCTGTGTGTGTGCTATGATCAAGTGTGTTCAGTCAGTGTCTGCTTTGACTGTGCATGCCTACTCCATTTGCTTTGTGCTATGAATGGGGGAGGCCAACGGTCTTCATTTTCTGGATGTGTCTTCACTCCAGAGTGTACTACAATGAGGGCATGGGATGAAAATAAATGTACAGAAAGGCAAACTTACAGGAGGATAATGTAGCATTGCAAGGACAGAGGAGCATGTACTTGCATACAGGAACATTTCTGCTTAAAATTGCGAGTATGGTCAGCCTAGTAAATGGGGCGTATTCAAGCATTTCGCACACATGCGCATTAAAGTTTTTTTTTTTTTTTTCTAACTTTTGTTGGGATTTTTTGTATGCATATAACATACTGCATACTTTTTTATTTTATTTATTTTTTTACCCTCTTTCACGCTCTCTGAACTATACTCTCACATGTTTCACATATGTGTACCAGCACATTAATAACAATGGGCTGCATTTGCATCAGTTAAAAAGTAGAATTTTTAAGTACATCTGTGTGCAAGCGGTCTGAAGGGTCTATAGCAGTGATGGCGAACCTTGGCACTCCAGATGTTATGGAACTACATTTCCCATGATGCTCAACTACACTGCAGAGCGCATGAGCATCATGGGAAATGTAGTTCCAAAACATCCGGGGTGCCAAGGTTCACCATCACTGGTCTATAGGAAGTGGAGTAGAAGGAAAGTTTGGAACCGGTTTTCTGAGGTTGTAAAGATTTGGTGCCCCCCAGTGCTACTAATAAAAAAAAAACTTTTTTACCTTTTAATATTGTATGGGATAGAATGTGGTTTCTTTGACTAGTGTTTTTGACAATTGTACTCTTTAACATTCCTGAAATATTAATGCAGTTTTTGTGAATGTAATTTACAGATAGTAAAGTGAATATGCAAGTGAATGAGAATGGACTGTTGCCTGAACCAAAAAACAGCACTTTCAACTCCATCTCCCATGACGAGAAGGTAAGATTTCCGGACTTTTGTAGGAATATAAAATGCCTTTTCTTGCTTGTTAGTAGTGCTTTTTTGTTTTTGTCTATTTTTTTTCCTTGCATATCTATCTGTCCAGCATGTTGTCCTAATCCAAAGTGCTGCTTGCAAAGTCATTGTGAATCCATTAAATGTGATTTTTATATTGTGAATCAACTTTTAAATTATGATGTTTTTTTGGTGAATTGTATGTCGAGCTTTATTCTAAATCCAGCTCCACTGTCCACTTGAGTTTTTTTAATGTATTGTTTCATTGCATGGACAGTACTAATGGATTACTAAAGCCAAGAACAAATGTAATATGTTTCAGCTTGCCTGTCCTTGGAATCGGAAGCTGTATTTGCCAGAAATGGTATCTGTGCCATTTCATTGGATCTAAACAGAAAACACAAACCTTTCTTTTGTAAGTTTCTAATCCCACCAGCCCCTGTGTAATGGAGCTGAACAAAGGCAGACACACTGGCCTGGGAAGCAACCAAGGCTTCCTTCACTGATACAGTGGAAGAGTGAACGTAGTGACCCTGGGACAGGAAATGTTGTTGTTTGCAGGATTATAAAGATAAAAAAAAAAATGGGGGGAAAAACTGAAGAAATAAAACGAATGGATCGATCATATCTAAGGACTGGTAATCTGCAATATATTGCAATTTTGGTTTAGATGCACTTTAAAAGCAACTTTATTTTTATTTTATTTTTGCATTTTCCATCTCAATAAGCTTACCATATGTGTCGAGACTTCTAGCTCATAAATGGCCTTTATTGGGGGGAATATTGGTACATCACGCTTACTGCCATCAGTTTTTGCAGTCCCCACAGCCTATACATGGCTGTGTTGAGTAACTGCAATGTGTATGAGTGTAAACTGTTAAACATACTCTTCTGCCTCTCCAACTATGTGTTTTGTGGATATCCTATCTTAAACACAAATGAGTTTGAATTTTTAACATGTAGTCTTTGGTATTCAACACCCTATGCTGTATAATAACTCATGCCCTTGTCGATCAAGCAGTTTACCTTGAGCTACAAAGTGGTTCTGGAGTGGTTACTGTGCTTGCAACTGCTTGGTGTTTGCCTTTACATTGGATTGGCTTGTTGCTGTGGAAAAAAAGAGCAGCTACAGATGTCATGTGTTGGAAAAGATTAGAATATACCTTATGTTTTTATTGCTATCTGGGCCTCTGTTTAGACAAAATTGTCCTCCTGCAGCAATAGGGAATACATTGCCTTGAAGTATTCCTACCCCTTGACATTTTGCAAGTTTTGTCATGTTACAACCAAAGACGTAAATGTACTTTTATTGGGCTTTTATGTGATTGACCAACTTAAAGTGGCACATAATTGGGAAGTGGAAGGAAAATTTGGCATGCATTTGTATTCACCCCCCTTTACTGTGGTACCCCTAACTAGGGGTGCAATGGATCAAAAAACTCACGGTTCGGATCGTTCCTCGGATCACGAGTCACGGATCGGATCATTTTTCAGATCAGCAAAAAATAAAATTGCCGCCTCCCCGTGCCTCAAATTGCCGCCTCCCCGTGCCTCAAATTGCCGCCTCCCCGTGCCTCAAATTGCCGCCTCCCCGTGCCTTAAATTGCCGCCTCCCCGTGCCTTAAATTGCCGCCTCCCCGTGCCTCAAATTGCCGCCTCCCCGTGCCTCAAATTGCCGCCTCCCCGTGCCTCAAATTGCCGCCTCCCCGTGCCTCAAATTGCCGCCTCCCCGTGCCTCAAATTGCCGCCTCCCCGTGCCCCAAATTGCCGCCTCCCCGTGCCCCAAATTGCCGCCTCACTGTGCCCCAAATTGCCGCCTCACTGTGCCCCAAATTGCCGCCTCACTGTGCCCCAAATTGCCGCCTCACTGTGCCCCAAATTGCCGCCTCACTGTGCCCCAAATTGCCGCCTCACTGTGCCCCAAATTGCCGCCTCACTGTGCCCCAAATTGCCGCCTCACTGTGCCCCAAATTGCCGCCTCACTGTGCCCCAAATTGCCGCCTCACTGTGCCCCAAATTGCCGCCTCACTGTGCCCCAAATTGCCGCCTCACTGTGCCCCAAATTGCCGCCTCACTGTGCCCCAAATTGCCGCCTCACTGTGCCCCAAATTGCCGCCTCACTGTGCCCCAAATTGCCGCCTCGCCAGGGTGGAAGAAGTGAGAGGGCAGCCAGCAGGGATGGATTTCCTTTCCCTGCCACCCCAAGGCCAGGTTTTGCAATGCACCCCCTCCCCACCAACCGAACCACCCCCCCCGGAGAATAGCAGTTGGATGGCAGGGGCGGCACGGTTAGTTCAAATATTTTTTGTTTCTTCTTTTTTTTTTATTACATTATCACTTTTTTTTTTTTAGTTTGTCGTTTTTACTTTTTTAATTTTTGTATCATTTTCTTATTTTTAATATTTTTCTTCTTCTTTACTTTTTAATTACTTATTTTTTTATTAATTGAATTATTATTTCTTATTTTTTTTTTACATTTAACTTTATTGCTATCACACAAGAGAAAACAATTCCCTGTGTCATAGCAATTGAAGGTGACAGGTTCTCTTTGTTAACCCTGTCAGCTCCAAAAACAGTCCTCACAGTTGAGATGGGAAGAGCATCTCAACTATTTGCAGCAGGGACAGGAGACTCGGCAGCTGGGGGGAGGAGGAACGAACGGACGGACTGCAGCTGGAGGGGGGGGGGGAACGAACGAACGAACGAACGAACGGACGGACGGACGGCAGCTGGGGGGAACGGACTGACGGCAGCTGGGGGGGTTATCAGAGCCAGCAGGGAGAAGTGTGGGGGGAACGGATGGACGGCAGCAGCACATTCTCTGCTAGAAACCAACTGAACTCACCGCCCGTATGTTTAAACGTCTCCACTCCTGCTCGTACACAGCCCCACCTCCTCCTAAGCCCACGCTGTAATAGACCAAACACATCAGCGCATTGGACACGCATTCTGTCTATCACAGCGTGGTTAGGAGCAGGCGGGCTGTGTGCAAACAGAGCGGAGACAATTTCAATGTGTTTTTTTACCGCTTTGCTCTGCAGTCCCGCGGCACGCCACGGATCACGTGTGTGCCGATCCGAAGTCATTGATCCGTGCGGATCACGGATCAATGACGATCCGTTGCACCCCTACCCAAAATCTAGTGCAACCAATTACCTTCAGAGGTCACCTAATTAGTAAAGGAAGTTCACCTGTGTGTAATTTAATCTCAGTAGAAATACAGCTTTTCGATGAGGCCCTCAGAGGATTGTTGGAGAACCTTGGGGAACAAACCACATCATGAAGGCCAAGGAACACACCAGACAGGTCAGGGATAAAGTTGTGGAGAAGTTTAAAGCAAAGCAAGCTTGGGTTATAAAAAAAATATGTATATCCCGAGCTTTGAACATCTCATGGCACACCGTTCAATCCATCATCTGAAAATGGAAAGACTGGCACAACTGCAAACCTACCAAAACATGGCTGGCCACCTAAACTGACAGGCTGGGCAAGGAGAGCATTATTCAGAGAAGCAGCCAAGAGGCCCATGGTAACTCTGGAGGAGCTACAGAGAACCCTCCTTTTCTAAAGAATCCTAGGATGTGTGGCAGCATCTTTGGAGCAAAGGCTTTACATGATCGATAAAAGCTAACCATTGTCAGCACCCCTGCCAGTGTTAAATGATTTGTCTCAGCCCCCTATCTGCCAATTTTTGCTGGACAGCTTTGGTCTGGTAAAGGAAATGGGGAAAAATAAGACTTGCTGGCCAGATCACCATGTGATAAGGGGGAAAAGAATTAGGGGGGAGGGAGCAATGCAGCGACCCCATCTAAGAATTTGTCAGCTGCAATAGAATACATTTTTGGGTCTAATACCACTTCAAATTGCTTGGTGGCTCATGCTAAATGGCAAATTGGCTGGGCAATGAGTTGCATGATCCCTGACTCATTGCAGCACAGGAAGGAGGAAAGAGCTTTTATTTATGATTAATTGCATTTCCTTATTCTCATTTTGAAGAAATTTTAAAATGGACTATGTTGGTGAAACCTTAGAATAAGTATGACTTGTACATGAAAATAAGGGAGTTATGATTGATGTCTTGGCTGCCATAGATTTTAATGGCCTTTTTTTCGGAATCCTGGAGTTTCCTAAAACCTCCGAGTCCTCCCAGTATATGACCTGCTTTAGTGATTGAGTCCTGTATAGAGGTGTTGACATTCCCTACATTTTGATGATGCTATACTAGCCATTTGTGTTCTTTGCTCATTTTATAAAAGCTTGGGGAAATTGGGACCGGCTGAACCATCTTCCATGCTTTTCCAATAAAGTGTATGTAAACCCTAACAAACTTTATTTCATTTACACCATATACCAGTCTGTTCATTTTGTTACATGCAAAATAAAAAACCTGTGGAATCTGCCAGAAATTATGTTATCTGATAAACGACAGAGCACATGAAGGTATTGGTTAGTGTCCCGTCTCTGTAGATTATGGGACCCCAAATTTCAATATTACGGACAGGAAGACATAGGCCCTGTTTCTGGGGTGATAACACTGCTCCTTGTAGATCCACTGCAGTGAGCTAGTATCGTAAGCTACCTTAGGACAAAAGTTTTTTTTTCTGGCAGGATCACCAGGAAAAAAGGAAACGCAGCCACAAAATATAATGCATGGTAACGTACAAACTATATACAGTGTTTGTTTGGTCTAGGTACATGTTAAATGTGACATGGTTGAAAGCAAATCCAGGGTCCATCCATAGCGATGGGTTTTGTTTTTTAGTTGAACGTTGGGCCTCATTTCTAAGTGTGTCCAAAGGAATAGTTTTGCCATTGCAAGGAGATGGATACTATATTTTATTTTTTTACACATTAACAAGCGTATATATAGCAAAGTTTCCCTGTAGGATGCCCCTGGTTACTTATAAAGAAATGTCTTTTCTGTACCCAAATAAACTGTGATTTGCTCTGTTTAGAGGCCAAAACTTCAGTTTCATTTTATGAGTATTTAGAGCTCTTCCACTAACAAATGAAAATTGTTGTTCGTGGATGTGCAAGGGCATGGTTTATGGGAAGTTTGGGTAGCTTGTGGCTTCACTTGAAGTTTTGGCCTTTAACCATGCCTAGCTGTATTTTTACACTCAAGGTTCACATGATTTTTTTTATTTTTCTTGAAGAACCACAGGTAAAATTTTACTTCTGACGAAGAGTATGTTGGCTCCAGAGCGTTACTGTCAAATTGGTTTTAAGCCAGATGATTGCACACAGCCCTCTTCTTGTGTGGAGGCTGAAAGTTCTGTTACTCCTGCAGTGCAAAGATCATGTTTTCTACTCTCTCCTTCTCCCCTCGTCCATTTGCAAATTGCTTTGTATTTTGTTCACAGAATTGCAAAGGAGGTGTTGGTAAACAGGATCTCCCTTGTTCATTCTCAAAATGTAATGCATTCTGAGAATATAAGTAGACTACACAATCTCTACACTATTGAAGAATTGCATTCTGTTGCAGTGCCAGAAGATGAGTCTTACTAAAACCTAAGCACTTAGAGGAACTGCAGTCTAACATATTTTGTAATAAAAGCATCTTTGCTATTCTGAAGCAAAGATGAAACAATGATACAATATAGTAGTAAAAACGAAACCACAATTGGCAGGTGTGACCTCTAGTGGAGATGCATGAAATTGCAGACGGACCAAGATAAATATCAAAATCCAGCAAGGAGAGCTATGTGTGATATCTGGCATGAGTGAAACTTTCTACAGTAGCCAGCAGCTCTGGACCTAGCATTGGAGGTAAATTTCACTCATGGTCTTTCAAAAAAATATAAAAAATCTGGAGTATGGCTTCAGCTTCCTACACAATGCAGTGGCAATGGAAAAGGGGATGTTTGGTAGATATATGTGACTTGGACTTGGTTAAGTCTTTCCACAGACACATTAATAACTGAGGCCTAGTGTCTTTTCTTGGACAGTGGAAGCTATAATAAAATGTTGAAATACAAAGTTAAAAAAAGCTGTTTAAGTTTACTTGCAGCTTGTATCTTAATTTCGCCCTATAAAATTTCGAGTTCTAGACCGATTTTTCTTCTGTCTTTATCCTTCCCTTTCTGTTTTAACCACTTTTCATTATTCCTCCTCCCTTCCATCTGAGGTGACTGTTTTTTTTTTATTTTTTTTTATTGCATGTTTGCTGATGTCTTTCCTCCCATTGCCCTGTTACCCCTATTTGCTCCTTTTTTTTTTTTTTTTTTTGTGTGTGTGTCTTGCGCGATTGTGCACATGCACCTGCTTGTGTCTTCCTCCATCCCACCAGCCCCTTCTTACCTTTGTCACTCCCATCTTACCCCTTGCTGGACCAGTAGGTCCCTCCATGTGGCGTCAGAGCTTGCGCAAAACCGGCATCGTTCTGGTGCCCCAGAGAGGCCAAAAGGCTGCGGTGAGCATCATTTGTCTTGTTTGTAGTGTCTGTGCTTTTGTGCTTCTCCTTTTTTTTTTTTTTTTTGTGTGTGTGTGCTTTTTTGTGCTTTTTTTTTTTTTTATTTTATTATTATTATTTAATTTTTTCTATTTTTTTTTTTTCTGTAGTTTCCCATTACCTTTTTTATTTCTCTCTTCCATTCTTTTGTGAAAATTGATAGAAACATTTCTACACCCGCTTACACTATGTGCAGTGACTGGTGTTTTTGCAACGTATATTTTTCCCCATTTAGAAGAGGAAGTAAACTTGGGCAGGCTCACACTGACTGGGATTTCCAAGTCCTGATCATTGGTACAAGACCTAGGGCTTTCCGTGAGAGCCCGACCCCTGTGCTGGGAGCATGCTTCTTACAAATATACCCCCATAAACCACTGCAGGAGACGACTATGCAAGAATATTTTCCCATGGTCTTTTATGTATGACCCTCCTATGAACACCCCACTATGTAATTCTGTTGCTCAGCTTTCAAATTTGTTTTCTGTTGTGTACACAGATGTTGAACAGTCAAGCAGTTACAAATTTTGTATTTGAATTGCTTACAATTTACCCTATATGCAACCCATGCAGGGCAGCTGCTGTGATCATGAACTTTATGGGTTGGAACAGTGCAACCATCTGCACATTTACAATGTACCTTTCCAGAAATATTTTCAATTTTCATATTTACACTGGGATGCATTACTGAATTGTTCCTAAAATCCCTCCCATGCACCAGTGCCTAGGTTACCATTCTCCAGCTGTACAGCTTGGTCGGAGCCAACTCTTGTACCGAAATTGAAAACTGTTGCATGTAACAAATTCCATTGCTCATCCGCCTGCATTACTTGGCATTTGCTTTGGCTGTTGTGAGGCTTTATATTATAGGAGAAGTACGCCTTTAGCTTAAAAAGCAGGGTTTTTCCCCTTCACAGCAAAAAGATTAGCCCACCTGCCAAGCTTGTCGGTATTTTTGCCTTCATTGGGAACTTCCTTGCCTTGCCTTCATTGGGAACTTCCTTGCCTTGCCTTCATTGGGAACTTCCTTGCCTTGCCTTCATTGGGAACTTCCTTGCCTTGCCTTCATTGGGAACTTCCTTGCCTTGCCTTCATTGGGAACTCATGCATAGTCACATAGTAGAGGAAATGGGTAATGGTCTGTTCACACCTGAAGTTTGGCACATGCTACGGTTTGGCGCTCAGTGAGCACTATTGTGTGTTTCTCTTTTCTGAGCTACCCTGGACATATGAGATTTGATGCTGGGTCTAATCCATCTATCCATGTTCATAAATTGCAATTGAACACCCTCTTCATCATTTATCTATGGGCATGTATAGACCTTAAGAGGTCTAAGTAGTGCTATGTATAAGAAGGATATTTATGTACCTGCAGTGTCCTCTTGGTAGGAGGCACTGACCCAGTGGGAACATTTTATCGGGTCCATTTATTAAGCTTTATTGGACCGCCTGTATTTAAGGGGCCCTGGCGTGAAGGTGAGATGATTGCATGCACTTTGCACTTTTGCACAATTGGTATTTAAAGAAGCACTATCTTTTGTTATTTTGAGTAATTTTCATAGGTGTGTGAGTGTTTAAGATTGCAGTGAGCACTATGATGATTCCCCCTTGTCTGAGCTCCTTGCCTTCATGCTTGCCTTCATCCTTGCCTTCATCCCATTTCCTGTTACATTGGTGATCAATAGGGATGAGCAAAACTGCCTTGTGTTCGGTTTGGGCAGCGTTTGGTAAACGTCAAAAGTTCAGATGCCAAACCCATTGAAATCAATGGATGGCGAATCTGTCACAGTAAAAATGACCATTTTCTGGCCTAAGAGGCAGAGGCCTTTGAAGGGGTCTGTGTGCTTTTTTTTTCCTTTGTAAATGTCACTTTTGCTGTAAGACATACCATAGCAAGAATTTAATAAAGGTGTGTACAATATCCTCCATTGTAAATACACCGTTGATCACAATACCCACTAACTCATGAAGGCGCGAGGGAGGACCTAGCTGACCCAAAGGACCCCGGCGTACACGACTGATCCTGATGGCACCACTAGCCAGACGGCTCCTGGGTGGTCATTGGCTTCATAAGGGGAAGGGGAAGGGGTGAGGATAGCAGTATAATTGGCCAAATTTAAGCACCAATATAATCGTACCAGTCGGCACCCATTTGCTTACTTGTCCAGGAATTACCAGCCATGTAACTGAATGGGCTGGGTCATGTCCGTAGTTAAGCACGTGGTGTCTGCAAGCACCCACTGCTTCCTTCGCGACCATTGACCACTGAAATCTGTCGCATTCGTCCATGCCAAACTCTACCCCTTTTTTTTTTTTTCAAGCTGCAGCAGAGCAATGGGTTCACTTGCCCTACTAGACAAGACTGTTCTGTGTGATTGGGCTGAGCAAAACTCCTGTATGGATGGACATGAGTACAAACCTTTGTGTCTTCATACCTCAGAATATTATTAAAACTAGTAACAGCCTTGTACGTAGTTAGAATGCGTGCTAAATGGTACCAGCTGTTGGGTGCCACCGAGATGGGCAACGCAAAAGTATATGTGAAAGTTTGATTCCAACGCTTATTAAACTAACTCCAACAAAGTTTACTACATGTCATAGACATGTTAGGCTATTTTTCCCCCTAGTTTTTAACCTGTCAAAAATATCATGATTGTTTTATAAAATACACACACACTCCAGAATATTATATGCACAGTCAACATAAACTGATTGTTTGCATGTTTTTAGTTTTATAAATGTCTCACCTCTCCCCTTCACATCATTTAGTATTATGCTCACTCATTGTCCCGCTGAAATATGTGACTGCATTGATCCATTATTATTTTTTGACTCTTCTTCTGATGGCATACCAGCTGCGCTTGTTTTCTTAGCGGTTTCTTAGCGGTTTAGCAGTCATGATTTTTATTTTTTACAACTTGGAAAATCCCCCCAAATTCCGTTCTTTCGTGTCTATAGTTCACTGGGGCATCAAGCAGCTTCACAGAAAAATGCCAGCTTTCCCTTTTCAACTTGAGGGCAGGCTTGCGCAAAACTGGCAGCTTCGGGGCTCTGCAAGATGCCAAAGTAGAGGACAGTAGCGTCAAAGAACATGGGATCAAACGCTCTGCTTCCAGCCCCCGCCTGGACACCCAAGAAAGGGTGAGCAGTTATTTCCTTTAACCCTGTTGTTGAGCCTAAGAACTAAGGGATTGGTGTTGGGTATTCGTTTTTTTTTTTAAATGGATGACACACTGTTAATAGCTGGCATGTCACTATTCAAATTCACTAATGTATATATTGCATGACATTGTGTGGTATAATAATCTATACAGTGCCTTGCAAAAGTATTCACCCCCTTGGCATTTTTTGTTTTGTTGCCTTACAACCTGGAATTACCATGGATTGTTTGAGGATTTGCATCATTTAATTTACAGAACATGCCCACAACTTTGAAGATTTTTTTATATTTTTTTGTGAAGCAAACCGGACAAAATAAATGGTCAATGCGCATAACTATTCACCCCCCTAAAGTCAATACTTTGTAGAGCCACCTGTTGTGGTTATCGCAGCTCCAAGTTTATTTGGATAAGTCTCTATGAGCTTGCCACTTCTTTCCACTGGGATTTTTGCCAACCTGTTCCAGCTTTTTCAAGTTGAAAAGCTTGCGCTTGTGAGCAGCAATCTTTAAATCTGACCACAGATTTTCTATTGAATTCAGGTCTGGGCTTTGACTAGGCCATTCCAACACATTTACATGTTTCCCCTTAAACCACTCAAGTGTTGCTTTAGCAGTGTGTTTGGGCGTCATTGTCCTGCTGGAAGGCTAACCTCAGATCACACACAGTGGGTACAGGTTTTGCTCAAGAATATCCCTGTATTCAGCACCATCCATCTTTCTCTCAACTCTGACCAGCTTCCCAGTCCTGACTACCGAAAAACGTCCCCACGGCATGGTGTTCTTTGGGTGAGGTGTTGGGTTTGCGCCAGACATAGCGTTTTCTTTGGTCAAAAAGTAAAATTTTAGTCTCCTCAGACCAGAGCACCTTCCTCCATACATTTTAGGAGTCTCCCACGTGCCTTTTCGCAAACTCAAGAAGGCCATTTTGTTTTGTTGCTGAAAGTAATGGCTTTCTTCTGACCACTCTGTCATAAAGCCCAACTCCTATGGAGCGTACATCTTATTGTCGTCCTATGTACAGATATTCCAGTCTCGGCTGTGGAACTCTGTAGCTTCTCCAGGGTTACGTTGGGTCTCTGTGCTGCCTTTCTGATTTAATGCTCTCCTTGCCCAGTCCGTGAGTTTTGGTGTGCAGCCATCTCTTGGCAGGTTTGCTGTTGTGTCCTTTCCATTTGGATATATATGATATATTTGATGGTCCTAAGGATCATCAAAAATTTGGATTTTTTTTTTTTTAACCTAACCCTGGCTTGTACTTCTCAACGACATTGTCCCTTATGTGTTTGGAGAGTTCCTTGGTCTTCATGGCAGGGTTTGGTTAGTGGCGCCTCTTTCTTAGGTGTTGCAGCCTCTGGGGCCTTTCAAAAGGTATGTATATGTAATGACAGATCATGTGACACTTAGATTGCACACATGTGGACTTCTGAAGGTAATTGGTTGCACCAGAGCAGTATGCACCAGGGGGTGAATACATACGCACATGCCAATTATCTTTTTTTTTTAATTATTTCTGAAAAATCGTTTTATGTATATATTTTACTTCACCAATTTATTTATTGTGTTCTGATCCATCACATATGATTCAGAAAAAAAAATTGAATCAAAAGGCTGGAATGTAACGAAATGGATAAAAAGCCAAGGGGGTGAATACTTTTGCAAGGCACTGTATATGGCATGACATTGTGCAGTGTAATCTATATATGGCATGACATTGTGCAGTATAATAGTACATCTTCTTTTGCTACTTTTTACAACGTCAACGTCAATTGCTGTTATAGCCTTTTTGTAAGGTTTTAAAACCTTTTTATCTGAAGATTTTACACTTCTACAAGTGTTGGTCCAGTTAATTTTAAAATTGAGCACTATTATCACATTCGGGGCAGTAAATAATTGAAAATTCTAAAGCAGTGGTCTCCAGACTTTGATTCGTTGGGGCTGGATGTGGCCTTTTGCTTGCCTTTATCAGGCTCTTGGAACACTATTCCTCCAAATGACACAAGACACTGTTCCTTCTCCACCAATAATGGGACATAACTTGTCACTAATGGCAACAGTAGGGCACTAGTCCACCTAATGAGACAATATTTCTTCCCCTAATACCTACAATAGGGCCCTATTCTTTCCTATAACACCAATGATGGGGCACTATTCCTTCCTCTGATACCAATAATGGGGCTCTATTCCTCCCATGAATACCAATGATGGGGTATTCTTTACTCCCATTGATGCCAGCGCATTTGCTACTTTCTCTGGTCAGAGTCTGGCCCCTCAAAGTCTGAAGGACCGTAAACGGGCTTTGTTTAGAAAGTTTGGATCTCTGATCTAGGGCCAACAGTGGTCTTTACGTAGCAGACTGAGAGACTATAGAGACTAACTGAGGTTAGGTTTCTTCTTTCATTTATTTACTAGTAGATGAACTTATTTGGATGGTGTTATTACAGTCCAAAGTCGTTGCAATCTGGACCCCAGTGATTATGGGATCAATTCTTTGCTATTCGGAGCTCCCCAGACAGCCTTGTTCTCAGAAATCCTCTAAAACCATAACAAAAATGTGTGTTAACTTGTGTCTTGCGATAGAAACTGTTTAAATAGACCTAAAGGCAAAACTTGCTTTAGTTTTGGATAGTGGAGCTGGCTTAGAAGCCTGTCAGGTTATAGGAATAAGCCCTCTCGGTTTGTTTCGTGTACTGTTATTGGGATTTTCTTTCCCTTTCACTCAAATTTTTGGGTTGTCACCAGTGGCTGTATTGATGTAACATCTTCCAATGTGGACACTAGTTCTGATGACCCTGGTGACAACCAGTCATTATTTCACTTTGGAGGTTTTTCCTTTCACTTCCTGTTTTGGCTATGGGACAGGAGGGGAAATCTTCCCAATGGAATAGAGATGGCAAAACGCCCTCTGTGCTCTATCCTAAATGGGGAGAAAATGGTGTTTTGCCTTTTTAGTTTCTTGTTAACCAAGTGACTTTAAAATACATGTTTCTTGATTTTGGTATTTTAACCAGTAAATTAAAAAAAAAATGTAAACTTTTAATATTTTTATGCCATTGGTGTTCAAGACCACTTGATATAAATTGGCAAAGTGTGCCTATTTCCTGTATGGGTCATTCAAAAAGGTGCATTTTATTTAAATATTTTTTTTTAGTTGCGTAGTTTACATAATGCTTTGGAATATGTTTCGTCCATCTTGATTATGGAATAAAAGCTTAAAAAATATGGCCATATTGGCACACTGCTCATCAAACATGTCTGTATGCATACAGACGCTACGGTTACATTTGTCTTTCCCTATGTTTTTAAAGCATCACTTTTATAACTGCATATTCTTGTGTATGACTTGATGCTTTTTCATGTGGCTCTTTGCATGTTGCCAGCCTCAGAAAGACAGACTGACTCTTGCTATGTTTAAGTCTTAACTACAAACTGTGAAACTTATGCCAAGTTCACTCATGGTAGTTTTTTGTGATGAAATAAAACAACGTTTTTCATCATGAAAAAACAACGTTTTTCTAACTTCATCATAAAAAACGACGTTGCCCACACACCATCGTTTTCTGAAAATGCTCTAGCAAAGCGCGGTTACGTACAACACGTACGACGGCACTCTGTTCCATTCAAGCTCCCGTCTCATAACTTGCTTCTGAGCATGCGCGGGTTTAAAATCTACTCCAGATACCCAAAGCCAGATGCAAGTCCAAAGGAGAACGAAGATTTGCGGTCCAAGGACTCAGACTATGGAACGCTCTACCAACCAGCATCCGATTGGAGGTAAACCACCTGGCCTTCAGGAGAAAGATCAAGACCCATCTCTTCTGAGGGCCCAGGGAATGGATACCAAGCGCCCAGAGGGGATTCAGTTCGCATGTGTTGCGCTATATAAGTTTCTCACTCACACACGATCCTTTTTTATGACACAAACGACATTTTGAAAAACGACAAAAAATTTAAGCATGTTCGAATTTTTTTTTTTGCTCGTTTTTTAGAAGACAAACAATGTGAAGCCCACACACGATCATTTTAAATGACGTTTTTAAAAACGTTTTATATCATCACAAAAAACGACCGTGTGTACGCAGCATGAGGAATTCATAGTGCAATTGTCCTCTTTGTTTGCACCATGTGTTTATGTGCAAATGAAGCCAACACTATATCCTAATCACCATCTTACTGGCATATAAGGAAACTTCCCACATATTGGATAATTGTATCAATAAGTATTTGTGAGCTCGTTCACACAGTCACTGTGTGACTGACGGTATGTTCTTTAAACTTTGTGTGTTGTGCACAGTTCTGCCTATCTGCTGTCACTGCATGTTTTCTTCTGTGATTTCATTCCCACTCTGATGGTGGGTCTGCTTTGACTGCATGTGGCCAGTCTATTTGCTGCTCTGCTGTCAGAATAAATTCCTCTGCAGCCGCCGATCAAGAAAAGTTCTTCAACATTCCTGTTCAACAAAAGCTGACTTGTCAATCCACGTCTGTCAAACGAGTGGCCACATTTTGATGGCTTGGCCATACACTGTTAGCTATCTTTTTTTTTTTTTTCAACCCACTAGCTGAAAAACAAATTTCTCCATCCACACAAATACAGTGGTAGGAGAAAACCTCCCTGCCGGGACATTGTATTCTGAGAGTTGCACTCGTTGATGACAGAATACACTGATCAGCAGCTGCAGCCCATTGTCTGGCTGCTGCTGCTGATCAAGGGGGAAAAAATATTGGCATGCTCAGCAGATGTTAAAAATTTGACTTCTCCGGAGTGGGACTGCCACTCACTGATTGAAATTCATCCCGGTACTGGCTGAACTGACAGTTTTAATCAGTATACGGGCAGCTTAGGACTCTGAAGTTGTGTGGGCACAATAATCCTCCAGTGCATCTCGCAAGAAATAGACAAACACACACCACACACCTATATGCATATGCACACATATATAAAACATTTGTAGTATTCCATAGTAGTCTCTATTGTACCCTTCCTCAGACAGGAAGACATCAACGTATGACAAACATAACAGGGATAGAGAGGTGTGTGTGTATATATGTGTGTATATATATATATGTGTGTGTGTGTGTGTGTGTGTGTGTGTATGTATATATATATGTGTGTGTATGTATATATATATATGTATATGTATATATATATAATATATATATATATATATATATATATATATATATATATATATATTGTCCCGATATCACTTTTTTAAGACCGAGTACAAGTACTTGCCAATACCGGTACTTTTTTATGTCATGTGACAGTGGCACATGTGTCATTATTTTTTTTTTTTTTTTTTTTTTACAATGCTTTCTTGGGGGGGGGGGAGAAGTGGATGGTGTCAGTGTGTGTTTTTTTATTTTTTTTATTTACATTTTTATTTTGTACATTTTTATTGCAATTTTTTTATTTTTTTTTAAGCCCTATTGGGCTTTGGTGAGATATCAGGGGTCTTTGAGACAGAGAAAGGGACAAAGGGCACAGATTCCCCAGTCCCTTTCTCAGCTGCACTGAAAGTGAATGGAGAAAAGACAGCAGCTCCTCTCCATACATAAACTGAAGCATCGTAAACACAGGTTGTGAATGGACAGTCAGTGATCACTGACTTTGTTCATTCGAAAAAAAGGTAGGAGCCGGGTTCAGCGGAGCGGAAGAGCAGAAGAACGGAGGAGGACAGCCGCAGGGATCGGGGAACTGGAGGAGGATACAGGGACAGTTGGGGGTGGAGTCGGGATCACTGCTGTATAGATTTCACTAAAACTGAAAGGGGGCGGGGGGACGTCCAGGGAGAAGCTGTCAGGCTGTACTGAAATCTATACTGAGAGATAGGTGCTTGTAACTTCCCCCGCTGCACCGATCATCCCTGACTGCCCAGGTATCGGGTGAAGCATCGGAGCATTGTTGGATACAATCACCATCAACAAAAATCCAAATAAAGACCTGAATATAAATAACAGTGAATCATTATAACAATAGTATTTATTAATACCCATAATTTGATCTATCTAAATTCCTATAAAAACTATAAAATGTAAACGCTGATCAAATCTTCAGCTATATAGGAGGAGAATTCACACAGAGGTTATAGATGGGGTTAATCGTAGTAGAAGAGGCGGCAATCGTGGACTGATTTGAAGGAGTTGGTGAATACATTTCTTGGACACATTATATCCTAAGGTCCCTTTCGCACTTCTGCGACTTGGGACTTCAAAGTCACATGACAAGTCGTACCATTCATATATGTGCGACTTTAAGTTAAACTAAGGGGCCTAAGGGATTAAACTCCGATATGGATTTGTACCTCTGTGTGAATTAATCTTTCTATATACCTGAAAATTTGATCACTTTTTCCGAATTTTAATTTTGAAGTTTTTATAGGAATTTAGCTAGTATTGTGGGTATTAATAAATTCTATTGTTATGATTCACTGTTTTTTTATATTCAGATCTTTATTGGGATTATGGAATTTTTGCTGACTGCGAATGTATCCAGTTTACAGCTATTTGTCTTTGATTTAATGAAGATTCTATTCAGATGTTATCTTGACTGATTATCTAATTGAATTGAGGGTTTGTCATACCTTGATGTGTTCCTGTCTGAGGAAGGACGCTATCTAAAATAGCCTGACACTGTAACTACTATGGAATAATACTTTTTTTTTTTTTTTTTTGTGTATGTATTTTTCGTTACAAATGTTTGTGCAGTAATCCTGTGGACTTTTTTTTTTTTTTGACTGTGGGATGGTCTGATTGCAGTGCACTTTAACCTGGCACATGCACACACCTATTAAGGGTGCTTGAGAACACATTTTGTAAATTAAGAATGCTTTCAGAAAGAAGTGTTCATTTATTTTTTATTTTTTTTGTAAATTGACAAAATAAACGGAAGCGAAAATAAAATCAATATTTTTTGTTACCACCCTTTGCCTTCAAAACATAAATTCTTCTAGGAACACTTGCACACAGTTTTTAAAGGAGCTCGGTAGGTTGCTTAAACAGCTTTGAGAAATAACCACATATCTTCTATGGATGTAGACTGCCTCAAATCCTTCTCTCCATGTAATCTCAGACCTGCTCAATGATATTAAGATCAGGGCTCTGTGGAGGCCAAACCATCACTTCCTTGTTCTTTACCCTAAAGAGTTCTTAATGGCATTTGATGTATGTTTGGGGTCGATGTCCCACTGTAGAATAAAATTGATGCCAATCACCCGCCTCCCTGATAGTATGGCATGATGAATTTGTTTCTGCCTGTATTTCTCAGAATTCAGGACACCATTGATCCTGACTGAACCTCCAACTCCATTTGCAGAAATGCAGCCTCAAACTTGCAAGGAACCCCCACCATGCTTCACTGTTGCCTGCAGACACATTGTGCTGCTCTCCAGACCTTTGCAAACTTCATCCTACTGCAGCCAAATATTTCCATTTTTGACTCATCCGTTCGGAGCACCTGCTGCTTGTTTTCTGCACCCCAGTTCCTGTGTTTTTGTGCATAGTTGAGTCGCTTAGCCTTGTTTCTATGCTCTTTAATGTGTATGTGACTTATCCAGAAAATACTTGCTCACACTTCCTCATTCCTTGCCTAGGCTAAGATGTTGTCTCCTCGGTCTGTCCCAACCACCCCCAGCCTGCAGCTTCCAAGGCTACGGCACCAAATCTCGCTGTGTCCTTGTCTGGTGCATGCACAATAGGCCGGCTGCAAGTGATCATAATGTCAACAGCGTGAGGGGAAATGACAAACTGTGTAGCCTTCAGTTCTTCAGAAGACTGAACCTACAGTACTTTTAGCTTCTGACTCGCTTTTTTAAAAATGGGTGAAGCTCCTCTTTAAATGAAGTTTCCCAGAATAGCATGAAAGCATCGGGAATACCCTCTTTCCCTGCAACTATGCCCACTTGCATCCCATTTCAAGCTTCTGTCTAACTAGAATTGAATCTTCCTGTGTTATTTAATAGTAACATTCTGCAGTCTAGCAGAAATTAACTTCAAGAAGTCGTGTCTGCTTCAATTTTTTTTTTCTTTTTTCTCATGCAGCTCTTTGTCTCTTATTTCTAGCTTACTGAAATATGCTCGATTGCATGGCACTTGGAACATTAGCCTTGAACTGGCACCCATCCCACTCCCTGCAACAGTATTGCCTGTGCAGAGCTCTGTCGTTCTCTGTCTGTACTATTTGCTCAGTTTAGGGGCTCACACTACAGGTGCACTCACTAGACAGGGGGATTGGTAACTGAGCAGTACCACTGCTCTACAATTGATTTGCCCATAAATCAGGCACAGAAGATGGTAGGAGCATAGAAAAGCAGGACAGTCATTAAAATAGGGGTTTTCATTGTAAAACACTAGTAGATCCTTGTAAGACTAATGTGGGTTATTGTACTTTTTTTTCACCATCTTGAGTAATAAACTGATATAAATCTGTATGTGGCATGCTTGTTGGGGAGCTTTTTTTCCAGTTAGGGGCCAATTTTGCCCTATTGTACGCCTTTTATCTGCTTATTTCACTGACTGTTTTACCGGCTATTTTATTTATTTTCCTTCCATCTTTCATAGAATAAAGAGCCATGTCTGGCTCGTATTCCACCAACTCCAACCAGAAGGATTTTTAGCCTTCAAGACTCAGATTCTTTATCCGATGCTAAGGAGGGGTAAGTAATTGTACTTATTAGCCCACTTAGACATTACACAATTCTTTCTTGAACTCCACTTCTTTTTAACTCTTTATTGTCTTGTACCCTCACATTCTGGTTTGTCACAATTGTTTGCTTAGAAATGCATTTTGAAAATGTACTTTCACTCACTAAAAATGCTTCTTTACACTTTAGCGCCCTATGCTGATATAGGTTAATAACGACCACAATCCTTTAGCACATTGTCCTCATGCATACTTTTAGAGAAAGTGAGGGGATATGTTAGACCGGGTCTGTTACCGAGAGGTGTAAGCGCTAGGTCTTAAGCTGGCCATACACCATGCAAATTTTGTTTTGTTCCTAATGAACTGGCTAAAATTCACTGGGGGAGTGGCCCTGTTGACACTCGCCTGTCCAACTTTCAAAAAAAAAAAAAGCTGAATGGACAATTGACGGAAGAACCGGTCAAATACAACGGTCAGATGCAGCTGCTGTTGCCACCAATGCTGGCTGTCGAGTACAATAGCTGCAGAAGGAGTCTACTGCATCCTTGCTGTACAGCGTGAATGGAGGAATTTTCTTTCATTCAGCCTATCTCTGTGACCTTAGTTTGAAGACCTCTAAAGCACATGCTGCGAGTTGTGATATAACTTTGGATGTAGTTGTAAATATATTTAGACATTTATGGGTTTTCTCAAATCTAACACCAACACTTTGAATTAAGCAAATATGACTTGCTTCATTAAACATACTTTTTTTTTTTTTTAACATGCAGACATACAGCTTTTTTAGCTGGATGCCCTGCTTCCTAAATATCTATCTGTAGTTACAAATATCCTTACTTTTCAACGATCATATATCAAATAGAATCACTAAGTACAATACCCAAGCTTTACTGCTGGTGATGCTATCCAAGGCTGAAAACCGGTTCTCATGGCGGGGATGTGAAGTCCTTCAATACTTTTAATGTTGATAGATATAAGCCGGCAACTCTGTGGACTCAACAGTTGAAAATCTTTCCTCTGCTTGCCTCTTATTGGGGAAAGCAGTGGAAAGATTTTCAACATTTTGAGTCAACTGAGTTGCAAGCTTATATCTATCAACATAAACAATGCAGGCCGGCATACTTGGCCCACTGCATACTCACCAATACATACTGGACCATATTGCATAGAACTGGGTGAAGAGGCTGCAGTGCAAGGGGCTTGATGAACCTGGCCACCCAGACTTTATTAACGGGTCAGTTGGCTGTACTTCATTGTACCACAAGGGGGGGGGGAGAGAATTGGCTTCTAACATATGAACCTTTCATTGAAAAAAATACCTAGGCTGCCTTTGTTGGCCTCACAAAAATGTTACCTTATCATTCAGCACTGGTAGTTCTCAGAGTAGAGATTCCGCTACAGAAAGCAATTCCAGGCCAGGTTTACTTAACCACTTAAGACCCGGGCCAAAATGCAGGTAAAGGACCAGGCCCCTTTTTGCGATTCTGCACTGCGTCGCTTTAACTGACAATTGCGCGGTCGTGCGGCGTGGCTCCCAAACAAAATTGGCGTCCTTTTTTTCCCCACAAATAGAGCTTACTTTTGGTGGTATTTGATCACCTCTGCGTTTTTTATTTTTTGCGCTATAAACAAATATAGAGCGACAATTTTGAAAAAAATTCAATATTTTTTAATTTTGCTATAATAAATATCCCCCAAAAATATATACAAAAACGTTTTTTTTCCTCAGTTTAGGCCGATACGTATTCTTCTACCTATTTTTTGTATAAAAAAAACGCAATAAGCGTTTATCGATTGGTTTGCGCAAAATTTATAGCGTTTACAAAATAGGGGATAGTTTTTTATTGCATTTTTATTATTTTTTTTACTACTAATGGCGGCGATCAGCGATTTTTTTTTTTTTCGTGACTGCGACATTATGGCGGACACATCGGACAATTTTGACACATTTTTGGGTCCATTGTCGTTTTCACAGCAAAAAATGCTATAAAAATGCATTGTCTACCGTGAAAATGACAATTGCAGTTTGGGAGTTAACCACTGGGGGGCGCTGAAGGGGTTAGTGTGACCTCATATGTGTTTCTAACTGTAGGGGGTGTGGCTGGACTTGTGACGTCATTGATCATGTTTCCCTATATCAGGGAACACACAATCAATGACAGCGCCACTGTGAAGAACGGGGAAGGTGTGTTTACACACACCTCTCCCCTTTCTTCAGCTCCGGGGACCGATTGCGGGACTCCGGCGGCGATCGGGTCACGGAGCTTCGGACCGGGGCGCGTGCCCGCGACCCTCGGCTGGGCATTTAACAATCACGTACAGGCCCAGCCGTGCCATTCTGCCAACGTATATCGGCGTTAGGCGGTCCTTAAGTGGTTAAATATCCTTCCTGTAATCCTAACACTAACCATTTGCTTGCATACCCACCTCTATGCTGAGATTATCTGCACCAAAGATGGTTGAGGTGATTGTAAATGTATTAGAACATTTGCAACAAAAACTGTGGTAATTAAAGGATCATAGGCGGTAGCGGATTTTTTTATTTACTTTTTTTGTGCCTGCATTTTCAGCCTGAGGTCTTCATTGGCACCCCTATTTTTTCTATGACCAATTGAACATTTTGCTGTTCACAGTATATTTGTTTTTTTACTAATTTTTCATTTTCTAACGGCTGCCAATAAATCTAGGCCAGTGTACATGAAGCCTAAGGCTACTTATACACTAACCCACCCTGACCACGGCAAAAACGTAAACTGTAATCAGGGAGGAGAGGGAGGTTTTGCCTCCCCTAAATATAATCTTAAATTCTGCTAAAAGTCAATGGACATCTGCAAAACAATAAATATACTATTAAACACATTTTCATAAATCATATTGTACATATATATGAAGAACTCCCTCACATAAAATGTGCAATATTGGTTTAACTTTATGCAATGTCCAAACAATGCCAAAAGTGTGTATTATTTTAGTAGTGCAGTCCTTGTATTCAATACATTAAAGATTTTCAATGGTATAGTGCCATCCACCACAAATCCTTTTGCTGCTTGTAGTGCTCCTGTGATCTTAAAGTGTTAATCCCCCCCAAAAAAATTTAAACAGATCCTGTTCCCTATAAGCATGTTATACAGCACAGTGCTTGTGCTGTCACTTGACTTCCTGTATTGCCTAGAAAACCTGGCTGATCCTGCCTGGCTTTATGCTCCCCCTGTACACTGACCACAATATATCAGGGTTGCTGAGCCCTGACACCATGGTCAGAGTAAGTGCCTCCATCCCTCCATCATCCCCAGCCCTGCTCTCCTGTGTCTCCTCTGTCCTCCTCACCCCTCCCCTGCCTGTCTGCTCCTACCAGTATCCCCCCTAGCTCCTGCTGCTCTCATACATATCTGCTACTAAATCATGTAATCCCCTCTGTACCATAATAATTGTCCCTGTCCCGATTGTGCCTATGAGTGCGGCTCCCTGCGCTCATCTGTCGGGGATCTCTCCTCCTTCCTCCAGCTGAGGTCAGCGGGAGGGCTCGGCCCAACCCACTAGTGCTGTGAGCCGGAGAGAGGAGTTAGCTGAGCGACAGGAGCCACGCTCATATAGGTACAATCGGGCACATTTTTTTACATAACGCAGGGACACATAATTTATTATTGTACAGAGAGGATGGGAGGATTTAGAAGTGGTTTAACAGCCACTTTAATAATCGCAACACTCGTGCTCCTCCCCCTATGGCAGGGGTGTCAAACTTAATTTCATCGGGGGCCGCATCAGCAATATGATTGCCCTCAAAAGGTCGATTGTATATGTAAGATTAGATATCCAGCGCATTCCCTCCCCATATATTAGATGTCAAGAGCCACCTCACCATCAGAAGTTGAGTCCCCCGCCCTCCCTTACATCATAGTGCACCCCTCTTTCCTTATGCTGCTGCTGGGAAGAAGATGGATGCATTGCTTGAAAGCAGAAAGTAAGGGTCTGGAGGAGGGCCAGAGGAGGGCTGGAGCTCTTCTGCAGCTGCACTAGAGGTGCGAGGGCCACATGAAATGGCCTGGAGGGCCGGATTCGGCCCGCGGGCCTTGTGTTTGACACCTGTGCCCTATGGGTATGCTCTTGCCCTGTCGTTTGTGTGACCTCACATTTTAAGTTTGGGCAAACTGAACTTTTTAGCCTCTCCCGGGCTAGCGCACCACTCTATACACGCTACAATATATTTGATATGTCGGTGATACCGCACTAGCCGCAAGGGTCTCTCTCGCCACAAAAATTTCCAGGTGCCATGCAGTCCTGTTGTGTCACAGGGTCTCGTGACTTTCTCTGGGATTTCTATTGAAGGGGATGGCATACAAACTTATGTACTCTACAGACCACCATTATCTTCAGCCTTTCTGTAGCCTCGGTGGTTCAGTATTGTGACTGAGGTGTTACCTAGCAGGATTTAGAGAGTAGGATAATGGGAAAAATGGCAATGGTCCGTAAAGTGTATACATGTAAAAAACACAGCGTGAGTGGTGCTCCGGTAGAAGACCGATTGTTTTAAGATTTAAAGGGGTTGTAAAGGTTCGTTTTTATTTTCTAAATGGGTTCCTTTAAGCTAGTGCATTGTTGGTTCACTTACCTTTTCCTTCGATTTCCCTTCTAAATGGTTTTTTTTTTTTGTCTGAATTTCTCACTTCCTGTTTCTCCTCCGTAAGCTTGCCCCCATCATCCGCGCTTTTTTGGCTGGGGGTTAGTCAGCATGCTTGCCCCCTCCCTTGGGACTACATCCCTGCGGGGGAGATGCTGTGTTTATTTAGAAAATTAAATAACGAACCTTTACAACCCCTTTAAGCGCTATTGGCGTTTTTTCCTCTTACATATGCCATTTGAGATTACCTTTTTGTTATGAGGGAGGCAGCATTAAAGGGAGGAGGACTGAGAAGATGCCGATCACGTCATTCTAGCCTGGGAGAGGCTAAAAAGCTCAGTTTGGCCAAACTTAAATGTGAGGTCAAATATGGCAAGGTGGGGGCATACCCATAGGGGGAGGAGCACTAGCGTGGTGATCTATTATTAAAGTGGTTGTTAAGCCACTCTAACCTGTATACACCTCCTATTGTAGTATCCCCATCTGTGTGGGATTTTAAAAAATGCTGCAAATACCCAATTTCACTACTGAGATTGTGATTACATCACTGGCCAGCTTTCTCCTTTCCTCCTCTTGAGAGATTCAGTGGGTGGGGCTGAGATTCCCCTGCTGATAGAGGGGAGGAGGAGAGAGCTGGCTGGTCATGTGTTTGCAATCTCTGCTCTTTAATTGGGTATTTACAGCATTTATATTTATAAATCGTACACAGAGGGGGACACTGCAATAGGAGGCATTGATGATGGTGTATACAGGTTGGTGTTATGGGAGCAGCAGGAGAGGGGAGGGGCAGGTCACACAGAGGGGCAGTGGAGGAGGACACAGGAGCAGATGGCAGGCTGCTAAAGACGGAGGCACATAAACTGACCACGGTGTCGGGGCTCAGCAGCCATGATATGCCGTGGTCAGTTACAGACAGAACAGGAAGTGAGGAATTCTCAGAAGAAATAAGGACATTTTAAAGCAAAATCGAAGGATGAGGTAAGTAAAGGAGGACTGCACTAAGGTAAAGAAAGATATTTAGGGGGAAATTTTTTTACCTTTTACAACCCCTTTAATTGAAGTTGAAGTTAGCTGATTGGCTACCATGCACAGCTGCACCAGATTTTGCACACTCCAGTTTTAGTAAATCAACCCCATAGGCTTTTATGGAGTTGAGTTTAGGAACTGGCAGTGTACATGAAGCCTTAAGTTTTACCTTTGGTTCACCCTTTTTCTCTTCTAAATTCCAGTTTCCTGTGTACCAATAGAACAATGTACTGTGCCAAATTAAAACCGCTTTCTATTTATTATTCGCGCGCTTACCTCACTGTCTTTATGGAGGTTTCATAACACTGCTTGATTACTTCTGTCTTAACTTCCCGGACAGACTTTAGGTCATGACACAGGAAGGAGTCACCAGCTGAGGGTAGATGCAGGGTGTGTGCTAATGAGAACAGCTGGTCAACTCCTTCCTGTGTCATTACCTAAAGTCTGTCCGGGAAGTTAAGACAGAAGTAATCGAGCAGTGTTTTGAAACAGCCATAAAGACAGTGAGGTAAGCGTGTGTATAATGGAAAGTGGTTTTATTTTGGCAAACGTACATTTAATGCTATATTGGTGCATAGGGGAGCTGGAGGTTTAGAAATGGGGGGGGGGGGGGATGAACAAAGGTAAACTTGTACTTTAAAGTGGTTTGTGAAGTCTCAAACCTGAGGTTTGATATTGGTACATAAAGAAAAACAAATGTTTCCTTCGGTCAACTTCATAGAGACACGGAATGTGGGCTGCAAATGAAACTTGACGTGGACCCTACCACACAATTGCACACAAATGCCTTGACCAGCATGACTGCCACCACCTCCACATCATCCTCCAGCACAAGCTCCACTGTTGACCCCAAAGACAAACGAAGGTAGGACACTTTAACCTGCAAGTCCTCCTGCTAGAACCTTTATTGTTAGGTTGCTGGCCTGCAGTAGTGTGTATTGCTTGACTTTATTTGCTACGCATGTGTTTTTCTGTCATCCACATATACACAAGTTCAGTGTTTTAATTCTCTGAAAACATTTTATTTGTCAGATTAATTTGGGGTTTGACAGGTTACAATTCTAATATAGAGTGACAAAATAAAACCTGTTGCATGCAAGTTATCGGCTACAAAAACTGTAGATGCTGACTTAAACAGTCACTTGCCTGTCCAATGATCCAGCACCTTCCTCACCCGGGTCGATTCTTCCCCAGTCTTCGCGTCTCTGGCGCCAGCTTGTTAATTGTGGGCAGCTGGCTTTGACTCTTGGTGGCTTCACAGCCGGCCGCCCACTGCGCTTTTGTGAATGGTCTTGCAGCCTTCTAAACTGTGACTTTGTCCCAGGAGGCTGCGGGCCGGGAGAGGGCGAGGAGAACTTCCACTCGATCACTTAGGCCTGTCAAAACTGGGTGCCCTCATGAAAACAAATTCTTTTGACAGGTTAAAGCGGAGGTTCACCCTAAAACTGAACTTTCTAGCTATGCTATCTGCAGCCTTAATAAAGGATTGTAGCGTTGTCATTTAAAAAAAAATCTGTACACTTGCCTGTCTTCAGCCTCACTTCCGGGTCTTCTTCCTTGCGGGGAGTGGGCGTGTCGCTCCTTTTCCCCGACGGGGAGCTATGCGCAATGTCTCCTGGGAGTGAGTGTTGATCCTCCCAGGAGACGCGCTGTGCTCGAGGCATAGATTGACGTGCGGGTAAAGCGCGTCAAGCCTTACCGAAAATATCCGAGGGGGATTCGGCTCTTTACGACGCTATACAGCGCCTGCCGTGTAGAGCTGACTGCGCAGGCGCCGTATAGTGCCGACTCGCAGCTCGGCTATTTCCGGAAATCTGGTGACGCGCATTGTGCGACAGGGGAACTGTTTCACAAGCCGTCAATCATCTAATCCAAGCATAGGAACGCCCAGTCCAGAACCCGGAAGCCCTGGACAAAATGACAATAGAACGGTATGTACGGGAAGAAAAAAAAAAAGACATACATACAGTAAATGTCCTTAGTATGCTGAGTCTACTGGATTTAATTTTAGATTTTTTTATTTTTTTTTGGGTGAACCCCGCTTTAAACCGCTTTTACGTAAATATTTTATTTTCTTTGTTTACCTTTTAGCCCGAAGTTTAAAGGGGTTGTAAACCTTTGTGTTTTTTCACCTTAATGCATCAAGGTGAAAAAACACCTTGCAGTGACTGGCCCCCGATTTTACTTACCTGGGCCCCGGATTTCCATCGTCTCATCCCCGCAGTCCCTCTCTCCACGGGTTCCTGACTCTTGATTGGTTAGATTGATGGCAGCGCAGCTATTTGCTCCCGCTGCTGTCAAATCCAATGACCCGGGGGGTGGGGTAGAGTCCGGGATTCGTGTCTAAGGACGCAAATGCTGGACTCGAAAGCGTGCTCGCAAGGTAACCCCCTCAAAGGAGCGCTTCTCAGAGGGGTTATCTGATGCGGGGAGGAGACGAAAGAGGTTTTGATCCACTCTGTGTAAAACAAGCTGCACAGTGGAGGCAAGTATGACATGTTTAAAAAAAAAAAAGCTTTCTTCTGCTTTTAACGTCACAATTAATAAATGCTTAAAACTTTAGGTCTTATCAAACACCGGTCCGGGATGAAGAATCGGAGTCTCAGAGGAAAGCGCGGTCTCGACTTATGAGGCAGTCAAGACGATCTACTCAGGTAAAACTTTTTTTTTTTTTTTTTCTTGTACAGAACACGAGCATAATGTTGGATGTTTATAATCTGCTTCTTCCTTAAAGGGTCACTAAAGGAAAACAAATTTTTGCCTAAAATTAATGTCTGCAAGGTAGACAGACAGAATAGTGTAATGATTCTGTTAAAAAAACGAGTAAATATCTATTAAATTCCTTCATCTATATCACCTCCGGCATTTTAGTTTCTGTTCTCTCATTCACTTCCTGGTTTGCTTCGCTCGTTCATGTAAGAACTACATTTCCCAGTATGAATTGCGGCACGCCCAGTAATTCACACCTCCCTTGAAGTCTCTAACACATAGAGAGCTTCCTGCCGCACAGATGTAGTTCCCAGGAGGGGGCGAGCACGTTACTCACCACCGCAGTAAAGCCTCCCGTCACGGTGGTCAGTAAAATCAGACAAGCAGGAAGTGAACAGAACAGAGAAGAAATAGAACAACTTCTGAGCAAAAACGAACAATGAGGAAGTGAAAAGAGGAATGTCTGCAGGTAAAGGATGCTTATTATGAAAAAAAAATAATCCTTTACAACCCCTTTAAGGTGATTGGACACTGGCAGAACTAATTTGACCTCCATAAAATCCCACCCATTTCCAACAATAGTTCAGGTCTTTTCTCTGTGGATAAGTAAACTCCTTATCCCGTTAAGGCACATTACTAGATCCGGGTCTTTTTACCTTTTAGATTTTTAAAGCTTCTATCTGGTCTGTGGTTCACACCCTTGTAAATGATTACTAGGTTTATGTTCAGCTCTTTGCTGACCCTAGCTTTAGTCAAAGTGGTCCAGGCTGCTGTTTAAGTTGGGTTGCATGACCCTTCATTATGTAGCTCTAACGGCATTTGTTGTGTTGTCCGCCCCTTGTTTTTTATTTGGTATAGTTTTAGTTGTCTAGGAAAACCAGGATTTTTGACTTGTGTGTAAAAATCCTTTCATTGGAGTGCAGCACAAGTCACTTGACTCTCCCCTGTTGCCTTGTATCCTCCTATTGCATGCTTAAAATCTTAGGATTGTTGGGAGTGGGAGGGGTTATATGGGGATCCTTAATGCTCTGCTTTACCAGTATCCAGCCACCTGGAGATGGGAGCACCATAATCCAATTGTCTAGAACTATGCCGGTGTCCTGCACCGGTCTCCCAAGAAACACATTTTACAGGCAAAAATCTGATTTTTACTGAAAGCCCACTTGAGCTAGCTTTTAGATGTGGCTTATAGTTTAGATTTTTTTTATTCAGTGTACAATCATTGTCTTTCATTCTCATTGTAATTGATGTTCTTTTCAGGGTGTCACACTCACTGACCTCAAGGAAGCGGAAAAGACACAAGTGAAGTCAGCGGATTCTGCTCAGCCATCCAATCTAAACGCTGGTGATGTTGGAGAGCGCGTTGAAAAGGATCAGCTGGAAAACATGGTCAGTGTATTAAAATTCCTTTACTACTTTTATTTCACTGATTGTGGACTTTGTGTTCAGGAAACACTGTATTATAAAAAAATGCTCGGAATCGCTTTAGATCAGGGCTCGACAAATCCCGGGCGCCAGGTCGCCATGGCGACTAGAAATAGGGTCCTGGCGACTTGGCTTGGAAGGGGGGCAAAAATAATTTTTTTTTTTTTTTTTTTTTTTTGTGAGCTGGTGCCACCTGGTGGTGAGCCGTTGGTATTACACGTTATTACCACCAGATGTGTAAGCTGGCGCCATCTGGTGGTGGTTGTTGGTATTACAAGTTAAACAGCAATTCTAATGTAATTTTTCACTATTTTCACTGCCATCTTCTTCCCTCTAATTAGAACCCCCCAACATTATATATATATATTTTTTATCCTAACACCCTGGAGAATAAAATGGCGATCATTGCAATACTTTCTGTCATGCCGTATTTGCGCAGCGGTCTTACAAGCGCACTTTTTTGGGAAAAAATTACACTTTTTTTAATTAAAAAATAAGACAACAGTAAAGTTATCCCCATTTTTTTTTAATATTATGAAAGATAATGTTACGCCGAGTAAATTCATACCCAATATGTCACGCTTCAAAATTGCGTCCGCTTGTGGAATGCCGACAAATCTTCATAGGCGATGTTTAAAAAAATCTACAGGTTGCATGTTTTGAGTTACAGAGGAGGTCTAGGGCTAGAATTATTGCTCTCGCTCTACCAATCGCGGTGATACCTCACATGTGTGGTTTGAACACCGTTTACATATGTGGGCGCTGCTCACGTATGTGTTCGCTTCTGCGCGCAAGCTCGTCGGGACGGGGCGCATTTTCTGGCTCCTAACTTTTTTAGCTGGCTCCTAGATTCCAAGCAAATTTGTCAACCACTGCTTTAGATTATTGCCATTTTGGAATTATTTTCCTCTACAAACAGTCCAAATGTAAAAAAAAATGGTTTAAGTGTAAAGTCCTCTGGTTTTGTTGTATTTGACCACATTTTCTAAAGCTTTCTTAAATCTGAGTTCCACCCAAAAGTGGAACTTCCGCCTTTAAGGCCTCCTTCCCGACTCCTGTTTGAAACTGAGGGAGGGAGCAAGTCCTTTTTCCCATAAATAGCTTTCTTTTGGTGGTATTTGATTACTGCTATAAACAAAAAAGTGAGAATTTTGGAAAAACAATATTTTTTGCTATAATATCCCCAAAAGTTTTTTTTTTAAACCTTTTTTCCCTCGGTTTAGGCCAATATATATTCTTCTACACATTTTTGGTAAAAAAAAAAAATCGCATTAAGCATATATTGATTGGTTTGCTCTAAAGTTGAAAGATATTTTTTGCAATTTTTTATTTTTACTACTAGTAATGGTGGTCTGTGATTTTTAGCGGTAATGCGACAGACAGATCGGATACTTATGACACTTGAGTGACTTGGAGAGAAGCCCTATTTTTCCTACTTCGTAAAGAAACGTTAGGGCTCCTCTCCTGACAGCACAGGGATTTGTGTGTTTACGCACACAAATTCCCATGCTGGGGCTCGTACACACGATCGCACCCTCTAGTGGCCGAAAACGGGTAGGACGTACCCATACGGGATTTTGCTCAGCAGTGCCATCTGTGCCGCAGTATATCTGTGCGACAGTTGGCAACTGGTTAAATAGCATGAATTTAACCGAATATGAATTGTATGCCATTATTGGCACTTTTTACAGCTGCTTTGGAAATCCTGCTTGCTTCATTTTTGGTGCATATTTGGTCAGTTAACCACTTCCCGACGGCCGTACGACTATATACGGCCGCCGGGTGGCTCTACTTCTCTGGGAGGCCGTGTTTTTACGGCCGCCCCTTTTCGCGTTCCCCGCGCGCGCTCCCGAGCGCGCAGCGGGGAACTGCTGTGCTGGCCGTGTCCCTTGGACACAGCCAGTCACAGATCGCCGTGAACGGCCAATCGGAGCGGCCGTTTCCTAGGCGATCTGTGCGGCCAATGAGAGATGATCTCATATGTTTACATATGAGATCATCTCTCATTCCCGGCTCTCGCAGACAGCGGTGCTGTCAGGGGAGAGAGGAGACGGATCTGTGTCTCTTGTACATAGGGACACAGATCGGTCACCCCCCCTCCCCCACAGTTAGAACACTAATTAGGATACACATTTAACCCCTTCCTCACCCCCTAGTGTTAACCCCTTCCCTGCCAGTCACATTTATACAGTAATTAGTGCATATTTATAGCACTGATTGCAGTATAAATGTGAATGGCGCCAAAAATGTGTCAAAAGTGTCCGATGTGTCCGCCATAACGTCGCAGTCCCAATAAAAATCGCAGATCGCCGCCATTTCTAGTAAAAAAAATTTTTTATACAGTAATTAGTGCATATTTATAGCACTGATTGCAGTATAAATGTGAATGGCGCCAAAAATGTGTCAAAAGTGTCCGATGTGTCCGCCATAACGTTGCAGTCCCAATAAAAATCGCAGATCGCCGCCATTTCTAGTAAAAAAAAAATTTATACAGTAATTAGTGCATATTTATAGCACTGATTGCAGTATAAATGTGAATGGCGCCAAAAACGTGTCAAAAGTGTCCGATGTGTCCGCCATAACGTCGCAGTCCCAATAAAAATCGCAGATCGCCGCCATTTCTAGTAAAAAAAAAAAAAATAATAATAATAATTCTGTCCCTTATTTTGTAGGCGCTATAACTTTTGCGCAAACCAGTCGCTTATTGCGATTTTTTTTTTTTTTTTTTACTAAAAATATGTAGAATACGTATCGGCCTAGACTGAGGATAAAAAAAAACGTAAAAAAAAAAAATTGAGCTATTTATTATAGCAACAAGTAAAATTTTTTTTTTTTTTTTCAAAATTGTCGCTCTATTTTTGTTTATAGCGCAAAAAATAAAAACCGCAGAGGTGATCAAATACCACCAAAAGAAAGCTCTATTTGTGGGGAAAAAAGGACGTTAATTTTGTTTTCGAGCCACGTCGCACGACCGCGCAATTGTCAGTTAAAGCGACGCAGTGCCGAATCGCAAAAAGTCCTCTGGTCAGGAAGGGGTTTAAGTGCCCAGTAAGGAAGTGGTTAAAAAACGCAACGTAAAATGCACCTCCCCATTAAAATGCATTGAGAACGCATCAAAAATGCACCCGTGTTTTTTTTTTTTTAATGCATTTATTTGAGCTGTATGAAGTCACATAAAAACCACATCAGCACCGCAAAATCGTGTCCCTTTTCGGCAGCCGTTATTTGCACCTTTTTTGTTTTCCTTCAGCACAACACTAAAAGCATTTCTCCACTTGACCTTTTAGCTTTTTTAGTTTCCTTCTTGGTGTCATGGAGTCTATACTTGAGGTAAGACATCCAGTTCCTATGAATGTAAATTCTCTGGTATGTACCAGCAGTCTGTTAGGACCCATGGGGTGATTTCTTCCCATCATGGGAGGACTCCTGTCTCTCAGATCGGCTCTCATATCTGGGAATAAAGTACAATGCCCCGGAGTTATCTGCTGCTTTATGGGATCCCGCTGTAAGTGAGCCCTTTGACCTGGACTCTTTTGTTGTCACCTTGGTGCTGCAAGACCTTCACTAGGATTTGAGGAGAGGCGTCTTATAAAAGCAGCTATTTTGCCCCCTGTTGCCTATCTGTCTTGAGGAAGTAAATGTGTGCACTTTGGTGTGCTTCATGTCCTCCTCTTTGAAGGATTTTGTATTCCCTTAGATTGTGGGCAGACAAGTCGTGCTGCAAACTTGTCAGGCACCACCCATAGGGAACATGTGTCTAGGGGTCCTTTTGGGTTTAGATTATTTGAAGTATGGTTCTCCTACTTAAGCAGATTTTTCACCTTTTGTGACATTCCTCAATATGGTATTGCATGCAGTACTTCTTTTCCTATTGGATTGGAGACCATTAGAGACTAGGCATTTTTCCTTGTCTATGCTTTGGTGCAGTGTTGGTAATAGCGGTCAGTGTAGTTCCAACTCATCTGGTTTGAACAAGCCCTTAAAATTAGCGGTGTCCTTTTTTTAACGGAGTTAAGGAAAAAGATTAAGGGTAAGTACAAAAATTGTACTGTATTTAATATTTTAGTAATTGATACTGCTTTAACAAACTACAGTACAAAGTCTTGTATATTCAATGTTCTCATTAAAGATTTAATACTGACATTTAGGGCGAGGAGAGCCCCTCTAACTGATAGGCTAGCATAATAGTCCCTAAAGGCCTATGCAGTCGCCTGCAATGAGCTAACTAACACATCCCTGTGTGTTTTTAATACGTGCAATATGATTCCATGTCCTAGTCTCTCGAAGAGCATTTGCTAGCAGCCTGCTCGGCTTGTCTCCTCTATCTGTGCTTGGGATATTTTATGTACCAATTCCAGTGTACAAATATCTTTAAGTAGCGAGTTCATTTAGCACTCTTTTCCTATGGGCCCCCAAAGATATAAGGGTGCCCCTAATAACACACTTGTGTGTTTCCCACAGACAGAATGGGGTAACTTCCTGGGTCTTATTAATTAAAAAAAAAAAATTAATCCAGTTCCTGGCTTAAGTTTTTCTCATATTCTGTTTCTTTTAAAATTGATCTTCCAGTGCCACTTGTGGGAGTCTGACTCCCCCAGTTCTATAACACAATTTGTTGGCGCATGATCCGACTAGGATAATGAACCTATAGAGGCTTCAAGCATGGATGCCAAAGCATTCTGGGATATAAATATATAATCAATTCTGGTATAGGTCCTGTGTTTTGCGGAAAAAAAATATATAATCTCTTTCCTGAACATGAAGAGTTCTCCAGCTATCCATCCATTGTAACTCCTGGAGGAGTTTCTTAGCTCTACGCAGTTTTGCATATGATAGGTGGGAGGGGCCTTTTGACGCATCTAGCATGGGGTCCAACGCCATGTTAAGATCCCCTCCCAACAGCAGGAGACCCTCCCCATATTGATTAACCAGCTGAAGATATACCTCAAGTGAGGAGACTTGATCCTCGTTTGGTAGTTATAAGTTAACTAGCGTAACTTTTTGCTCACCAAGGGTTCCTTTCACAATAAGGAGGCGACCCCCATCATCCGTGATTACTTTTGAGTCCTTCCATGGTATCTGTTTAGAAAGGATAATTGATACCCCACTTGACGTAGAAATCTGGAAGGCACTATGATACACTGTCGGGAATCTATGGTTCCCTAAGTTAGGAATTCTATTTATTTTTTTAAAGTGTGTCTCCTGGAGAAAAATGATATGCGATTTAAATATTTCCATTTCAGCGAGGAGTCTGGTGCATTTCTCTGGGCTATTTAGCCCCTTAACGTTGTAGGAGGCTAGAGTTATGCTGGTCATTTTTGCATTCGGTTACGAGATGAGGAGAAGGGGGGGGGGGGGGGGATTCTGGGTCGGAGTATTAAATATCCGGGCCCTTCAGAAAAATACAAATAAGAGCGTAGCAGGCCAGGCGCGACTTTGGACCTGTCTGCTATCCTCGGAGTAAGAAGAATAAAAACGCCTCCGACTTTCCTCCACCGGGAGGAGAGGCGTTTATAATGGGGAGTGTGGGCAAGCAAGGCAGGAATCTGATCTGTCATATTAACACACCTAGTCGCCCTACGACTTCTTATGATGCAAACCCGTTTTTTTTGTCAACCCTATAGTACATATAATGTAAGCATACCTAAATTATATTTAACTAAACAAATTGACCCCATTATCTTCCTGAACCCCTACCTTTTTCTAATTGCTTCCCATGCCGGGAGAACTTGGGCTCTTCCACCACCGTAAACCGTTCCCCAGTCAGTATCCAACCAGAGCATCGGGCTACTAGCCATCTGACCGCAGTAATGTTATTCTGCTACTGCTGTCTTTAGCATGTAATAAGAGCAAAATTTTCCAGGACCTTCCATTATTGGTGGGATTCCCCCATCATAATCCCACTTGACACTGCTTCTCACCCTGATGTGTCTTAATGGCTACTAGAGCCCCTCTCCCACTGTTCGCCTGACCATCTAAGCTTACCGGAGCAAGCAGAACAGGCAGCGGACCCTTTAAAGCGGTCGTATAGTCCCTGAATATTTTTTTTTTTGGTCACCTAAAAGGCAGAATGAGCTAGTATGCACCGCATACTAGCTCATTATGAAATGCTTGCCTTAGAACGATGCATCGGTAACTTACCTGGTCCACGCCGAGGTAGCTGACATGTTGCCTCGGAGTGTCTTCTGGGTATCGTGGCTCCAGCGATGTGAGTGGCTGGAGCCGCGATGTCGTCATTCCCACGCATGCGTGTGGGAGACTTCTTTCCGGCAAGGTCCGGCGTCTGCCCCCCTTGTTTACCTCTTATAACCCCCCCCCCCCCCCTCTCCTCTGCCAGGCCATATTATGGAGGGAGATGATTATAAAGCAGCAGCAAGGCCTATACATCTTTCCTATGGGGAAACTTGTACACAGGTTCCCTTATTTTGTGTAATCGTTTCCTACAATCAGTGGTTGTGTGATAACATTTTATCAATGTACCTCATCTAGTGAGCAGTTTTGGAGAAGGATAAAAATCAGATTGAAAATCTGTAGGGTGAACTCTAGAGGGCTGGGCACAGGAGATGCCCTCGCAATCGGACATATTTGGAATGTTTTTGCAAAGAGAGGGCAAATATTGCCAAGTCCAGATGTACCATGCTGTTAGACTCGTACCCAAAAAGACTGAGTGCTGTAATAAAATCAAAAGGTGCTTCAACAAAGGCCCGGATTCACGTACCTCAGCGCATAGTTATGCTGGTGTAGCGTATCAAATATACGCTACGCCGACGTAGCACAGAGCGGCGAGCACAGTATTCACAAAGCACTTGCTCCCAACGTTGTGCCAGCGTAATGTAAATTCGTTGGCGTAAGCCGGCCTAATTCAAAGTAGGTGGAAGTGGGCGTGATACATTTAAATGAAGCGTGACCCCATGAAAATGATGGGCCGAACGAACGCCGCATGTGCCGTCCCGTGGACGCATCCTAGTGCGCATGCTCAGAATCACGTCTAAAATACTCCATAAGATACGTCGAATCACTGCCTACGACGTGACGTAACCTACGCCCAACCCTATTCACGTACTAATACGTACACGACGTAAAATATGACGGCTGTTCCCTGGTCCATACCTTAACATGACTTACCCCTGCTTTAGGAGGCTTAACTTTACGGAAGACGTACGACTTGCGTAAACCGCGTATATAAATGCGCCGGGCGCAAGTACGTGAATCAGCATATCTCCCTCATTTGCATATTCGAATCGTAAATCAATGGAAGCGCCCCTTGCGGCCAGCGTAAATATGTGCCGACGATACAATGGCGTAGGAAACCTGCATCGGTCGGATGAAGCCTAATTTCAGGCGTATCGAGTTCTATGGGCACGGCGCATAGATGCGACGGCGCACATTGACACTTACGCTGCGTATCTCAAGATACGTCGGCGTAAGTGCTACGTGAATCCGGGCCAAAGTGTTTAAGGGTGTGAACACTTATGCAAACAAATTTTTTTTTTTTTTAATTTCCCTCCACCTAAAATATTTGTACAGTTTATATGTCACTTTAAAGGTGAAAACATTTATGAAATGATTTATCATTGTTTTTTGTTTTTTTCTTTCTCTTTGTGCATTATATACTGGATAAAAAAAGTGTTTATGCGAAGTACAAATAAAGCATTGTATGTTTTTAAAGGATAGACTTTATATATATATATATATATATATATATATATATATATATATATATATATATATATATATATATATATATATATAATATAATTTGGTGTATGTGTTATAGAATAGCATATAGTACTTTTTAAACCTAACGTGATCTATATATTGTATTCTTGTAATAGGAGCAAAGAAAAACTGAATTGGCACTGAACACTGAAACTTCCACCTCGTTATCTGTACATACTGTGAATTCTTCCGCAAAGAAAGGTGATGCATTTTAAAATTTACACTTTTTTTTTTTTTTTATATATTTTAGTCTTTTTATAAGCTAGGTTGTAACCAAGCTAAAGATAATTGCTATCTTTCTGCTGTTTTAAAATTACCTGTACTTTTGAGGGGGGCTGCGGTGGCTCAACGTGATTGGCACTGCGCTGACAAGCCATTCACCTCTGCAGCTAGGGGTTCGGATCCCGGTCTCGGCTACATGTGAATTGAGTTTGGTGGTCTCAGCCCGGCTCCCGGTGGGTGTGCTATGCGAGGTAAGCCTGCGCTTAGTACGCCCACCCCCCTCCCACAAAAACCACCACACCTACACACGCACTCGAAATTGGGTTAACACACACGCACTTTGACCACGCGGTCTCTAAAAGAGAGGCGAAGGACTAACGGGGCTGGTTGAGCGGGCTAATCCTCTCACTCCCTTATAGGGAGTCCCTCTGCCCCGTTGGGCTTCAAAGCGGAGCAGGTAGGGCGGGCTGTGTGGGAGGATCCCCTCACACACCCGCCATTGCCACCCGGGGCATGGAGAAAGGTGGCAGATTGCCTCTGGGGGAGGCCTGCCTACTCCCAACTCTTGCAGTCCGGCTCCTCTCTCGAGTACATGCACAAAATACACTTTAAAAAAAAAAAAAAAAAAATTACCTGTACTTTTAAAGCTAGGTTCCAGTCACTTGTGGAAAAAGTTGGCAGCTACAAAAACTAGCTGCCAACTTTTAAAAAAACAGCCACTCAACTGTCCCACGAGCCAGCGTTTTGCTCACCCCAGTCTGCATCTTTATCATGGGCACCCTGCTGTGGCAGCTTGCTGCTTTACAGTTGTGTGCCCACTGCCATGCTGCGCATCGTGAATGCAAACTTCTGGGACCTGTCAGTGTCCCAGAAGACTGCAGGGGTAGGGAGAAGGTGAAGGGAGAACTATTTCCACACCAATCACCATAGCAGTCGGAAGTGGGAAGCCTGGGACCGTGGTAAACTGCCTCAGTAGTATTTATATCTTATATGGCATGCCAATTGACCAAATTTAGTAATGATTTATCAGGAGCAGTCCTTCCCTGCAGTTTTTATCATTCTCATTTTTATGAATATAACCCAATGTATTCATTAAGTCTACAAATTAGTTGCAACTAAAATACCCTAATCCTTCAGTACAGGTTGAATATGCTTTGATTCGATTGTAGGCTGGAACCTTCAGGTTATTGGGCACTGGCAAGCTTTTGAGCACTTTACTGCCCTATCTACTAAAAGCCCCCTTATAAGACACATAGTAGCTTCTGCCTTCCATTTGCCATGAGGACTTGGCTACAGGATCTTGGTTGCTGCGTATTCTACCCCTTGGACATATAGCCATATTTAAACACCCTACTTTGTGAATATCCCACCGAGAATCCCCTGACCCATAGTAATGATGGCAACCAGGTGACAGGCCACAGCAAAAGTCCAAGCAAACATTTACCAAAAGCTCCACACAACACTCAGTATTGTACAAATGAGGCCTCCCTTAACCTAGAACAGTACCCGATATTGACATCAGTCTCTGTATCTGATTCCATCTCGCATGAAACTATTGGCCTTCCTGACTAAAGCGAATTCCATTAATCATGTTTCTCATTGAGCAGCAGTTTTTAATCCAGAATCACAATCTCCTACCTGAATCTGGTTTGAAGGAATGGAAGGAAAAAATTGACCTCATCGGCACATGAAAAAGTAACACATTTTTAATATTTAACAAGATAAATACAAAAAATATACTCGTTGCGGCGTCATTTTAGTATCGAGTATCTTCTGTGGTTAATCACGTGGTTCGTTATTTTAAATTGTTTCAACATCTGTGTATTCCATTGGATGCATTTTTTGTATTTATCTTGTCAAATATTAAAAATGTGTTACTTTCTAATGTGCCTATAAAGTCAATTTTTTCCTTTCAATCCAATTTTAAAATGTGGCACATTCGTTAACCAGGGTGTTGATTACCACCCAAGGGCATCTGTAATCAAATTAAAAACTCTACCTGAATCTGATCATCATATACCCACCCTAGAAGGGGCAAACGCAAGGGAATAAAGAGAACCCAGAGGCAGTGTTAAACACCTCCAAAATATTTTGTCACCCCCCCCCCCCCCCCCTACCCTGACAAGCATTTGTCAGGGTAGGAAAAAAAGGTGGGGCATAATACCATCAAATTCTTCAGGAAAATCTGCTGCCCTTTGCCAGAAAGTTGTCAGTGGGAAGGTGGTTTACATTTTGAACATGACAATGACCCAACGCACACAGCAAAAATGACTTTACAGTGCTTGATGGAGAAAAGGGTGATTTGTTCTTGCGTGGCCTAGTCAGAGTCCAGTCTTAAACCAATAACATTTCTGTGGAATGACTTGAAGATTGTAGTCCACAAATGATCACCTTCAGGCTTTATGCACACTGGACGTTTTTGGGCATATTTACAGCTGCTGTTTTTGGCTTCAGACATGTTTATTGTCTGTAGATGGGGGGAACTCCCCATCATGTTATCCTATGTGTCCATGTACACACAGGCTGTTGACTGTTTTTTTGGCTGTATAAAAAAAATTACAGCTGGATAAAAGTTTTTCATTTTAGGCTGTAAAGCAACAAAATGTAATTTTAAAGTGGGGTGATTCTTTTCTATATTCATTGTAAATCCTAGAGATTGCATTCTGGCATTTCTACAACCAGGACCTGACCAAAAATTGGCCTTAAGCATTCTGAAAAGATATTTTTATCCTTGTCCTTTCCTTTTCAAAAACTTCTGGTCTCACTCTCTTGTCTAATCCTTTTTTCAAGGTGCATCTTAGATCAGGCCATCCTTACAGCACCCTGTGGTACCTTGGCACCTCTGGTTCTCTTTGCCCTGCAGACGCCACACTTTGAACCCATCTGGCATATCCATTTGATCTTGCCTGTAAAGTAGCCTTCTTGGTTCTTGTCACATCTGTCAGACGTGTCTGAGCTAGCAGCTCCCGCTTTAAAGCCGGGGTTCACCCAAAAATCAACTTTCTGACATTAGATCCAGCATACTGCTGACATCTGCAGTATGCTGTTTTTTTTTTTTTGTACTTATCGTTTTATCAGCCTATGTTATCCGGCTCCGAGCGTGGATTCCTTACGGGTATAGGCGTTCCTAAGCCAAGCGGAGTTGATTGACGGGCTGCTAAAGCGCGTCACGCCTTCCGAAAATACCCGAAGTGACGCTCGAGTTTTTACGGCGCCTGCGCAGTCGGCTCTACATGGCAGGTGCAGGCGCCGTAAACACTCGAGTGTCAGTTTGGGTATTTTCGGAAGGCGTGACACGCTTAAGCAGCCCGTCAATCAAATCCACTTGGCTTAGGAACGCCTATTCCCTGCAGAAATCCCCGCTCGGAGCCGGATAACAACGCTGATAAAACGATAAGTACAAAAAAAAACCGCATACTGCAGATGTCAGCAGTATGCTGGATCTAATGGCAGAACGTTGATTTTTGGCTGAACCCTTCACTTTAAGGAGCCTTTCCTCGCAAAGAGAAGGGTAGTCTTAACCTAAGACTCTTTTCTTCCTTTCGTCGTCTATTTTCCACCTCGATAAAGACCTTTTTGTGCCCTTCTCCTAAGCACTCAAAGGAATTTGATCTTCAAGCCTGGGACATAGCCAGAGCCATGAGAGTCCACCACAAAGCAAAGTGGGTGTTGACCCTTGTTGGACCTTCAAAACAGAGGACTCAGAGTGGTGTAGGGTTATAAGGGGGATATCCACTGGGTGAGCGCTCAAGTTTGCCAATCATTTACTAAAGGTACCAGCCTATAACCCACGGTCTATAAATACTCAGCCTGTGTCCTGTACTGAATTTACTGGCAAGTCAAAATGTCTTCTTTGGGACACAGAGTTTGGCTAATCATTACCTACAGGGGTTATACGCCATCTCTAGGTGAATGGACCCTGGCAGACAAAGTCTTAGACAGGAACTGATCCCTTATATAACCCTCCCATACAGGAAGTACATCATTTTTTTTTACCAGTGTCTGCAAGGTGGATGGGCACGTTTGAGCTCTGAGCTCCAGGTCTCTAGTCCCACAAACTGTTTTTAAATGAATCAAGGAATTTACCGATCTGATCCATTTGACAAGGCTCTATATGCTTAAATAAATGGTACCCGAGTCTCGCAAAGACACAAGATCCTGCAAGGTTTTGCCTGTAATGTGACCTCTGGGCGCTGGACCCTGCGAAGTGGAATCCTGGATGCCACAGTGCTAAGGCATTCCTGTAGGGTGCTGTACAGGTCCAAGGGAGTGGACTCTAAACATGAAAAGGGTACCCTGTCCTTGAAGGTCCTCAAGTGACAGGAAGCCGCCGTGATGTGTGAAGATTGGGCTCTTAGTTTCTAAGCTGCTCAGTGCCTGGACGGGTAAGTGAAACCTTATTTACTTTGTGGGGTGTCCCAGTGATTGTAACAATCAGTCAAGCTAGCTAGAGGCTGGACACCTGTGTGTGGTGACCATACAGGGAAGTTTTGGGCTAGCTGTGTGTGTGTGTTTGCAAAGTGTACTTTTTCTTTTTTGCTTGTGTTTGGTTGTTTTTTTATCTGTATGATGGCACAGGGCAGTGCACCATTTCGCCTTGGTTCGCCATAGGGCACGTGCATTTGCAAGAGTGGCCATGGCACACGCAGCTTCACCGTAGCCTTATCTGAGCGCAAGGAGATTCACCTCATATGTGAATACAGTCACGCCCCTTTGCCAGGACTTCACATGTGCGTATGCATGCACAGAACATCCCGGCGCACAGCCAGCTTATTTAAGCTGTGTATGCCAAGCTTGTAGTGCCTCCAGAAGGTAGCTGTGGGACACAGGCTCTGAACCAGGCATTTGCAGCAGTTCATTTCTCCTTACCCGGGTCACGTGAGTCACCAGGTGGTGCCTGGCAGGCTAAGGTGCTTGGCAGGATTGTTGCCTAGGGCAAGCCCTACTAAAGGGTCTCCCTTCTGAGGTGTTTAATACTACACCCAGGTACTCCTGTTTGTAGTAAATGTCTTCAAAAAAGTGCGGGACTATCACTTCAGGGAAGGGCACACCTATGTTGTCAGTAGCTCCTGATGAACCTAGTCATATCCATGGTGTTGTATACCCTGAAAGACCAGAGGCTTCAGGGCAATCTGAGCAGATGCGCCTAACTGGTATGGTGCCTACAGGCAACACTGCTGCTTCACCCTTAATCACCAAGGATGAACTGTCCTCGGCCCTAGCCAAGTTAGAGAACAGGATTGCTGGCATTATTGCCTCTATCACGCACGGTGGCAAGAAGTGTGACAGACCCCCGAGCCTCCTAGTTTGGAACAATAATGGGTTGAGGATGGGGAAGAGCTAAAGGTTTTGGATTCTGTGGAGGGCCTGGCAGATGAGTCTGTTTGTGAACAATCTGGACAAGAAGATATCCAGTTGGTGTCTGCCTCTCAGTCGCAGAGGCTTTTGATCCAGACTCTTGCCAAGATGATTCTGCCTTTAAGTTGCCTCTTGCAGAGGTTACTGAGCTCCCCTTGTCCTCTTTGGGGGTTCCTGAGGCCTCTTCTGGCCGCACAGGCTTTGCCCTTACACACACTGTTGGAACAGGCGGTGTATGTTGAATGGGAACATCCTGACAATTTTTGTTTCTCCTAAGAGGTTTTCCCTATTTATATCTCATAGATGAAAAGTTCATTAAAATGTGGAGCATGCCAGCTGTAGATGCAGCAGTCTCTTCCTTAAACAAGAACTTGACTTGTCCGATGGTTAATGCACAGGGCTTGAAAGACCCTGTTGACCAGAAACTGGGGTCTTTTTTAAAGACTTCCCTTTTTTTTGGCCAGTTCAGCTATTCAGCCAGCTGCTGCAGCAATTGATATCTGCCAGTCCGTTAAGGATCAAATCAGATGGCCTGACAGGCCTAACCAGGAGGATGATCTTGCTAAAAATAAGAGATATTCCTTGAGCGCTGTGTTTTGCTATTGATGCCTTTAAAGCAGGGGTGCCCAACCTTTTGAAGAGCGAGGGCCACATAAGCAACTTGATAACTGGTCGCAGGTCACAATAAGTGGCACGGACGGAAGACAGGTCGTGTCTGCTCAGTATATGCAGAGCGGACATAAACACATCCCACTCTACTGTGTGCCCTCCCCTCCCATCCAATCCAACCAGATGGAAGGGGATGGATCCCCTTCTGTTTTTCTTTAGTGGGTATTGGATTGGAGGTAGGTGGATGCAAATGAACACAAGTCGTTTACATCTGCCGCTCCATAGAGATAAATTAAGGGTCTGTGTGGGTTGAACCAATCACATGAAATGGGCGTGAGGCTGCTTTCACACTGCTGTGCTCCGGTTTGCCTGCACTCCAGTTGCAGCGCAGTGGACACGTGGCTTTCCTGGATTAGCTGCACTTTGCCATCGATATCTATTATATCCTGCAGGTGTGGCACACTTTCTGAAAGCACACCAAACCCACAGGTAATTACAGAAGTCTATGACTCACTGCAGGTAAGCCAAAGGTGCACTGCGCTGCACCTGTGGATTAGCTCAAATGCAGCCCAGTAACCACTGCAGAACAGATACGCCCAAATATACACAGTTTTTAGTAATAAATTTACCTTTTAATAAGTCTTCCATTCAGGTATCCCGTGCTGTTGCTGTCCCAGGCAGATGGCATTTGGTATCACTCTGCTTGTGACAGAAGCCGGCACTATACAGGAAGCATATGCTTATGTGGCTCTGCTCCCTCTGCAGCCGTTTGCCTCCTCTACCGCTGGCTTAATTCAGAACACTGATGCTCTGAGATGATAGGCCAGCGATCTGAGCTTGTGAACCTGCTATCCCAAAGCAGGTCGCTGGCCACATCAGAGGGCTCCGTGGGCCACGTGTGGCCACCCCTGCCTTAAAGGATTCTATACAGCAGGTTTCTTGTTTGGCTCTCTTGTCTGTACATATGTGCAGACTTTGTGGCTTAAAGGGTCACTAAAGGAAAAAAAAAAAATTCGCTGAAATTACTGTTTACAGGGTATAGAGACATAGTTAACCGATTCCTTTTAAAAATGATTACAAATAGATAAAAACCAATCATATAATGTACCTACAGTTTAGTTTTGTTTTTGCTGTTTCCTGGTTCTCTGATGTACAGAGACAAAGAGCCAATAGAGGGCAGTGATGGTTTGGAAAACAAAACTGGATTGGTGCTGAGTTTTAGACACACAGTAATTGCACCTCCTTGATTAGTCACCACAGTGAGAAATCTCCCAGTACTGTGGTGATCAGGAAACAGACAACCAGGAAGTGTCCAGAACAGAGAGGAATTACAGCAACATCAAAGCAAAAATGAACAATGAGGACATGAAACCAGGATTGCAGTAAGGTAAAGGAAGCTATTTAGCTAAAAAAAAAAAAAAATTCCTTTAGTGACCCTTTAACCACTCCCCCCCCCCCCCCCCCCTGGCGTATAGCATATGACATCCAGCAGGATAAGCCACAATCACAGGTACGGTCTTGCGGTGGATCAGTCTCACACAGCGCACACAGCTTACCAGCTCCCCCCGGGGATGCCCAAACTGGACCACCAGGGATGACCACAATGGGTGGATGACCAGGGATGCCAGTAAGTACCCGTCCATCTTGCCAGTCAGTGCCAACTATTGCTTGCCAGTGCTGCCTCATCAGTGCCCACCAGTGCCGCATCAAACTTACTTACACAATTTTATAAAGGAAACAATTTTTTTGTGCAAAAAAAAAAAAACCCCCGGTAGTGATGAAATACCATCAAGCTCTATTTGTGGGAACAAAAAATAAATTTGGTTACAGTGCAGCAATGGTCGCACAATTGTCATTCAAAGTGTGACCGTGCTGAAAGCTGAAAATTGGCCTGGGCAGGAAGGGGGTGTAAGTGCCCGGTATTGAAGTGGTTAAGAAATGGTCAGCCGAGCTTCCTTGTAAGAAGTTATTGGCAGGTTTCCCCTTTCATGGGGAACGTTTGGTAATTATTTTGAACAAATGCATCCAAAAGATTTCCGGAGGGAAGAGTTCTCTACTTCCGGTGAAGAGAAGCACCAGGTGTCTCAGTGCCAAGGTGGTTCTGCCACCAACGGGGCACTAGAGTCACGGGCAAGCTGCCAGGCCCAGAAAAATCCCTGGGTCCAAAGCTCTTCTAAACTCTGCATCAAGCCCTCCTTTTGAGGGGATGCCTCCACTATATGAGGTTGGGGGTAAGGCTGCTGCACTTTTCGGACATTTGGCGTACAGTGGTTCAGGACGAGTGGGTCACCTCTACCATATCCCGTGGTTAAAAGCTGGAGTAACGGGGAGTTCCCCCTCAGGTTTCTAAGATCCAGTATTCCATTGGATCCTCCAAAAATGAACTTGCTGTTTCAGGCACTACATCATTTAGTGCATCAAGGAGTGATTGTACAGGTTCCTGTATTCAAAAGGGGTGCAGGGTTTTATCCAAACCTGTTTTTCGGTTCAGAAACCAAACGGGGACACAAGGCCCATTTTGGATCTAAGATTCCTGAACCAGTATCTGCTAATCCAGTCCTTTGGGATGGAGTCTGTCCACTCAGTTGTAGCCTCGCTCCTGATAGGCTATTTACCTATCTTTCAGCCTCTTTAGAGGTTCCCGTGGTTTGCAATAGAGGAACGGTCCTATACAGTTTGTGGCTCTGCCCTTCGGGCTTGCTACAGCTCCCCTGGTGTTCACAAAGATCCTAGCACCAGTCTTTTTTAAGTGCCCAAGGGATCTTGGCGCTCTGGTATCTGGATGACTTCCTGCCCATAGATCACTCACTACAAGCTCTAGAACAGAACATAATCTGCACAGTGCAGTATTTGGAGAGCTTAGGCTGGGTCATAAATACCGAAAAGTCAGCCTTGAGACCAGATCAAAGTTTGAAGAATTTAAGTCTGATCCTAGATACAGTCCAAACAAGGGTATTTTTGACACCCGTAAGGATCTGTGCCCTGAAGGTTCAGGTGCATCAGATAAGGGGCACTAGACAACCCTCCATTCTGCTCTGTATGAGTCTTCTAGGAAGGATGTGTCCTCCATGGCAGTGCCCTATGCCCAGTTCCATTCTAGGCTTATACAACAAGACATCTTGTTGGCTTGGAACAGGAGAGGACAAGCCCTGGATTATCATCTCCTTAGGCATGCTTAAGCCTAAACTGGTGGTTGCAGTATTGGAACCTGCGAAAGGGAAGATCCTTTCTCCCGGTAACTTGTAGAGTACTGACCACAGATACCAGTTGCTAAGGCTGGGGAGCGACCCTAGAGGGTTCACAGCTATGGGGAAATTGTCACGGACAGAACAGATCCTGCCCATCAACGTCCTGGAGTTGCGGGCAGTACGCCTGGCCCTATGGTCCTGGACAGTGGAGCTTCAGGACTGCCCTATGAGGGTTCAATCCTGCAGTGGCCTATATAAACCATTAAGGCGGTACCAGGAGTCATTCAGCTCTGAAGGAGGTGAACCACATACTAGCCTGGGCAGAGGGCCATGTGCCGATTCTATCCAGAGTAGAGAACTGGAAGGCAGATTATCTCAGCCACCAGCAGATCTGCCTGGGGGAATGGTCCCTGCACCCATGGATGTACCAGGAAATTTGCCAGCATTGGGGATGGCCAGAGGTCGATCTATTGGCATCCAGGTTCAACAAGCTACAGCAGTTTGTGTCCTCTGGCAATCGGAGTAGATGCTCTGGTGGTTCCATGGAGCCAGTACTACCTGGTTTATGCTTTCCTCCGATTCCTCGCCTTCCACATTTGTTGCGCAGGATTTGGAGAGAGGGTTCCAGTCATTCCAGTGGCACCAGCCTGGCCCAGAAGTCCCTGGTCCCCGGAGATTGTGAGACTGACAATAGACAGGCCATGGACACTTCCACGTCGCCCTGATCTACTGCATCAAGGTACTATATTCCTTGTATTGCTTGGTGTGAAGCCAGAAATTGGCGTCCTCGGAAATACGTGATTGGGAGAATTCTCTTTTCTACAGTCGGCTGTGGAAACCAGATTAGTTTTGAGTTCAATAACAGGTCAGATTTCGGCCCTGTCCGTATTCTTCCAAAGGCCTTTAGCCTCCCATTCGCTGGTCAGAACATTTACGCAGGGGGCAACTTGTTTGCTTCCCCCCATAAAGTCACCTATTTGTTTTTGGGACTTGAACATGGTGCTGGTGTTGCAGAAACAACCATTTGAGCCCATCAAGGAAATTCCATTAGCCTTGCTGTCACGCAAGCTAGCCTTCATGATGGCCATCACCTCAGCTAGAAGTGTGTCTGAGTTGGCAGGCCTGTCTTGCAGGGAACCATACTTGATCCTTCACCACGACAAGGTTTCATCCTTTTTTACCAAAAGTGGTGTCAGCATTTCATTTAAATCGGGACATTATTTTGCCTTTTTTCTTTTCTCTTCGCCTCGTTTGGCAGAATAGACAACTGCATTCCTTGGATGTTGTCTGGGCAGTCAAGGTTTATTTGTCTAGATCTGCCGTGATTTTGTTTTACCAAAAGGTCTCAAGAAGGGCAGGCAACTTCCAAAGCTTCCATTGACAATTGGGTCTGTCAATTGGTCATTCAGGCCTATGGTCTGAAATGTAAAGCTCCTCCCTTTAGGGTGAGAGCTCATTCTACCAGGGGTGTAGGAACCTCCTTGGCTTTTCGCCATCGAGTATCTGTGGCTCAGATTTGTAAGGCTGCTACCTAGTCTACAGTTCATACATTCACAAAATGTTATCAAGTGGATGTTCGAGCAGCCAAGGAGTTCGGCTGCAGTGTACTGTGGGCTGTCGTATAAGGTCTGATGGCTATTGTTTGGCAGGGTGTCGCCCTCCCCTCAAGGCTTTTGCTCTGGGACGTCCCAGTAGGTAAGGAATATAGGCTTAAAGGGTCACTAAAGGAATTTTTTTTTTTTTAGCTCAAAAGCTTCCTTTACCTTACTGCAGTCCTGGTTTCATGTCCTCATTGTTCGTTTTTGCTCTGATGTTGCTGTAATTCTCCTCTGTTTTGGACACTTCCTGGTTGTCTGTTTCCTGATCACCACAGTACTGGGAGATTTTAGTTTCATTTTCAAACCAATACTGCACTATGGCACTGTCCAGCACAGATACAGCATAACATGCTAAAACGAAACTAAATGCAAAAACGAAACTAAAAAACTACAGGTTCATTATATGATTGATTTTTATCTATTTTTAATCGTTTTTAAAAGGAATCAGTTAACTATTATGTCTCTATACCCTGTAAACGGTCATTTCAGCAAAAAAAAATGTTTCCTTTAGTGACCCTTTAACTGTGTCCCATGATGTATGAAAAAGAAAATAGGATTTTTTTCGTCATACTTGTAAAATCCTTTTCTTTGAATAAATCATGGCACACGGATCTCTCCCCTCTTTGAGGATTCAGTGCTTGCTTAAAAAACTGATGTACTTCCTGTATGGGAGGGGTTATATAGGGGATCACTTCCTGTCTAAGACTTTGTCTACCAGTGTCCATTCACCTAGAGATGGCGTGTAACCCAGTAGGTAATGACTATTAGCCTAACTCTGTGTCTCATGATTTACTAAAAAAAAGAATTTTACAGGTAACTATGATGAAAAAATCCTATATTCTACTCCGTGTGTGCTTAACAACATATTTTCTATTTATTTTTAATACAATAGAACCTGAAGCAGTTACCAAAGATAACTCTGAAATGGAAATCTCAAACCACTTGACTTTGTCAAGAGACAGAAGAAAATGGCGGAGGGAGCATCGAACTGCAAACACAGGGGTATGGTGTTAAGTATACATTTAAGGATGGTTACAGATAATCTGGATCGTAAAATTACCGATTTTGTTTAATTTTCAAGTTCAAGTGACTTAATTTTTCTCTGTTGGCTTGCTTAATTGGTAGAAATTAGAGGCGCTTCTTGCCTAACACGAGATGGCAGAAACTACTACTTGTACAGGTTTTTGTGTAAAATGCTCACCAGACTCTGATGTCAACTCTTGACGTTTTTTGTACACTCCTCTATGAACATGTCTTTAATTTGTGTTCGTGGTGGTCTTGGCATGAATTGCCCTTTTCAAATCCCATTAGAATGGGATTCAAATCAGGGAAAAACATTACAATAGAATTCATGCTCTTATTTGTAGACTGACTATAGCCTTCAATTTCCCTAATGTGCTTTGGATCATTATTGTGTTTAAGAATCCATTTCCAGTTGAACTATCCAACAGATGACCTTTAAAAGACTTCATAGTTGCCTTGAATACTGCAAGCTACCCAGGCCCGAAGCAGCATAGCAGTCCCAGACCATAACATTTTCACCACAATGGTGTATGTGTTTTTTTTTTCCTTTTTAAATACTGTCTATGGTTTGCACCAAATGTGACCATGTGACTCCTTTCATTTCTTTCCACAGTACCATAGGCAAAAGCTATGTGCGGTCCAAATTCCCCGTACTGCCCAGGCTGTGTTGGAACCCACCTACCCCACAGTGCTGCTTGCCTCCCACCTCTTCACCCCAGCACTGATGCGGGGGATGTTTCAGGGTGGACAGCAGGGGAAGGGGCTAGTAAATATGTAATTTACTGGCTTCTTTCTTTTCTAACTGAATTCACTCGCTCACTGTGTTCATTTATAACTGAAGCATAGTAAAGTGTTTTTCACTATGCTTCCATTTTGTTAATTAAAAAGTAAGCCGCTCAGCAGGGAGCACGTTCCATTCATTGTCCCCGTGCAGCTGTGGCTGTAGAGAAAGGCATGTGTGTTTGGGCACACCCTAATGCAATAGGCTGCTCACACCTGACAGTACATTATTCCAATAGGCCAAGTATTGGAGCAATTGATGGTGCCATTGTGTAATGACCGATGAATTGTTCAATGGATATCGGTTTTTGACATATACCTAGTGCAAAAAGTTTAGACGGGAAACACATTAACCTTTCAATTTATCGTTTGTTCCGCAGGAAATTTCCAAACTTGTCCTTTTGGTGGTTTTTTTTTTGGCTCAAAAACATCCCAACTGAGTACCGATTTGTGCCCACTAACTGGTCAAAAAACAAATTGTCTAAATGACCGAAAACATTTTTGTATAGTATATGGCCAGCATATACACATGCAGACTGTGTCTGTTTTTCATCCACTTGTTGACGGATGAAAACTAGACATTTCTATGGAATACTAGGCATTTCTATGGAAAAACTGACGTAAACAGATCATCCATTTACATCAGTTTACATCTGCATCTGTCAACATCATCTGTTTTTTGACAATCCCTATTTTTCTTCCATCCAAAAAAAAATTTATTTTTTTTTTCTTTGCAAAGACACGACTGAACTGATGAAATGAATGAACCACATGTGTGAAAGGGGCACAAGGAGCTTTTGGGCTGAATTTGCTGGGCCTGCCAGTCACAGAAAAAATAGCAGTCATTTAAAATATGCACCACTTGTAGAATTTCCCTTTGCAGACTCCTAGGCATTCATCTACATAAATGGTAAAGTTCATCAGTAGTGGGTAAAGGACAATCCAAAGTCCACCACAAGATAATTTCAGATAAGAATGGATAGAATAGCCACCTCCAGCACCCAACAATACTGACTCTTGCCATCAGTGTAAAGGGTACACACAATAAATGTATTGGGTAATTACACCAATGATCCTCCTGCACAGATCGATACACTCCACTGAGATTATACTGATCCTCTTCCCATTAGTCAAGAGCTCAGAAACTGCTTCCATTCAATTTGGGTTTCAACCAATAAACTCCAGCATCCACATTAATGTAAAAGAAAGGAACGCTCATTGCGCAGGAATCCAAATAAACAGTTTATTTGATAAAAAAAGCTAATACATTCGCATGTTAAAAGGTACTGGTAGGCATATGGGAACGACCAGTGTTTCCAACCAACAAGATGACCACCGTGTCCCGCCATACGTCTTTGCTCCAGCCAGCGTTTTGTCATGAAAATGCGTCATCGGGGGTGTGATTAGAGCGTGTGATACTTCTAATTATACAGGACGGGCTAACTTGCACACCGGAAACTTGATGCGTTCCACAGACAAGAAATTACAACCAAACAGCGGTCAAAATAAAGACAGTGTTAATTTCAACCCCAAAAGGTTAGGTATAGATGGATGGACTTGGGAAGCCGTGACATCTTGTGGCTGAAAAAAAAGTATTGCACCAACAGAGGATATGAAGAAATTTTAATGCATATCAATCAAAAAGATTTACCTTTTGAAAAGTAACCACATATATCTGCACACATATAGACCTCCTCAACACTTGCAATGCTAAATAACAGGATTAATTGGAGCACATTAATACAGTTCATTATTGATAAAGGAATTGATAGCCTATTGAATATTTATTGAATGAACATTTGGGCTTGATGGATCCACCTTGTTTCTAATCTGGAGACCTCCCTCTCCAATAGCTGGAAAACTTGGCGATTCCCAGAAAGGTTGTACCTTCAAGATTACAATCATGCTTCAAAGCATAGTGTTTGGCAAGACAATGCTTAGGGAAACGCCTCTTTATATTGGCAACATGCTCACCCAGTCTAGTTTGCAACATGCGTACAGTGCGCCCTATGTACTGAAGCCCACAGGAGCACCAAGCAATGTATACAGCATTCTTGGTAGAGCGCGTAATGAAGGGTTTAATAGGAAATGTTTCCTGAGTCTAGGTGGACTGAAAGGACTCCGTTCTCCTACTTATTGCCATTTAGTTTGCAAATTGGACATTTACTACAAGGGAAGAAGCCTCCCATGTTCTGGAAAAAAAGAAAGTTGTATCGGAGGGTCCACAGCATTAGGGGATATCTGTAATTTTAATGGAGGTACTGCTCTATAATCCACTCAAGGCATGTCCGGTATGTTTGATCCCAAAACTCTATCGCCCTGTAAAACCTTTCACCACCTTTGCATGATTTTCTTAATTTCATAGGGCTGGTTTGAGTAGGTAGTGACAAAAGATAATTTGAAACGGTCATCCTGACTGCTAGGTTTGAGAATCAGTAAATCCATCCCTATTTCTATCCAGTGCTGATTTAAAGGCTCCTTCCAGCTCATTGGCATCATAGCCTTTTTCTAAAAATCTTTGAGTATGGAGGCCTCCTGCACAAAATCATCCTGATTTGTGCAATTCCTCATCAACCTCAAAAATTGGCTCTTGGATAGATTTTAACCAGGATTTGTGATGGCAACTCCTGAAATCAATGTAGCCATTTCGGTCTTTTTCCTTGAAGTAGGTTGATGTAACTACTACACCCTCTACAACCCTAATCCTAAAATCAAGAAAATGTATATCGGACTTACTGGCTTCATGTGTAAGGGAAATACCCCAGTTAATCTTCAGCCCAGCTATAAATTATTCAAAGGGATTCAAAATCACCATCCCATAGTAGAAGGATGTCTATATATCTTTTACAGAATACCAGTTCCGATCTGGATTCCTGATGGACGACATGCTCCTCCTATTTAGCCGTAAAGAGGTTGGCAAATTTAGCCCCCATGGCCACACCTCTATTCTGCACATAGTAAGAACCATCGTACCAGAAATGTGTTCCATAGCATAATCCAAGAGGCTCAGGATAAAAATCCTCTGCATATCATGAAGAGTATCTGCCTTCAAAAAATGCTCCACTGCTTCTCTGCCATGTTGGTGTGAAATGACTGTATATAATGACGAGACATTTGCAGTGGTGAAAATATAGCTGTCCTTCTATTCCACAAGCTTAAGTGCATTAATAACCTGTGTGGAGTCCCTCAAATAGGATGGAGTATTGATCACCAAAGGTTGCAGGCTATGATTTATGTATTTGCCCACCCTGGAAGTAACCAAATCTATGCCACGAACGATGGGCCTCCCAGTGGGGCAAACCGGATCCTTGTGTACCTTTTTTTAGGTACATGTCATTTCGTTCTTTAAGAAGCTCCAAGCCCTTTTTAAAAATGAACTCTCGCCTATTTTTGACCTGTAGTAACTGCAAATCATTGTTGACCAAATCTCTGAAAACAGAGATTGAAGGGGCCAAATGACCGGGGGGGGGGGGGTGAACAATGAGGCATTTTGATAAACTAGCATTCCTCAGATCAGCCGAAACTGCCATATTAGAACAATAAGGATTTGAAATCATGTAGCACAAATTATTGACTGAGCCCCAGGAAGATGACCAACTGGACCACCTCTTCCAACATAGTTAAAATCGGAAGAGTGATTCTGTTGCCACCAATTACCTCCTGAGGGGGTCCTCAGAGAATATCCATTCTGCGATTGGTATTTGGGAATCCAGTTATCAGGGTGCTCAGTCATATAGCTGTCATCCCTATGGGCAGATATTTCTGCCTGATCTGCATTTTTTTTATTAATTTGGATCAGGGGTCCCACCACTTTTCAGTACAAGGGCCCCAATCAGAGCCCCCCTTTATTTCTGTGGGGGGGCCCCAATCGGAGCCCTCTCATTTCTGGGGCCCCATCAGCGCTGCCCCCTCCCTTTTTTCTGTGATCCTATCAAAGCTGCCCTCACCTTTTTTCAGGGGCCCTATCGGCTCCCCCTGAAAAGCTAAGGCTGTGTGCACATCGGTTGCAGGCCAGATAAATTCTTTTTCATGTACATTGCTTTTATCTGTAGGCGTTTGGAGAATCAATCTAATGTTTTCTTATTATACAGGATTTAAATAGCGCCAACAGTTTTCGCAGCACTTTACAACTTGAGGGTAGACAGTACAACTACAATACACTTTAATACAGTAGGAATCTGAGAGCTTACAATCTAAGAGGGAAGTGCAAGAGATAATAACTGGGGGGAATGTGCTGATGGAGAAAATGTTTGTAAGGTCGGGGCTGGATAGGCTTCTCTGAAGAGATGTGTTTTCAGGGATCGTCTGAAAGTGAACAAAGTAGGAGATAGTTGGACATATTGGGGTAGAGCATTCCAGAAGAAAAAATCTAAACTAAAATACTGTGGCTGCATAAGTGTGTAGCGGTATTCAAACTGATGTTAAATAGGAGTCGGTACACACCTGCCATCATTAAGTGCCTCTGATTAACACAATATAAAGGTCAGCTGTCCTAGTAGGTCTTTCCTGCCATTTTTAGTTGCATCCTACAGCAAATGCCATGGTCCTCAGAGAGCTTCCAAAGCATCAGAGGGTTCTCTTGTTAAAAAATATCAGTCAGGAGAAGGATGCAAAAGAATTTCCAAGGCATTAGATATACATGGAACACGGTGAAGAGTTCTCCAGTGAAGAAAATATGGCACAACGGTGATATTACCAAGAACTGGTCATTCCTCCAAAATGTATGAAAACATTTGAAGAAAACTGGTCAGGGAGGCTGCCAAGAGGCCTACAGCAATATTAACCACTTGCCGACCAGCCAGCATCATTCTACTGTGGCAGGTTGCCTCGGCTGCGCAACTCGCCGTAGCTGTATGTTGGTCCCTTTTTACCAGCTGTTGGAGGCGCACGCGATCGCTTTAGAGAGCCAGAACTGGTATCTATCAATGTAAACAAACAGATCCCTGTTCTGATGGGAGTCAAGGGTCTTTCCCTAGTGATCAGGAACAGCAATCTCTGTCTTCAAGTCAGTACACCCCCCCCCACTTAACCCCTTGATGGTCCCCTAGTGTTAACCCTTTCCCTGCCGGTGCCATTTATACAGCGATCGGTGGCTATTTTTTAGCTCTGATCACTGTATTAATGTCACTGGTCCCAAAAAAGTGTCAATTGTCTGCTGCAATGTAGCAGTCCCGCTAAAAATGGCTGATCACCACCATTACTAATAAAAAAAACTATATAAAATGCCATTAATATATGCTCTATCTGGTAGACGCTATAACTTGATATACAATATACTCAATATACACTTATTGTGGGGTTTTTTTCCCCCCAAAAAAATATTTATTCCAGGTACTTATATAGCGCTGTGAATTTACTCAGCGTTTTACACACATATTGTAGATTTGTATCGGTCCCTTACAATCGAAGGTCCCTACTTTACATTCATAAATACACACCCATACTATGGTCAATTTAGACAGGATCCAGTTAACTTACCAGCATGTCTTTGGAGTGTGGGAGGAAACTTGAGTACACAGGAAACCCATGCAGGCACGGCGAGAACATGTCATCTCCAGGCAGGTAGTGTCGTGGTTGGGATTCGAACCAGCGACCCTTTTTACTGCTTGGCAAAAGTGCTATCCACTACACCCTTGTGCAACCCTTGGCCTAAACTGATGAAGAATTTATTTTTATTTTTTTGGGGGAGGGGGATATTTATTATAGCAAAAAGTAAATTTTTTTTTTTTTTTTTTTTTAAGTGTCTCAGAGCTTTGGGAGGGTCTACAATGTAATGTGGTATAAACGCGGATAGACGCAAACGCGGTAAAACGCGGCATGCAAACGCGGCCAAAACGGGCGTTTTAAACGCCCGTTTTTGCCTTTGAAAACATGTGTTTAGATGTGTTTAGATGTGTTTGCATTTGCATCTCGTGTACATGGTGCCTAAAAAAGGCCAAGAAATTCTAAATTCTGCCAGGATATGTAAACTTATTAGCACAACTGTATATATGTCGATAAGCCAGTTATTACTTAGAATGTATTCAACAAACCAGTAGCATTTGATTAAAACCTTAATTTAAATAAAAAAAAAAATCATGTTCCCTCCTAATGCGTAGAGACTGTTTATCAACAGTCCTTGCTTTTTTCGTATTTTTTTTTTTTTTATATTGATGAGCTATACTGCAGGAAACCAGTGAAATCAATTTAGTAATTTTTTTTCTTTAAAAAAAAAAAAAAAAAAAAAATGTTACTTGAAATTGCAGAATATGCCTAGAACCTAGAGGAACCTAGAGGAACCTATGTGCTTTAGGGTTAGTTAGAAGATGCAGCGATGTCCCTGAGATGTGTGGCCCCTGTCTCGTTTTATTCTCCTCATTATCCACTACTTTAACATTACTAGTGGCTTTATTTATTTTAGTCCACATCAACATTGTAGAACAATAGAAAGCAAAAACCCTGTATAGGAGTACATTTCCAATTTATAGTGCCAGAATGTTAATATAATATACAGGCAGTATAAAATGGATTGGGTAGGTACCTCATTGCTAACCCAATGGGATCACCAGTCATCCAAGACAGGACAGATATCGCTAAGGCCTGGTAAATTTGTGTGCAAGGTGAGATGGACCCCCCCCCATTGGCACATTCGCCTCCTGAGCCATTGCACCATGCTATAGGACACCACATGGGTTATTCTATGTCCATATGTGATCCACCATTCAGGCATTGGGGGATGGGGTAGGGGAGTTGAGTCTGACTCTTAATGCATTTTATACCAGCTGTATATTATGTTGACATCGGAAAATCGCTCCTCCTTGTATACCCTGAAGAAGAAATGTAAATTTTTTAAAATGTGGTGGGTATTTGTCTCCCACCCAATGTTATCTTCTATACATTCAAAAGACCGGTGGTCTTGTGACCAATAGGATTGTAACTTCAACGTGCTATTACAGGTTATATACATCTTGTATGTTGTATAACGTTTGTATATACAGCCCAATATGTAATAATTTTAATAGGTTTATCCTTTTAATGCTTCAATAAAATATTAAAATTGTATTATACAGTCTGTTTATGTTGCCTGTAAAGTCCCGCTACATTGGGGTTTCTTTCTATAGTTCTACAATTTTGGGACTCTGGCAACCACACATGACTTCTGGCTATTGAGTAACCTCAACATTGTAGATTTCTTGACTTCATTACTTTGCTTCTTTTTTTGTTTGTTTTTGTTTTTTTGTTTTACACTGGGGTTTTCAATAATTGCACATATGCCATTTTGCTGTTCTCCCCACTGAGGAACTGAATATAAAAATGTAGTTAGGGCATTTATGAAACTATTGATGTTGATATGGAAGCATCTGGTAAACATTTGTGGATGATTCTCATTGCCTTGTCAAAGAAGAATGCTGTGAAATATTCTGGAGAGGAAGATTGGAGCTTACTTTATAAAAGATGCAGCTTTTTAGAAAAAAAATAAAGACTCGCTGTGTATTGTGACACATAGGAATTTTTTATGCAAACAGTAGTTACTGAAAAGTTCATTTTAACTATCAATGGTGGTGGCAAACTGTAAAGGTTGTCCAGAAACTGAGCATTATTACACACACTTATGTTTTCTATTGTCACAGGTAGTGGGCAGTGAAGACATAGAGGCTGCACACCACACAGAGACTTCTGATTACAGGTAACGATTTCCGATTTCTTGCCATATTTTGTTTCTGAAGGCTGCATTTTTCACACTTTCTAGTGGCTGAACTTTTACTAGAAGCTGTCTCTCCAAGCTTCCTCTTTCGGGGTGGCTCAAGTTGTCTTTCCCTACACTGTGTGCATCAATATAAACCCACAGCACACTAGCCTAGAATGAAAAGGACACTCTCCTGCTCCTCCCCCTCCCTTCTCCAAGCTGAGACCGGCTGTAAAAACAGTGTCCACTGTTAACTTTTTCCCACGAGGAACAGAAATTCAGTGAAGGGGGACTAAGGGAGCAGGAGCCAGCAACATTTAAAGTTGTACACTGCAAGGCATGTATTTTCTGATTTAGGCAGGCCCCCTGCTTGAGGTATAAACCGTGTTGAGAAGTTTCTATTGGATTTCTTTTTACACAGAATATGGAAATGTTTTAGTAAAAATAAACTGCTAAATACCTTCTCATCAGCAGTATATAGCCACCTTGTGACTTCTCTGTTTCTGGCTGAGCAATTGTTAAAGCTGGTAGGAGGAGTATTCATTTTCCTGACTGTCCTTTTGAGGCTACATGACCCCTGTCCCTCTGTCTGGATAGTTCTTATTGGCCCTGTGCTGATCATTTACCCTCCCCCCCCAAAAAAACTCACTAGCGATGCACACCAAACTGAGCATGTGCAGAGTGCCTTCTAGGGCCCTGTTCTATCAGCAGATGGATTGGGGGACGTAAATAAGGGGAGGAACAGATTAGACGGGATCAAACAGCCTTTTTACACAATGCAGAGGATTAACCCCTTAGGTTCCCTATTGAGTATAACGAGCATCCTTTACTGCATATACTGACTGATTTTATTGTTGTGCGTTTTAGTCAGGCGTACAAAGTGGGGGGGCGGGCCACCCCCAGTACAACACACTAGGGGGGTGTCAGGTCGGCACCCCCTCCACGATTGAAGCAGTGGCAGCGCCGCGGGTTTAGGCAGCGGCACAGTGACAGGCACAGGCAGGCAGAGGTAAGGCGAGCTATAGTGACGATGCAAGGTTGAGGGGTGGTGCAGGGTGACACCGCTGCACCTACCATCTCCTCCCCTCACGGCCACATGCTGTTTGTGCAATCTCGGATGTCACACAGCCACATCCGAGCAGAGTGAAGCCGCCTCCCCCTTCTCTGTTTGTAGGGGAAGGCGCACCTGTGTAAACAGGGGACGGGGACCTGCTGTGCAGGTGCCGCCGTGCTGATCTGAGGTACGGAAGGGGCGGTCTGCATGGAGGAGGGGGGGGTCTGTGTAACATGCAGGGTGCTATGTAATGTAAAGGGATCCAGAGGTGCAGTTGTGGCCAGGGGGATACACAGTAATGACAGATATTGAAGGATGCAGTGATATGCAGGGGGCACAGTAGGGTGTTGTTACATTTTAATTTGGGGGGGGGGGTTGCCAGATATAGGATCCGCCCCGGGTGCCAAATGCTCTAGGTGCTCCCCTGCATTTAGTAACACCTTAAGTACAAGAAGTATGCTTTGAAAGTGTCCGCTAATAATTTTCTACTGTTACTTTATAATTTCAGGTTAACAGACAGTTTGAACAGTATTCATCCTTATAGAGCAGGGACATACACATTTCCAAGACATAAAGATGACCCTGATAAAGACTACAAGAAGGTATGTGGTAGAGCTGCACAATTAATCGCTAAAAAAATTGATCTCGATTTTAACCCCCCTCACGATCTCAATTGCAGAGTTTCCCGATTCTTTCATGTAACAAGACATTTGTATTCTCACTCAGCTGTCAAAAGAAAAAAAAACTGGGCAGTCTGACAAGTTTTTAACAACCTTGTCCTTGCTAGTAGAGAACTAGGAACATTATAACTCTTAGATCAAAGGGATAAACTTGTGTGTGTAAGTGGTTAAACGTCCTGCCTTTACACACAGTCTTAACATTTTTCTGACACTTTCTTTTCTTACAAAGTTAAAATCAGTATTTTTTGCTTGAAAATTACGTGGCACCCCAAACATATATATATATATATATATATATATATATATATATATATATATATATATATATATATATATATATATATATATATATATATATATTTATATATTTATATTTTAGCAGAGACCCTAGGGAATAAAATGGCGATATTTTATGTCACTCTTTTTTGCACAGCAGTCTTTTAAAAAACATTTTGGGGGGAAAAAATACACTTCAATAAATAAGAAAAAAACGAAACAGTAAAGTTGGCCCAATTTTTTTGTTTAATGTAAAAGATGATGTTGCGCCACGAGAATTGAGAGAAACCTGATCTCTTCTAAGCAAAAAAATTGTGATTCTCATTTTAGCCAGAATGCAGCTCTAGTATGTGGTATCTACTCCACTATTCTTTGTTGCTGAATTTGAAATCCCACTTTTAAAGGAGAGCCCGCTTATATGTTATCATACATTAACATTTAAATGCAACCTAATGGCTGCACAAAATGATTCAAAAAAATCCGGAATAGCAAGACCACTTTGTCAAGACTTCATTCTAAATACACTGTGCCAGATAAATAATTTTTATGTTTGTGTTTTCTTTTTTTTTTTTTTTTTTTTTTTTTTCACACTGAATATTCATTAAGTTTCAAGGGTTTTGGATTTAAGATTTGAAAAAAATACGCACCCTTCCTTAACTTGTGATGGGGCTCAGATTCATTTATACCCTTACATCTCCGGAGAAGATGTTTAATAAAGCCCCTTCTGACCAAAATTTAGGCTTCTGGGGAGGCATCTCCTTTTTCACTTAATAGTGGGGAAATTGGCCTGATCTATTTGTCCTGAGTTCTCAAATGGAGATAACAAACTACCGTATTTATCGGGGTATAGCGCGCACCCCTAAAGTTGCCCCGAATCCTGTGGGAAAAAAAGTTTTTTTGTACTTGGTTTTGGTGTCTTGCGCGGCGGCCTCGTCGGGTCCGGCGTCCGTCTGCGGCTTCGGGTGTCCTCTTCGTCGGGTCCGGCGTCCTTCTGCGGCGTCCTCCCCGCTCGTTTCCCGTGCCGAGTTTGAATACTGCGCCGACATATACAGAGCGCAGTACACTCGTGTATTGTTGGCAATGCTCGGCTACTCTCGCGCTGACGTCCTGTACGTCGGCGCGGGAGGAGCCGAGACTGCCCGACAATACACAAGTGATTTTCAGGGCAAAAAAGTGTGCGGTATACGCCGATAAATACGGTAATTTGTGTTCCTTGAAACGGACCCAGTACTAGTGCCAGATTGGCTGCAGCTCTCCATTGATACAACAAGCAGACCTGCTCCACCACATTCTTCAGGTGAGCTCCAACCAGACGTAAGAGACCTAGACCCTCCATATTTTTTTGATTTTTTTTCTAGATTTTTTTTTTGTATATTCATGGACTTAAATAATGCACTTTTATGGATTCACTTTAAATATTTAGTATTTGCATATTAATTTTCAATTTGAAGGTTGATGACTGAATAAGTGCAACATTATTTGTTTTATATAAATAATAAAAAGGACAGTAACAACAAGTTCAAGTGATAGAACTGAGAGGATTGAGGATTTCTGATGGAGTAAGACCTCCATTGCATAGTAATGGCTGGTAACTGTTGAAGGGAAAGTAGTAAGAGATGCCATGAGCAACTTTGTAAGTAGGAGGTATCGCCTGGATTTGATTGCTTCGTCCAGTCGCAACCAACTGTAAATGGTCTTGGGGGTAGCACTTTGCAGATGCCACCTTATCTCCCCCAACTATAATGATCATTGTTCTTTTCTTTTTCTTTTTTTTTTTTTTTCTTAAAACAAATTCCACTTCCCCCGCTGTCTTCTGGGAAATGCACAGGTCCCAGAAGACGGCGGGACCAGTCAGGACGTGCAGCGCGACTTGCGCATGCTCAGTAGGGAAGTGAAGCGCGATGCTTCACTTCCTGTTTCCCTCAGAGGATGGCAGCCGAGAGCCGAGCGATTGATCGGCTTCAGTTATTAACAGTCGGCAGCTGCAGTATTTGTAGCTGCTGGCTTTTAATATTTATTTTATTTTCATTTATTTTTAGTCGGACCTTTGCTTTAACTGCATGAGCTTCCCACTCGGCCATTTTTTAACCCTGGAGGCCTGACCTTGGCGCCTCCTGTACACTTCCATCTTTAGGGTTAATAATCATAAGGGCCATGAGCAACTAGCACACAAGTGAATGGAGCTGGCCCCCTAGCCCACCAAGATGGTCAAGAGACTGTCTGCCTGGAGGAAGGTGATAAGTTTTAAACATTTCATTCTCTAATTCAGCGATCATCAACCCTGTCCTTAGGGCCCACTAACGGGCCAGATTTTCTGTATTACCTTGGGGAGATGCAGACTAGAATACTGCAATCACTGAGCAGCAAATGATATTTCCTGTGATGTGTTTGTTATCTTGCAAACCTGGCCTGTTAGTGGGCCCTGAGGACAGGGTGGATGACACTGCTCTAATTGTTTCATTTACCTTTGTTCACATTTTCAGGTAACAAACTACCCAGGGTTTTGTGACTTTGATTTGGATAACCCTAATCAACACTGTAAGCAAAGATGGCCATAAATACATCTCGTATTTAGACTTGATGTGATGTCTGGTTTCCCAAAGCACAGTGATGTGAGCACATAACCTTGGCAACTAGTCATCCTTATAACCCTGATTGCACAGTATCCGAAGCAATCAAATCCAGGCGATACCTCCTACTTACAGTTGCTCATGGCATCTCTTACTACTTTCGCTTCAACAGTTACCAGCCATTACTATGCAATGGAGGTCTTGCTCCATCAGGAATCCTGAATCCTCTCCGTTCTATCACTTGAACTTGTTACCGTCCTTTTTTATATACAAAAAAAATCCAGAAAAAAAACAAAAAAATATGGAGGGTCTTGGTCTCTTACGTATGTCCTGTTTTTACCTTACCCTTTTCCCTGTATCTTTATTTAGGTCAAGATAGTGGATTTTTTTTGTGATATTCAAACCATAAGCAGATATCTTTCTGATTTTGTATTTAGATGTTGAAAAAAATATTTTAAGTCCTCTCCATCTCCACTCTAAATAATTATAAGATCATCAATAAATCTTCTATATAATAGTAAATTCCTTGGTCTATTGTTAAAATTCCTCCTCCCATTTTGACATAATTTGGCTACACTCGGTGCATATTTGACTCCCATTGCAACCCCATTCAGCTGTCTATAGTACCCAGAATAATGCCAAAAATAATTGTTGAAGGCCAAACTCTAGACACAAAATGTAAGATTTCTGTTTGTATCAAGTCACTAAAATTATTTAAAGCCCATTTGGACGCCTGGATTGCTTCATGATGATTAATAATCGTGTACAAAGACAACACTGCTGTTGCCTATAGATTCTTTTGATCATCCAATTTAACTTAATTTAAAATGTAAATACAATGCTTTGTATCTCTGATACGATCGAGTCTTCTGGACCATTGGTTGTAGAAAATAATCAGTCTCCCAGTCTTGCATTTATGGATTGAATTACATTTTATTTTGGTCTTCCTGGTGGTTTTAATTTCTTTGTATTTTGGGGATGGTGTATATGATCGGTACCATACATGTATCTGGAACCAAATATCTAGCTGATTTTTTGTTCAGGATCCCACTTGAAGTCTGTTTCAACTAATCTCCAATTCCTTTTTATATTTATTTTTTTTGGATTATCCATCAATTTAGGGTATAAAGCCGTTTCCACCATTATGCCCATAAAGAAATAATTAGTCGCAAGGCTTGGGAGGTAAAGGTAATGAAATTTGAAGAAATGACAATAAAGATCCTCCCGGACCTCTCATGGGCTACTTTACAACGGAGGTCGCAACTACGACCGCTTTTGGAAAAAATTAAATCGGGGGGCGGGACCTATAGCTGGGGATACCCGATTACATTATTGGTTAAAAAAGGTCCACTTTCTTTTTTACTATCTGAACCGTCAGAACTTCCAGAGTTGTTTAATTTTCTGGGAATAGAAAAGATAGAGGTCCCAGACTGGCTACAACCAATGGAAAGATCACGTCGGAAAGGTGGCCCACAAATAATAAGAGATCGAGAACCACAACGTAGAAGAATAGAAGAAAATCGAAATAAAACATAGAGACTGGGTTGGGGAAATGGAAAACTGTTTTTCCCTTTTTTTTTTTTTTTTCTTCCCCTCTCTCAAGATAAAATAGATGATTATACAGAACTATATATGTCTCTCCTAGGTATCAATAGAGACCAGATTACTGGTTTGTCCTCTCCCCTTTTTTTTTTTTTTTTTTTTTTTGGACCGAGGAGAAGGGGAAATATGAATTGATGGTATGGACTGTATACATCCTCATTTCTATATTTTTTTTTTTCTCCCATGAAGGTATTAATGTAAAGTCTGGACATGAACCCCCCCCAATTGACCCCCTTCTTTTTCTTACTCATATGTGGATATTGAACCCTTATTGGAATGTTTAGTTATGTTTGAAATAGGAGAGGATAAAAAATGTTAGAATGACTATACAAGAGAATATAAATAATACAGCACTATATATTATTAAATAGATCAGGATAGACCACCCTAAACCTTTTTTTTTTTTTTTTTTTTTGGTAACACAAAATAAAATTAAACACTTGATCACGTACATCACTGTACACATATAAGAATATTGAGAGGGGTTAGTCTATGGGGAGAGGGGGGGTAGAAAGGGAGATCATTTGCACTATTGTACATATGAAAGAATATTTTCTTTTCTTTTTTTTTTTTTTTTAAAATAAATAAATATAAGGACAACGGGGGGGGAGGGGGGGAGTGAGATATGGGAAATAAAAGTGACACAATTAAGTTAATAACACGTCACACAAATCACAGTTTAAATTGATATTCTGCACTTTCACATATTAGGGATTAGGTAATGCACATAAGGAGGTTCAGGGGGTTCAAGGCTGGGAATATGAAGATGCCGTATTAAAAAAGGGGAAAAGAAGAAAAAGGGATAAGGAGAGGAACAGAAGGGGGGAACTATGGAAAAGAGGAGAGGATGAATATATAAGAAAAAGGGGGGAGGTGGAAGGGAAAAGATTTAAACTAGATTTAATAAATAGAAGGGATACTCATAAATTGAACTCAATACTGATATAGGAAATAAGAGGATTATGAATAACAATGATACTAATGTTTGACTTTCTATTAATGTGAAAATAACCTGTTAAAGTATATGGGTTATGAAGTGAAAGCTAGATATGTCAATGATGTGTGTATATAAAAAAGAGAATTATGAGGAAATGGGAATGGGGAAAGGGGAAGGCTGAAGGATTTTGGAGGTAGGGGAGGGATACTAATATAGAGATCAGAAGGTGAAGGGGAGGGGAAAGGAAGGAAGGGAGAGGAGTAAGAGAAGGGAAAGGAGAAAGGGGAGATCACAGGGTAAATAAGATTGGAAGGGTTTAAAGAGGAATTAAATATAGTGAGGAAGGGCAGCAGGAGCTTAGCCACTCTAGCCTTTGGAGGTTAAATCCCCCTATTTTCGGTAACTACGGGATAATTGAAGTCCCACGTAGAAGCCGTAACATAAAATTCGTACCTCATAAGACCCCTATAGGAGGAGTTTGTTGAGCTCTTTCCTTATTTTTTTTTTATTATTTAATTATTTATTTATTTATTTTTTATTTTTTTTTCGTTGTTTGTTACCCCCCCCCCCCTCTCTCCGCTGTCGGCCAATCCTGGTGCGTTAGATGGATACAATAAGGATCACCTCTCTAAATGTTAGAGGACTCAATATCCCAGAGAAGCGGAAAATATTATTAAACAAACTAAAATCTCTCAAAACGGATATAGGATTTATTCAGGAAACACGCTTTAAAGATGGGGTATGTACATATCTTCAAAACAGGAATTTTCCCAATGTATACCAGGCCTCTAACAAGGAAGCTAAAAGTAAAGGGGTGGCAATTCTAATAGCAAGTAGAATACCATGGTCCTTAACGGATAAATACGCAGATCCAGGAGGGAGATTCTTGTTTCTTAAAGGGAAAATAGGGGGCGAGAATGTAACATTAGCGACGATTTATGCACCGAATATACATCAAGATAGTTTCTTATCAAAGGTGATCACTAAACTGATGAACTTTAAAGAGGGCAAATTGATATGTGGTGGAGATTTGAATATAGCTTTGAACCCAAAGGAAGATACCTCAGTAGGGATGTCGTCAGTGTCAAATAAAATTAGGAAACGAATCATAAAAAAACTATTTGAATTTCAGTTAGTAGATGGATGGCGCATATTACATGCAGGAGAGAAAGACTATACATATTTTTCAAACCCACATCAAATATATTCAAGAATAGATTTATTTTTGATACCTCATCAGTGTTTACACTTAATAAAGGATATTTCAATTGGGAATATAACTTGGACAGATCACGCCCCAGTAACAATGGAAATAACTTGGGGAGAGGGAACTCAGACGTCAGAGCGGAGGTGGAAATTGAATGAGAGTTTACTACAGAATCCCGATATAATTGAAGACGTAAAAAAAGAAATAACGTGGTATTTCCAGACCAATGATAATGAAGAAAGTGATCCGGGAATAGTTTGGGAAGCCCATAAATCAGTGATTCGAGGGGTTTTAATTAAACATGGCTCCCGAGTTAAGAAAGCTAGAGAAAAACAAATAAAAGAACTATTAGAAAAGATACAGAGATTGGAGATACAACATAAAAAAAAGACAGAAATGGGTATAGGAATTGAATTAACACATTTAAGAAGACAGGTAGCGGATCTCCTGAGATATAAGGCTGAAGCGGTTCTACAATATGCAGAGAAGATCACATATGATTCAGGTGACAAATGTGGGAAGTTACTAGCAAAAAAATTGAAAAAATTACAGTCACGGTCATATATCCCATTTATTAAAACCAAAGAAGATAAACTCCACCTCTCAAAAGAAATAGCACAAGAATTTAGGAAATACTACGCCGCGTTATACAACCTTCAAGGGAAGGAGAACCCCTCTGGGGCTGTGGAGAAATATATATCCTCAGCAGGTTTGACTAGATTAACATCTCCAGAGCGAAGGGATTTGGGAAAACCAATTACTCTGGAGGAAGTGCAATCAATAATGAAAACAATAAAACAGGGTAAAGCCCCAGGCCCAGATGGGTTCACCATACAATATTATAAAAGCTTTAGTACACTATTAGGGACCTATATGACTAAATTGTTTAATACAGTAGGACAAATAAGAAGGTTACCCCCGGAGACGTTACTAGCACATATTACGATTATCCCAAAAGAAGGGAAGGATCCAGGGGCATGCACTAGTTATAGACCAATATCATTAATAAATGTAGACATTAAAATTTTGACAAAGATTTTGGCATCACGTATACAGCCCTATCTATCTAAACTGGTACATTTGGATCAGGTCGGGTTCATCCCAAATAGAGAAGCAAGGGATAGTACTATTAAAGTGTTAAACTTAATAAACCAAGTAAAAGAAAAGAAGATATCGAGTGTTTTCTTGAACTCCGATGCAGAGAAGGCATTCGATCGAGTGAATTGGGAGTTTATGTTGGGAACAGTAAAACAAATGGGATTAGGAGAGCGGATGGCTCAGTGGATAGCGGGGGTGTATGCGGGACCCAGAGCTTTGGTAAAAGTGAATGGGGTGTACTCTGAGCCTCTAGCAATTACAAATGGTACTAGGCAGGGCTGCCCCCTGTCGCCTTTATTATTTGCATTGACATTAGAACCATTATTAAACAAGATTCGACAGAACAGAGATATAGTGGGTATTCAATTGGGAGGGAGGGAATATAAAGTATCGGCTTACGCAGATGATATGCTCTTCTCCCTAACAAAACCACAGATATCCCTTCCAAATTTAATGAAAGAAGTAGAACTCTACGGGAGGATGTCAAACTTTAAAATAAATTATAATAAATCTGAAGCAATGGGGGTCGCTCTGCCAGGGTCGATTAAGAATGGTTTGGAATTTGGTTTTAAGTTTAAGTGGACGACGAGGGCATTGAATTATTTGGGCACTCAAATGCCACCAGATTTAAAGGATACTTTTGAACTAAATTTTAAACCATTATTGGGTACAATCAGAACAATGTTAGATGGATGGAGTAGAGGGATGCACTCTTGGTTTGGGAGATCTAATATTTTGAAAATGAGTGTAGTGCCAAAGTTTCTATATCTTTTTCAAGCGCTACCAATTCAGATCCCCATGTCGTACTTCAATCAAATTCGGGCCTTATTTACAAAATTTATATGGGGGAGTAAAAGGCCCAGGATCGGTAGGAAATTATTGATTCTACCCAAGAAGGTGGGAGGGATATCAGCACCGGATATGTTAAAGTACTATCACGCAGTCCAGTTGGGAAGGATAGCAGATTGGAGTAGACATGGGGATTATAAATTGTGGATCACTATAGAGCAACAAATGTGCCCTGTACCGTTAGATAGGGCAATATGGTGCTATTCTGCGTTACCCCGTACAGTTAAAACTCACCCAACGATAGGACCAACTCTATGGACTGGAAATAAAATATGTCATAATCCGAATTTCTCAACTAATAATTCCCCCCTCTACCCAATAATGGGAAATCCAGAATTCCAGCCTGGTATGGAATCCCATATACTCAAGAAATTAAAAGAAAAGGGGAGATTTCAAGCCTCCCACTTTCTGGGTGAAAGGGGGTGGATGACAATAGGAGAAATAGCACAAAGGGGAGGGAGCGGCGAGATACCGATATGGCAAGCGCGACAGGTACGACATTTTCTGGAGACTCTGGATGGTGCAGAAAAGTATAAACGGGCACTCACAAAGTTTGAGGAGTACTGTGGAGGAAAGGAACCACTAGCCCATATGGTCTCTAAAATGTATATATTATTGACTGCACCACCAGAAGACTTTAGAATGTCGAGCCTAGTAAAATGGGAGAGAGATTTAGGCCAAGTTTTTTCCCCAATACAAAGCCAAAATATTATAAATTTAGCATTAAACTCTTCAAGATGCACGAAAATACAAGAATTAAATTATAAAATATTAACAAGATGGTACTATACGCCAGCGCGTTTAAACACATTTTTTCCTGAAATGTCAGATAGATGTTGGAGAGGCTGTGGGGAGAAAGGGACAATGCTACATACATTTTGGGGATGTCCAATAATACAACAATTCTGGGAAACAGTACGGAGAATTACACAAGTATTTACGGAATATCATATTCCAGTTGACCCATCGTTTTTTCTACTACATCATGCTGAAATATATCCGGTGAGATATAAGGGATCAATGATGTGTCATTTGATAAATGCGGCGAAAAGTTGCATTGCAACAAAATGGAAAGACCCCGAGGCACCTCCAATATCTATGTGGCTGAAAAAAGTAAGGAAAATAGGGATAATGGAGAAACTCCTCCCAAAAACAATAGATAAGAAAGAGCAAATTAAAATGATATGGGCACCTTGGGAATTATTTTTACAGTCGGAGGAAGGTAAAAAGCTAATAGGAGAATAAGATAAAGGGTAGTAGATGGAAGAAAGAAGGAAAATAGGAGAGAGAACATTTTGCGCACGGATGGAGGACAGCGGAGGAGGGGAGGGGTGTATTGTATTGTCTTATTAAGAAATTTTTTTTTTTTTTTTTTGTTGTTGTGGTTTTATTTTTTTTTATTTTTTTCTCTTCTCCTAATTCTTCTCTCCGACCTGAGGATAGACGGCTGGAGGAGGGGAATGGGGGAAGAAGGGGGTCTAGAGGTAGGGATAAGGGGGGAGGGAAAGGGGGGATAAAATGAGGAAGGAAGTGCTGCGGGAATAAGGAGGGAATTAGTACTTTAGATAAAGAATAAATGGATATTTATTGGGAGATGGAATACTCGGGTAGTCTGAAAATTAGTTTAGAAGTAGAAAGTATTTGGTCTATCATAGAGGAATGGATTGAAACTAGTAGTGATACAGATATTATGAATAGTAAATAGAGTTGAAGAGAGAGAATAAATATAATTTCCATATATATGTTGAGGTATAGGACTATGCTTAGTCCTCTTCTTATGTTTCCTGTATCACTTTCTTGCTTTTTGTTTTCTTGGAAAAGAAACGAAATAAAAAGGAAAATTTTAAAAAAAAGTAAATACAATGCTTTGTATCTCTGATACGATCGAGTCTTCTGGACCATTGGTTGTAGAAAATAATCAGTCTCCCAGTCTTGCATTTATGGATTGAATTACATTTTCTTTTGGTCTTCCTGGTGGTTTTAATTTCTTTGTATTTTGGGGATGGTGTATATGATCGGTACCATACATGTATCTGGAACCAAATATCTAGCTGATTTTTTGTTCAGGATCCCACTTGAAGTCTGTTTCAACTAATCTCCAATTCCTTTTTATATTTATTTTTTTTGGATTATCCATCAATTTAGGGTATAAAGCTCATTTAATTGTCCCTATAATTCATCATTGTAATAATCCTTGGAAAGGACAACTATTGCGCCCCCCCCCCCCCCCCCGATCCGTTTTTCCTTATGGGACCGCACAGATTTATTTAGTTGCGAGGGGCATTTTGAATCAATTCCAAAAACGCATGCAGGTTTCGGGAAGTGAGAAATATTTTATTTATTTAAAAAAAAATTATGTGGCATAGTGTTGCTTAGTTTTTGTTTTGCCCAGTTTTTTTATTGCCACTGGACACATTGGTCACATCTTTTGTTTATTAAAAAAACAAAGGTCCTGTCCTTGGCAGAGCCCATTTTTCACATGAGCATTGTGTTTTTCTGATTCACATATACAATATATTTATAACCTATATCCAAACATACTGCACTATGCTTTGAAATATATATCAGGTTATTAATGGTAAATCCTCTGCCCTGTTTTCTTTCACAGTTGTACGAAGATTTACTGTCAGAAAACGAAACCTTAAAAGAGCAGCTGCAAGAGACGGAGTTCAAACTTACCCAACTGAGGCTAGAGCTGGAACGAATCACACAGGTATTTTTGCTAATTACATTAATCTTCCTCATTACTTCACTGAAAGGTGCTTGTGGACCCTCTTGATTTACTGACGTTGACCGGTATTGCTCAGATGTTTCTCTGTAGAGACAAATGCACTGTAGGAAAGATTATGTAGGCACACGGAGGCGGCGTTGCGTTTGCCGGCGTGGGACCCCAGAAGAGGAGGTTCAGGGCTTCTCTGTGCTATACCATTGCACAGAGCAGGTAAGTAAAACGGGTTTCAATCCTTTTTTATTGTCTTTAACACTTTAATGGTCTTTTTTTTTTATTATTATTATTATTATTATAATAATCAATAATGGAAGCCAATTGTATTCATCATCTGCATCTTTTTTTTTTTTTTTTCCCCTCGTGGAAGGGTACCAACATATTTTTCCACTGCTGTAATTTTGACTGCATTAATTTGAGCACCTGCAATACAGGTTAGACCCAAGTGTTCTGAGAATTTAGAATTTTAAAACTGACTTCGAATGAGAAAGTGTTTGTGTAACAGCTTAATCTATACTGCTTCCTCAGTGTTTGTAAAGTAAATATGCAAAACCATTAACTGTGCAATATTGTGGAAAGAACCAGGCTCCAGCCACCTCCTGCAGCTGATTTTAAACGGAGTATAAACAATATCTGTATTCTTCAAACAGAATCCAAACAAGTCCATTACTTAATGGGCCTATAATCCATTTTTTTTTTTTTTTGTTTTGGCGCACATGTCCATGGTAGTTCTGGTCATGCGCACTGCTCTATGCACCCTACAAATTCCATAGTCCCTAGTCAATTTAGGAGCAAGGAAGAGAGGATGGCTACAGACGCCCCCCCCCATCAATGTCCACCTTGCCATTACGACGCCCCCCCGCCACTTTCCTCTTGCATCACTGTCCAATCTCTGCCTCCCCTGCACAGTCCTACATACAGTTATGAGCCTGTGTCCTCTCCTGTGTCTCGCACCCCATCGATAATGTCCTTTTATCAGTGGGGTAAGATGAATTTCAGATTTAGACTGGGTTCAGGGTTCCGGGTGGGGGGGAACGGAAGTACCCAGAGGAAACCTTCACAGGAAGAATATGCAAACTCCAGGCAGGTAGTGCCGTGGTTGGAATTCAAACCAATGGCTCTAATGCTGCTAGGCTAAAGTGCTAACCACTTAGCCACTGTGCTGCCATATTAAACCCAGAAACAAACCTTTATTCTATTGCATCTTACCAATTCTTAGATGCATTGACTATACAGGTGCATCTCAAAAATGTATTTCAGTAATTCAATTCAAAAAGTGAAACTCGTACAGTGGATAAAAAAGGCCAAATGTGCCCCTGTTGAAATGTCGGGTTTCTGTAATGTAAATGGACAAAGATAAATCATTTCAGAACTTTTTCCACCTTTTAATGGGATCTATAAACTGTACAACTCTGTTGAACAAACTGGAATCTTCTATGGGAGGGAAGTAAAAATAAAAAACTAAATATGGTTGCATAAGTATGCACACCCTTAAGCTAATACTTTGTTGAAGCACCTTTTGATTTTATTACAGCACTCAGTCTTTGGTTATGAGTCTATAGCAATATTTGCCCACTCTTTGCAAAAACACTTCAAATCTTTCAGATTGCGTGGGCATCTTCTGTGCTCAGCCCTCTTCAGATCACCCCACAGATTTTCAATCCGATTCAGGTCTGGGCTCTGGCTGGGCCTTTCTAAAACTTGAATCTTCTTCTGGTGAAGCAATTTCTTTGTTGATTTGTATGTATGCTTTGGGTAGTTTTCATGCTGAAAGATGAAGTTCCTCTTCGTGTTCAGCTTTCTAACAGAAGCGTGAAGGTTTTGTACTAATATTGACTGGTATTTGAAACTGTTCGTAATACCCTCCACCTTTACTAAGGCCCCTTGTTCTAGCTGAAAAAAAAACAGACCCCAAAGTGTGATGCTGCCACCACCATGCTTCACCGTGGGTATGGTGGTGTTTTGGTGATGTGCAGTGTTTTTGCTCCAAACATATCTTTTGGCATTATAGCCAAATGGTTCAACCTTGGTTTCATCAGACATAACACATTTTCCCACATGCGTTTGGGAGACTTCAAATGTGTTTTTGCAAAATTTAGCTGGACTTGGATGGTTTTTCTTAAGAAAAGGCTTCCATCGCAGCACTCTACCCCATAGCCCAGAGATGTATAGAATAATACGGGAGATTGTTGTCACATGTACCACACACCCAGTACTTTCCAGATATTCCTACAGCTCCTTTAATGTTGCTGTAGGCCTCCGGGCAGCCTCCTTGACCATTTTTCTTCTAGTTTTTTTTTTTTTTAACAGGTGTTTTTTTATTAACAAAACAGCATTACAAGATATGCATTAGTCGACAATCAGATTTGCAGAGAAACGGTGACAGTCAGAAACCAGCAGTTTCAGCGTTTGCAGATTATAAAACAAAGGAAAATCAAAAAAAGGGGGAAATAATAAAAGTAAAGCAAACAAACGAGGTGCAAGTTCATAGCTCTCCCACCCCAGCACACCCCAACCGTAAACTACCAGGCGCAGACCCAACCGGAGTCCTCCTCAGAGTACACTAGGGTAAATGACCATCACCAAATCCTCATATATCCAACCAGAACGTGTAAATAACTCAGCAGCCAATCGAAGTAGGTGGCTCCCCGCGAGAGGCAACGGTCCCCATGACGGGCGGGGGGGGGGGGTCCATCTCTAGTCCCCCGGCCCCCCACCCCCGCGCATCTACCCAAGCCGACCAGACCTTATCGTACTTGGCAGGGCACTGCCTACTCTCATACGTGAGTTTGTAAAGGGGCAAGGCCGAGTCCACCGCCTTCCTCCAGGAGCCAAGGGTGGGGGGTTCCACCGTAGCAGTATCTCCCTCCTAGCATAAAACAGTGAGAATGTAATACATAGCTTAGTATACCTATCTCCCTCGACCTCACCCAAATGACTCAGAAGGAGCACCATGGGATCCAACGTAACCCTGGTCCCTCCTATGTCGCTAAGCCTCTCTGCTACCCCCGCCCAGTATGGCCGAAGCTTCGGGCAGTCCCAAACCATGTGCCAGAAGGTCCCCACCTCGACCCCACACCTGGGACAGTTCGGATCCTGCTGTGGGTATATGTTGGCTATTCTATGAGGGGTGAAGTAGTTGTTGTACAGGTATTTTTGCTGCTGTGGGTAGGGACAGGACACGGTTTTATTTTATGCTAACAAAGAATGTGGTGTTACTCTCTCTTCTCTGGCTATATTATCTCCATAAAGCTTTATGGTAAGTTGGACATTTAGCACAGTTATTTGACTTTATAATTTTCCTGATTATAACACACATTTTGATGTACTGCTTATTGATTTACTGTTACAAATCAAATTCTCTTTTTCAGAGACAAGAGCGGCATGCAGAAAGACCTGCCTTACTGGAATTAGAAAGATTTGTACGTATTTGTCTCTTTAGTTTTTGTAATATTAAATTTTTTAGGCCTCGTACACACTGGACGTTTGCCCAGCACTTCTGAATGCCTTTCTCCTGGCTGGAGAGCATTAGGGCACAAGAAGCATTTTTCTTAAACGCTCCTCTACTGAATGTGCAAGTGAATGGGGTTTTTGTACCTCCTAAACAACTTTAGACATGGACACACACGGGTTGATTTACCAAAACTGGACAGTGCAAAATCTGGTTCGGCTCTGCATAGAAACCTATCGGCTTCCAGGTTGTTTTCTTTTTTGTCAAAGCTGAAGGCCTGGTTCACACCTATGCATTTTTTAGTGCATTTTCAGTTTTGCAGAAACACACTACAGTCTATTTAACATGGTTTCCAATGGATGTAGTTCACATCTGTGCATTTTATGGAAAGGGCCAGGGACTTTTTTCTGCTTTTTGGTTCCATAGGTTTCAATGAATCAAAAATGTGTATTGAAAAATGTAAATTGCACCTGGAATATGCAAACTACAGCTTGCATATATGTGAACCAGGCCTAACTGAACAAGCTGCGGTTAGAAGCTGATTGACTACCATGCACAGCTGCACCAGATTTTGCACTCTAGTTTTAGTAGATCAAACCCATTGGCTAACAGAGGGACGTTTAGAAACAGGAAAAAAAAGCAAATCCCCCCAATATTGGTGTTTTTGACACCAAGCATGCATGAGGCCTTAATGTTTTGTGAAATGTCTTTAACCACTTGCCCACTGGGCACTTAAACCCCCTTCCTAACCAGGCCAATTTTCAGATTTCAGTGCTCTTACATTTTGAATGAGAATTACTCAGTCATGCAACATTGTTGCCATATGAAATTGTCACACAAATGGAGCTTTTTGGGGGGGGGGGGTTATTTAATCACCGCTGGATTTTTTTTTTCTTTTTTTTTTGCACTATAAATGAAAAAGACCAAACAATTTGTAAAAACAAATGCACTTTTCTTCATTTCTGTTATAAGATTTAGCAAATTGGTAATTTTTCGTCCAAAATTTTGGCCAAAATCTATACTGCTACATATTTAGTAAAAATACCCCAAATAAGTGCATTTTATTTGGTCTGTGAAAGTTGGTATACTAGCTATGGTGCCAATCATTGAAAATTGTTTACACCTCGTGTACTTACAACCTATAATTTCTTGAAACCCCAACAAGCCAGGAAAGTACAAATACCCCCCAAATTACTCATTTTTAGAAAGTAGCCAGTCCAAGATAATTAGGCATGGTGAGTTTTTTTTTTTCCCCACAATTCTTTGCAAAATGTTTTTTTTTTTTTTTTCACAAAATTGTCAAGTTATTTCTCATTCTGCATATGCATACCATAAATTTCACCCTAAAATTCATTCTACTTCTCCAGAGTTTGGTGATGCCACATGTGAGATTTTTACACAGCATGGCCACATACAGAGGCCCAACAAGCAGGGGGAGCACCATCAGGCGTTCTAGGGACATTTCAAATCTAACATGACTACCTATTACACTTTTGTGAGGCACTGATGTGGCACATGGATAAGCATTAATGTGGATGGATGAGCCAGGGATGGCGTACGGCTGAGCATGAATGTCGATGGATGGGCACAGATCAGCACTCTGGGCACTTCAGATCCAGCCCACAGTGATGCTGCACCAGTAGAGGGGAGGAGCCGAACCAGACATGCTTCAGTTTGTTTTCAAGTCCATTGGACGGAGTGATCACGTGGTAAAAGGCCACTGTCATTGGCCCTTTACCCTGATCTGTGACATGCCAGGTCTTGGAGGCCCGACGGTCACGCATATTACCAGGTGCATGCCATTCTGGGAGGACACTATAGTACGCCCAACCACGCTGTAGCTGTTTTTTGGCTATGGCCTGGTAGGCATGTGGTTAAGGTACTTGATGCTATCTGGGGAAAAACGGGTATGCTCTCAAATCTCAGATTGATAAATATACTCACTATAGAGACTACAATAACTGATCTTAGACTGCAGTGTGGTTGCTTGTTCACAGTAAAAAATTGTCTACGGTACATGTTCTCTACGAACAAAAGGAATATTTCAGATTAAGTGGTAATTAGTGGATTTAACCACCTTGACCGGGCCATCAACAGAATTGACGTCGTTTTTTTTTATATACCACAAATGGCTTTCTTTTGGTGGTATTTGATAATCTCTGTGGTTTTTATATTTTGCGCTACAGACAGAGTGACAATTTAAAAAAAAAATATTCTTTCTTTTTGCTATATTTTTTTATTGATTACTAGTGATGGTGGCAATATGTTTTTTTTTTTTTTTTTTTTTTTTTTTTTTAATCAGGACTGCGAGGGACAGATCGGACACTTTTTTTTTTTTTTTTTTTTTTTTTTTTTTTTTTTAATCCATTGACATTTTACAGCGACAGTGCTGTAATTAGCCACTGATTACTGTATAAATGTCACTGGCAGGGAATGGGTTAACACAAAGGCGATTAAGAGGTTGAATGTGTTCCCTCACTGTGTTCTAACTGGGGGAATGGGACTGGCTGAGGGAGGAGACCGATCGGTGTTCCTATATACTAGGAACACACGCTCGGTCTCTCCCCTGACAGGTTGTGGATTTGTGTGTTTACACACACATCCACGTTCCTGCTCTGTCACAAGCGATTGCAAGAGCCCGGCGGACATTGTGGCCACCGGGCACGCTCATCGGCTTCTCAGTGACGCCCCCTATACCCCTTTAAAGTGGCCGCCTCACCGTACAGCTACGACTATTGCACAGGGGATCTATTGACGGCCGGCATGTGGTTAATTACCAGAGTTATTGAGAATAATAATGGTTAAGAGATTTGGTGGCGTTCATAATTCTGCTAAGGGATTTGGAAATAAAATGTCAGTTTGATTCAATTTGCTAGAAGCCACAAAATCGGAATCAATAGTTTTGGGTGACAACTGAAGTTAAGAACAACATCTCTATAACTGGCCATAAATGGATTAAAATTCAGCCAGTTCAGCAGGGAGCAGCTGAATTTCAATCCATTATTTGGCACTATGGTTGAACAGAAGTTGGTCTACCAGACTAGCTGCCTTGACAGTACATTGTCGCTCAGTCAGCACTGCAGGCAATAGGCTACAGTGCTTATCTGTGTATATTATTGACAGGAAAGTTTCTCCGCTGTCAGAATAAAATGGCATAGGATTCCCACATCAAATGTGTGGCCGAGGAATTGGGTCAGGTTTTTTTTTTTGTTTGTTTTTCAACCCGTTTTTTATGTTTGTCTGATAGGATGTGTATTCAAATGATTTACCAATTTACTTGTCATCTCTCTTTAGGAAAGAAGAGCATTGGAGAGAAAAGCTGCTGAACTAGAAGAGGAGTTGAAGGTAATATCTTTACCGCTTTTTATTTTTTTGTTTTTATAAAAAATGGCATAATGTGGCAATATGCAGACATACAGACCTAATTGTAAAAGGATCCCTTCGGCGATGAGCTGACAGGGCTTCCATCTTCACCCGGTCCTCCTTCCGGCTTCGTAGAATCCAGCCATTTGAATTGCCGAGCAGCGGTATCGTATGCGTACGAAAGTTATGGCCATGGCACAGTGCTCTGGATTGATGGCACATTTTATGTGCCCTCGGTTCAGAGAGCAGTGCGCATGCGCCAGTAACGTCACTGCAGAAATTGCAAATATTTCCTAAATGGTGCACACTTAAGCGATATTCATTTTACCTACAGGTAAGCTTTTTTATAAGCTTTACCTGTAGGTACAAATGGCCAAGCAACGTTTACTAACACGTTAACATTTTGAATTATTTTTTTAATTCTTTTTAACAGTTTATGACTTTTGGCTCTAGTTTTTTTTATGGGCTAGAGCTGACTGAAGCTAATACAGTTGATCATTTAAAAGCTGAGTTCTAAGCACTGTAACCGATACTAAAATAAATTCCTGGCGTTTTTTTTTAAAGAAATCCGTGCTAAACACAGAAATCCAGTATAAAAACATTAATGGATCCAAAACTTCCTAGAAGTCGATCAACCGGTATACAGGGTTGGCGTGCGTGGTGCCTAAGGGAAGGCCACTCTGTGCAAAACCTTTACACAGAAGATTAGTATGACCTGTTTATAAAGCTTTTTTTTTTTTTTTTTAATCACTTTAAGGTTCCATAGCCTTCCCCCTTCTCTACAAAAAAGTGTGTGTGTGTGTGTGTGTGTGTGTGTGTTTAACTTGTGTGTCACTGTTGGAACCTTCCCCTCACTTTGTCTGGTAAACCAGAGGAAGTGAGGAAAAAAATAATAATTTTGTACTTGACCTAAAACCTGTAAAAAAAAAAATGTTGCTTTTATATACACTGTATTGGATCTAGATCATGGGTGGCAAACGTAATTTCACAGTGAACCTCATCAGCATTAGGGTTGCCCTCAAAGGACCTGTTGTATATGGGATGTGCTAAGTAAAAAAATGCAGAGTTCAGGGGTGTGCTGCATACAGAGTGCAGGGTTTAGGGGTGCACTATGCAGGGAGATGATTCTTTCTCAGATTCTGGAAATCTGCCTATGCAATGCCCCTCCCTGAGTGCATGTAGGGATCTGTTAGTTCTGGGAGCTGCTGAAAGCAAAGCTGTCCCATGTAAGCACAAAAGGCTTACAGTAGGGAGCAGAGGTTAAGAGCCAGAGGTAGCAGAATAGAGTTCTACCATGTTCTGGCTGCAAAACTGGGTGTGAGGGCCACATGTTAAGGCCTGGTGGGCTGGATTGGCCTTGCATTTGACATATGTGTTCCAGATAGCAGTTGGAACCAAAGCATGTTCAGTGAGAAATGCAAAAAGTCTGTTTTGTAACTCGATATTGAATTTATTTCCAGGTCCTTTCTGACTTGAAGGCGGATAATCAAAGACTTAAGGATGAAAATGCAGCTTTAATACGAGTCATCAGCAAGCTTTCTAAATGAAGCAGAGCAAGGCAAGGATGATAATGGCCATATCCAGTATCAATACCTTTGGCCTCCCTAGGCCTGCATGGGCTTGAAGGCCGGCTGGGCCAGAACGCTGTCTTCCTGGATTGAGCAGCTACTGTATAGGACTGTCTGGAACAGAAGCAATGTTCAGTTTGGCATTGTGCTGCACACACTGGAGCAAGACTTTCAGAGCCAGCATCCCAACCCCGTGAATGTGGAGAAAATCTGACCTGCTAGTTTTTGACAGTTTTTTTTTTTTTTTCTTTTTTTAATGTATATCTTACAATATTTAACAGTGCTTGTATACACACATCTTCAAATCATCGAAAGTCGGCTTAAGATGACACCCAAAAACTTATTGCCATCCTTGGTATAACCAAGCCAATTTACCCTGTTTGTTTTTTTCGTTTTTTTTTTCCATGGCTTAAACGCGTTGTGATTGGTTATAAGAATCTTTTGGACATTTCCTGCCTCACTTCAGCTAAAACTGACACACCCTTTCTTGTTACTCCAGAAAATTTTAGTAGTTTATTTTAACAAAACCACTAGTACTTCCTCAAAGCAATAAGTGAGGTTCAATATCAGACTGCAAATTCCTATTTAAATTCTGTCTGCTGACTACGTATGAAGGCATGCCAATCCAAGAACAAATATGCAACGTTTAATACATTGACACATCTTTGAATGTTGTGTTGTACGAGCTTTCCAGCTTGTTAAACCGTTACACTGTTAATGCCTTTAATGCTGCATTGTTCTACAAAGTTCCATGCTGAGTTCTGCCAAAGTACGCACTGAAATATCTTACGAGAAGTCCACAGTAGAGTTTGGGAAAACATGAGCAATGTAAAGTTTGTGCAGCAAGTGTCATCAAATCAGGCTGCCAGCTATTATTTTTCTAGTGTATGTAAAAAAAAAGCAGATGTCTCATAGTGCGTATCACTTTTTTTTTTTTTTTTTTTCAATAATTCACTTTGGTCACAAGCCAGGAGTTTAAGATTCCAGAAATGGAGTTCAACTTCCAGGAAGCATTTTAACGGGTTGTGCAGTCAACTGTACAATAGCTAATGGCTATGTAATGCAGAGTTCTCCTGTAAGTAAGCACCCTCTTTAATAAAAAAAAAATATATATATATATTACATCTCTGTACTTGACTGAGAGTAGGTATAAACATGCAGTGGTAAAGCAAAATTGTCTGTTGAAGCCAACACCAGTGTTGATGAGCTCCACTGTGTTATTGTAATTTTCTGTAAAACAGATGCACCCAAGGGTAATGTGAATGTTTCCACATTTTTTTGGATATATATTTCGGATGAATCTCCCCCCTTTTTTGGGCATGTCGGACTTCCATAGCTGTACATTTTTAACACCCGTTTATGTCAATTTTAGACAGCTGAGAACAATGTATTTTCAAGAAATTTCCCCACCAGGCAGATCGTAAATGTTGGCGGTCTAGGAAGTATTCATGTCCTTTTACATGTAGTTGCGCAGATAAACATAATGTCTTAGAGTCTCAAACATTGTGTGTGCAACTGAAAGGATAATCATTACACTGTAAACTCATTTATATGTTTGTATGTATGTGTGTATCTCATTTTTTTTATTCATAGTATTTAACTTTTGTATAACATTCTGTAATTTTTTTTTTTTTTTAACTAAATTAACTACCAATGTTTTTTCTTTTTTTTCATTTTTTTTTTTCTTTTTTTTTAACCTGTCACACCTACATTTTATTGTTGAATTTATTCAGTGTTACCTTTCAGTGATGCTTTGATACAAGTTTAGGTCACCGTTTAAAAAAAAAAAAAAAGTAGGTTAAGTTTTAATATTTACTGTAGACTGTTCCTAGAACTGACTAGGTTTTGTTCATAAAATGTACCGCAGTAAGCTCTGGAACTCTGAAAAACAAAAACTAGAATGGCACTTTTAATACTTAAATATATTTGGGTTGTGAGGACAAAATCATTCAAAAGCCCCCCTTGAATCTGTAAGGAATCCTAGTGCCCTTGCATGTGTTGATGAAAGGCTCACCTGATGGCACGGCTGTGCTTGAAGCCCAAGTGCAGGTCAAGAGAGCGCGACTATGTCCGCTTTTCCCGCCATTTGTACGAATTAAACTGGATCTCTGAATGGAGGGGGCGGGCCTATTGATCATTTGCCTGTCCTCCATTCTGAGATCCTGTTTCATTCATAGCAGCTGAAGTATGGCTTCTATAAATGGTTGAGCTGTGTGAAAAGGGTGGGCTCTTAATGAGCTGTTTTAAATCCCACTTCACCAGATGGACAGAGGAAGATTTCAACTAACAGAGGCATCAGCACAAGGGACACATTCTACTTGACTGTAAGTTATGTCCTTTATGCTGTTTTTTTTTTTTGGGGTGCACTTGGGCTTTTAATATAAGCTTTATGTACAGGTGAAACTCGAAAAAATTTGAATATCGCGCAAAAGTTCATTTATTTCACTAATGCAACTTAAAAGGTGAAACTAATTAATGAGAGACTCATTACATGCAAAGCAAGATAGTTCAAGCTGTGATTTGTCATAATTGTGAGGATTATGTCTTACAGTTTATGAAAACCCCAAATCCACAATCTCAGAAAATTAGAATATTACATGCAATCAAAACAAGGATTGTATATCGGACCTCTGAAAAGTATAAGCATGCATATGTACTCGGTACTTGGTTTGGGCTCCTTTTGCAGCAATTTCTGCCTCAATGTGGTGTGGCATGGAAGCTATCAGCCTGTGGCACTGCTGAGAAGACCAGGATGCTTCAATAGCGGCCTTCAGCTCTTCTGCATTGTTCAGTCTCCTCTTTCTCTTGGCAATGCCCCATAGATTCTCTATGGGGTTCAGGTCAGGTGAGTTTGCTGGCCAATCAAGCACAGTAATCCCACGGTCATTAAAACCAGGTTTTGGTGTTTTTGGCAGTGTGGGCAGGTGCAAAGTCCTGCTGGAAAATGAAGTCGGCATCTCCATAGAGCTCATCTGCGGAAGGAAGCATGAAGTGCAACAAAATCTGGTAGATGGCTGCATTGACCCTGGACTTAATGAAGCACAGTGGACCAACACCAGCAGATGACATAGCTCCCCAAATCAACACAGACTGTGGAAACTTCACACTGGACTTTAAGCATCTTGCAGTGTGTGCCTCTCCATTCTTCCTCCATACTCTGGGTCCTTGGTTTCCAAATGAGATGCAAAATTTGCTCTCATCAGAAAAGAGGACTTTGGACCACTAAGCAACAGACCAGGTCTGTTTTTCTCTAGCCCAGGTAAGACTCTTTTGACGTTTGTTGTTCAGGAGTGGCTTGACAAGAGGAATACGACATTAGAAGCCCATGTCCAGGATCCGTCTGTGTGGTGGCTCTTGATGCTCTGACTCCAGCCTCAGTCCACTCATTTTGAATGGCCTTTTCCTGACCATCCTCTCCAGGCTGCGGTCATCCCTGCTGCTTTTGCACCTTTTTCTTCCACACTGTTCCCTTCAACATAACTTTCTATTAATGTGCTTTGATACAGCACGTTGGGAACATCTTTTGCAATTACCTTTTGAGGCTTTCCCTCTTTATGGAGGGTGTCAATGATGGTTTTCTGCACAACTGTCAGGTCAGCAGTCTTTCCCATGATTGTGATTCCTATTGAACCAGACTGAGAGACCATTTAAAGGCTCACAAACCCTTTGCAGGTGTTATGGCTTAAATAGCTGATTACAGTGGCACACTTTGAGCCTAGAATATTGCACCGTTTCACAATCACATTTTCTGAGATTGTGGATTTGGGGTTTTCATGAGCTGTAAGCCATAATCATCACAATTATGACAAATCACAGCTTGAACCATCTTGCTTCGCATGAAATGAGTATCTCATATATTGGTTTCACCTTTTAAGTTGCATTAGTGAAATAAAAACTTTTGCACGATATTCAAATTTTTCGAGTTTCATCTATATATGTAAGACTTTTAAACCTGCTAGTTTTGGGGAATGCAACCTAGGGGGCTATTCTTCATAAAGGATTACAAGGCACACGTGTGCTTCTTGACTGACCCCTCTGGTAAAAAGGCTGTCCAGAAATTTGTAAGCATGTCAAGTTCCCTTAAAGGTATCCTCATGGGCCACATGGTTGCTATGAGAACTGAAAGGGCTTAAGCTAAAAAAAAACATATGGAGTCAGGAGGAACAGCTAGGAATTTGTAGTTTCAAAAATGAACCTATTAAGAAAAGAAGTTAGCCACTTTCATCAGTATTTTAAACGTGTGGCTATTCAGCTGAATCAGTTGGGATATGTTCACGCCATGTCCATTGAGATGCCTGCCATCACATGTATGGTGTGAACAGGGCACATGGAAAACAACTAATTATCTAATTACTTTTTCATTGAGCCTTAAATCCCAGAATATACTTGCTTACTGGTGTCCAAAAGAGTGCATCCTGGGAGATTAAATGAGTGTTGGATTGGCTGATACCTTTACATGCTTTGAGAAATGAGAATCCAGCATGGTTTGACAGCATTCTGTTCCATCACAGATTACATCTTGCTTTGTCATTTCCGACCTTTTTAGCTTTGTGATGAGACCAAAAAGCTGTTCTGGATAGAAACTAGATACAATGGTCACTTTTTTTTTTTTTTATCAATTTGCTATTGGGAAGAGTTCCCTTACCTTTCTGTCCTATAGACACAACAGGAAGTGAGAAAATACATCTCTAAAGTTAGGATAAGCCCCCTTTTTTGGCAAATGTCACTAGAACAAATATTCCATATAAATATTAATGACAAATAAAATCTTTTGGATTTTTCCTCACTTCAGTTTGTGAACGTGGACACCAGAAGAAATAGAGCTAGAAGATCTCCTCTGCGGGAACACTGAACCTTACCCACAAAAAAAACGTTTTAGCTTTATATACATTTCAAAATAAAATCTGTACTGCGCATACTTCTGAAAACACTAGTAACCTATATGTTGACCCTGGAACCTTCTGAGTCACTGAATTCTGCAGAATCCGTTAAAAACTTTTCCGTGAAGGGCCGTGTTGGCACCAACTAGCCTGCCTTTTGTTAAATGAGCCAGGTGATTCTCAGCTGACCATCAAAGATGCACATGTTTTTTGGGTATTCTGAACACCGTGAGTGCCAGCTCTTAGAATGGATAGAGGGAATCAAGTGATTTCTTGTTCAGTGCATGGGATTGTAAGATACATTTTAAAGTGTATGACTAGCTTAAAAATATCTTTCAACATATGCTAGGACTTTCTGATTCCCAAAGTTGCCAAAAGCTGGTCTTTACTAAATCTTTTGGATTGAGTGGCACCATGTGTCTTTTAACACAAGACTGCAGACATCTTGAGATGAAGAGGAGGTACTGTGGGGGACAGCTTTGGATTAAATGGATTACATTAAAAGCTTTTTTTATTATTATTCAGCAGCCTGTAGTTGAGTTTTAAAGCAAAATAGAAGCCTGTTGCCTTTTTTTGTTGATCGCCGTTTTGTCTATTGGAGCCAGATTTGTGATGTACAGCACTCCTGCTATCAGCGTCATATCTCAAGTGTATTAATGTGTAATATGCAACCATTACAGTCCACGAAGACTTTGTTTTCTTGTCATAGAACATTCAATCACAGTGGATTCAATTTTTATTTTTATTTTTTCTTTAGTCAATGGCAATACTTTAAGGCCCCATTCACACCTGAGAGTTTTGTAGCTTGGAGCCTGAAGTTATAAAACGCTAGAGGGAAAAAAATACATTATTCTCAATGGAGATGGTTCACATCTCCACTCCAAAATGCGATTTGGGCGGTTTTGAATGTTTGTATTCCCATAGAAACTAATGGAAATGCTCGTTTATCGTCTAGCGCGACAACAAGCGTTTCTACGGGCGTTTTGTCGCTTTAATCTGTTCTGTGAAATAGAACATTTACCCAGGAAGAAGATAAAAAAATCTACAAACATAGCAACAAATGATGAAAGAGATGATCATTTTAGCTATTGGCTAAAATAAAAAACGACGAAGTTCAAAAATGTCGGACAACGCTGTATGCAAACAGGCAAATGCGTGTGAATACAAAACGCCGGAAAAACCGACCGAAAACACTACGCTCAGGTGTGAATGCGGCCTAAGTCTAAATGAAAACATTTCTATAAAGTGATTTCAATTAATTACAATGGAAAACGCAAAATATACTATATTCGACAGGTTGCATGAGGCTTGTGAATTTTAACATGTCACAAATTCTCTATTGGATTGAGATTTGGATTTTAACTAATTTCAGGACAATGTTAATCCGTTCTTTGCAGTTTTAACTTTAGACTTTTGCAGTCTGTCTTGCTGGAGGACAAATCGTCTTATAGGATTTAGGTCTTGCCGTTTGCCAAGATCTACCTGTTTTTTTCATTCTATACTCGCAAAGCCTTCCAAGCCCTATTGTGTACAAATATCTGCACAACCTTGTGCTGCGCCACCATGCAAACGCCAAACGTGGCATTTAGTCTTATGGCCAAAATAGGTCTTACTAGACCATAGAACCTTCTTCCACTACAGTCTCCTAGGTGCCTTTTGGCAAACTTAATAGTTAACTCCACTTTCGTTGGTGGGGGGAAAAAGTGCAAAAAAAATGGTAAAGCATATAAAATTGCTAAACCAGCTAGGGGGCATGTTGTAATTGAAAGTTGTTAAAAATCACCTTTCCTTTTTAATCTGTAATGCTGTAATTTTCTATAAAAAGCAATATGGCAACCTAGAGGCATACACAGATGGAGTGCACAGATTTACAGAATGACCCCCTCCCCCCCCCCCTCCTGATATCCTGATATGCAATTTACTGCTTGTGTAATTGTGTTTCTGATTTTCCCAGAAATCTGCACTAAGATACAGGTCAAATTTACCGCGTCCCCTGCAGCAAAAACGTCATTTCCGAGGAGATATTCCCAAAAAGAATTATAACCCTGTAAGTGCAGCAGCTTATAAAGTTCATGCCCATTAGATTTGCTTTCTACATAGACAACGAAACAAACAGCTGAGTTATGCTTTAAGTAAATGTATATGACATGAGTACAAAGTAGAGCTGCCCAATTAATCATTAAAAAATCATGATCTCAATTCAGACCCCCTGACGATCTCCATTCATTCATATAACAAGTGGAGAGACTTATCAGCTGTCAAAAGAAAATATTCGGGCAGTCTGCCAAGTTTTTAAAAGGAAACATTGTAACTAACCCTTCCTTCTTAGATCAAACTTCTGTGTGTAAATGCAGGAAGTTTAACCACTTAAAGTCTAAATCTTTTTCTGACACTTTGTTTCTTAAGTTAAAATCAATATTTTTTGCTAGAAAATTACTTTGAACCCCCAAACATATATAGTTTAGCAGAGACTCTAGGGAATAAAATGGCAATTGCTGCAATATTTTATGTCACTGTATTTGCCCAGCGGTCTTTCAAGTGCAATTTTTTGGGGGAAAAAATGCACTTCAATGAATAAAAAAACGAAACGGTAAAGTTGGCCCAATTTTTTTTTTTTTAATGTGGAAGATGACATTGCGCCAGAATCGTGATCTATCATCTAAGCAAAAAAAAAATCGCGATTGTCATTTTAGCCATAATCGTGCAGCTCTAGTACAAAGTGGCTTCCCTCTGCCACTCCCACATAAAGCTGTGCCTGGTAAAGCACTGTTGGGCAACAGTTGTATGCGGACAAGTAGTCTTATGTCAACAACTTAGACCTGCAAATTGTGATGGGTCGCTTTTGTTTCACTCAGTTTGATGGTTTGTTCTTGGCATATTTACAGGTGTTTTATTCCACTTTCTACGATTGTGCCAAAAGGTTTTCAGTGACTTAGAACTTAGACTTAAAATTCTTCTTATTCATTCTAACTTCTGCATTTGTCAGCTTTCATGGAATTCCTTGGTGTTTGGGTTGATGATGTAGGTTATGCCATGCTACTGAAACCTAAAGTTGGACCTTCCAGTTGCACATGTATTTTAAACTACAATCATTTGAAATCCATGGATTACACACAGGTGACCTCCATTAAACTAATTGTGAGATTGGAAAAGAACTGGGTGTACCAATGATAATTTGGTGTACCATAATAAATGGTGCATTGTATTTTTCAGTTTATTTTGACTCATTTGTCAAGATCTTTTAAGTAAAAAAAAAGTTGTATAACATTTTTTGTTTTACAGTCTGTCTCAGCATGCTTGTTTTTTAGCGCTTACGTTTAGACCTCACATTCACTCATCCTGAATGTTGAAAGCTGTAAATCATGCTAAATAGCCCCTTTCTACGGTTTTGTTAATTTACCTTCAGAACTTCTCTCCTCTGAATATTTTCATCTTATTTTGGTTAGATTGAATGAGTGCTTTTTCCAACCTGTGCGGAGAAAGATAGTCTAATTTGTGTTTTTTGGGAGCTGGTTTTCTCCTGCTAGTGCTGGTCACATAGCATTACCCAGTGTCATGACCAGTGATTTGATATTGGGCGACATTACAAGCAATATTGGACAGAAGGTTTAGGGATAAACATTTTTTATTAGTATCTTTTTACATTGATTACATGGGATGTGCTTTTAAGGGAAAGATTATAGTTGCACTATAATGGCACAAAAGTCTTTTGGCCTATAAGTAGCATTGAAAGTTCTGTCTGTAAAGAGGCCATTGCCCTTACCGGAAAGCTAAAAACTTTTAGGAGAACCCAGTTACATCTTGTTGTTCATCAATTAATGTGGAAAGTTGTACAGTGCTGGCTAACCAAGACATTTAATATCCATCAGAAAAGCAATGCAATTGGAAATTCTATTTTTGCTGCAAAAATACATATATTGTGTTACAGAGCAAGTAGGCTCAATCTTGGAGCCAGCAGGCAGCTGATGCTTCTATTTGAAGAATCAAAAAGGGACTGTTGTGCAAGCTTATTGATTTTTGGCAACTTGTCCATAATATGAATTGTATTCGGGGGTCTACCACTAAGTTGACTAATGAGGAATTCGGAAAACACTGAACACTTAAGAATATGAGTTGTGTGGTTTTTTTTTTCTTTTACAAACTGAGGAAGAAAATACAAGAAAAATCTTGAGGCAATGTTTTCAAGCATGTTGGCTACCGGGCTTTGGGAAGTTGTACAGCTCTGGTTCATCTTTCCTGGTGTATTAGACAAGGGCCTAACTATGTATTCATTTATTATTGCCAAGGAGCGGAATAAGTAATATCGGATGTGTAGATATTAAGTATTCAATTGTGCTTTACGTATTGTCAGGGCAAAAATACACTGTTCCATCTAGAATTACTAAAAGTGAACCTTTTCTGATAAAAGCATGGAGCAAAGTCATTTTAGTCTTTGGGTATAGAGCATGCCACACCATAGAAACATTTCTGTACTTAGATGGTCTTCTATTGGCTATTCCAAGGTTGGTGCTCGGTGTAAGGTCTTTGTGAAGCCCTTTTTCGCATGTCCTTTTGCCGAGCTACACAACTCTCTCTGGTTTGACTACAAACTTTCTGCCTCCTGTATGCCAAGGTCTGACCTGCAGTAGGGTCATTGTTGATTAACGTTATTTTCTGTTTTTAAATTGTGCCATGCCACTTCCATGATGAAGTTTAAAAAAATAAAAATCTGCAAAAAAATCCATTAATTACTTGTATCTGTATATAAGGAAGCCTATTTTATATACATAATGTCAAAATGTGCAATATGCATGTTTTTTTTTTCTTTTTTTTCCAGAGATATATATATTGTATTTGTTGCAGCAAATACAGCTGTGAGTTCTTGTCCCTTGGCTGCTTTTAAGGTGTGCATTTCATGTCATCTGATGCATTGCACACATTTTATGGCACTTTGGGTGAAGCACAGAAAAAGAAAATATGAGCAAAAAATAATTAAAAAATATATATGTTCATCACCACTGTTTTTTTGTCTTTCATGATTTGGACTTTGAGCTTTTTGAAGTTTGATTATTGATTGATTTTGTATTAAGTTGATGTATTTTAGATTTAATGGGGTTGTAAAGGTTCGTGTTTTTTTCACCCTAATGCATCCCCCCTAGCCCCCCTGTTTTACTTATCTGAGCCCGTTCACCTGCTCAGCCCCGGTGTCCCCTTCTCCACGAAATCTCTGTGTTGATTGTATAGATTGATAGCAGCACAGCCATTGGCTCCCGCTGCTGTCAATCAATTCCAATGATGCGGCCACTGGGGCTGACTGTGGGAGAGAGCTTCCCAGAGGGGGTTAGCTATTGCGAGGAGGAGCTGCGAGAGCTGCCGTGGGACCCCAGAACAGCAGGATCAGGGCCACTCTGCAAAACTAACTGGCCGTGTAATCTATTCTTGGGCACTGACTGAAGATTTAAAACAAATTTGATTAATCTGGTCAAAAGAGGTGTTTCCTAAGTAACCAATGAGAATGTAGCCTTTATACACCTAGATAGACTAGTGTTTCCCAAATCTTCATCAGTCCTAAGGTAGCTATAGAAGGATTGTACTTCGGACAGTTCAACAGGGACTGGTTAAAATTTCAATCAGTTGCCATCCTTCTTTGACGAAAGTTAGTTGTTTGAGTGGCTTCTGTTGAACTTTTCCGGCTTATGTGGATGGGAGAATCTGGTGGGTTGTTTGTTTTTTTGTTCAGCCCAATGGCTGAACAAAAAGAAAGCTTGTAATAGCCAGCTTTATTACCGTTTTAGTGCTGGCTCTGTCCCCCCCCCCCCCCCCAATGCATGCATTTTTGTTTTGCCACCTGGCAAGTCTGCCACCTTAATATATTCGGTGTCCCCCAACTGCATTGTTGGTTCTCTCCTGTGTGTTCCCCTCACTGCCAGATGTTGTCATCAAGAATAACATACAATCTCACTTAATGAGATGCACAACATTTCATAAAACCAACTCTCAATTGAGCTTGCATAACGTCTATACATCTGCTCTATATATTAACCTCCCTGGCGGTATGATTCTTTCAGAAAAAACATGCTGAAAGCGGTACCATTATTTGCAAGGAAATTTGGCGTTTTATAATGTAGGTCTGTAATTTTTAGAAATAACTCACTTAAATCTGACCAAACAAGATTCTAATAGGCATCCCGGGTATGACATTTGTTTAAAAACAAAATTATAAATTATAATATAATAAATAATTATAAATAATTATAACAGATAATAATATAATTATAATAAAAATTATTCAATAATGTAATCAAATCAAAATCACTGAAATTTGCTCAGTTGCAGAATTGTTGCTGTCATTATTTTATTTTTTTTATGACGAATTTCCCCACAAATTGCTATCGCACAATTCTGCAAGTGATTATAATTTATTATCGCTGTTTTTTAGCTGATCTAAAACTATTTTTGACATAAAGGGACACTTTTGGTTGCTATGGACAATCTACAGTTTGCAGGGAGAAAGAAACGTTTTTATTATATAAAATGACATGCATGACACAGGACAGACCACTAGGGACAAGGGGGGTGTGTTTTTTTACATACAGTACTGTAATCTATAAGATTACAGTATACTGTATGTAAAGTGTTTGTTTACTTTTTTGAATTTGGCGCCGTTCTCCGTCCCCGTGCGTCGTAACGTCGCAGGGAACGGAGATCGGCGTCACACGGAGGCACTGTGTGAATCGAGCGAGGTCCCGCTCGCTCACACAGCGCGGTGGCATCGCTGGATCCAGGGACAAGGTAAGTAAACCATGCCTGTGGATCTAGCGAGGCAAGCCCGAGTCTGACTCGGGGTTACCGCTCGCAGCAGGAAAATCTAACCCCGAGTCAGACTCGGGAATACCGCCAGGCAGGTTAAACTGCACACATGCAATCGGGATCATTTTTAAGGCAGGGCAAAAGGGGAAGCTGCCCTGGGCCCCATCATTGCTGTGGGGCTCAAAGCAGCTGCCTCGTACTTGCCATTTTATCCTAGTTTAAATTCCCTTGTCCCTTAAAGTTTTAGTCCTGTGCTGTGTCCCGATATCTTAATGTGAAGTTATGTTACTAATGCTACCCAGTCCTGCCCGATTGACTCACTTCAGACCCAGTGTTTACATGTAAATAACCTGCATTAATATGTAACTAGAGGTGGCATTGATATGTAAATAGCAGTGGACTGACTGCATTGATATGTAAATAGAGAAGGCATTCATATGTATATCGTGCCCCTCTGAGGTCATATTCGCCATCACTTCTTAATGCTGCCCACTTGGGAGGTAAAAGGGCATGCTGAAAAATCTTGTCTAAAACTGTGGTCATTAAGCCCAACATCAATCAGCCTGTTCTGCAAAGGTAAGCAAATTGGAGGTGGGACACCTTTTCAAAAATAACATGGTGCCACTGCGCCCTGAATTTTTGGTGCATGTGAATACGCACATCTCAGCATATGCGTGAGGGTGTCATTCACAATTCATGGCATTGCTGTGTATCTGCTAAAGGACAGCACATTTCTGTGGTGTCGGGAAAGCTATTTTGCATGCGTTCCCGACACAAATGTGAACGCAGGCTAAATGTCTCGGTTACATTGGTGGTCAGTGTAAATCCTCTCATTACATTGGGGCTTGGTGTACAATCCTTTTTATTCACACTAGTGGCCAGTGTTAATCCCTCTTTATTGTGAATTCTCCTATTACATTAGTGGTCAGTGGGCCAGATTCAAGAAGCAATTGCGCCTGTGTAACCATAGGTTACACAGCGCAATTGCTTACTTGCTCCGGCGTAGCGAATGCTCCTGATTCAGGAACATCGCTACGCCGACTGCAGCCTAAAATCTGCGTGGCATAAGGCTCTTATGCCACGCAGATTTTAGGCTGCATTCTTGCGTTGGCCGCTAGGGGGCGCTCCCATTGTGATCTGTGTATAGTATGCAAATTGCATACTAACACCGGTTCACAACGTTGCGCACGCAAATTACGTAGTTTGTGTACGTCGGGTTTCGCGTAAGGTTACACATGCTAATAGCAGGCGCAGCCAATGCTATAGGATACCCACGTTCCCGCGTCGCGATATTTAAAATCTACGTCGTTTGCGTAAGTGAATGGTGCTGGACGCCATTCACGTTCACTTTGAAGCAAATGATGTCCTTGCGACGTCATTTGCCGCAATGCACGTCTGGAAAGTTTCCCGACGGAGCATGCGCTCGGCGCGGGAGCGCGCCTAATTTAAATGATTCCCGCCCCCGGCGGGATCATTTACATTGCGCGCGCTTACGCCGGGCAATTTTGCCGGCGCGCCCTCGCAATTTACGGAGCTACTGCTCCGTGAATCGAGGGCAGCGCAAAAAATTTGCGGGGGCGCAGGGCAAAATCGTTGCCCTGTGCCTCCGCAAATGTACCTGAATCTGGGCCAGTGTAAACGGAGGGGTTACAGCGATGACCCAGCCCCCTCTGACGTTGCATTAGTGGTCAATGTAGAAACTCCTCTTTTTATATTGGTAACCAATATGTTTTATAGCACAAAGTAAAAAATTGGGTTTTTTTTTTCAAAATTTACAATTTAGGTTTATACCACCAAAGGATTTGTGGGAAAAAGCTCATCAATGTTATTTGGGTACAATGTCGTACGACCGCGCAATTGTCAAATAACGCCATATCGCAAAAATGGCCTGGTCATTAAGGTGGTAAAAGCTTCAGGAGCTAAAGTGGTTATGGAAAAAAAATGCCACGTTGGCCCCTCTTTCAATCATCCCTCTCCTGTAATTTTAAGATTTCTTTCCTCCTAGTGATGGACATAGATCCTCCTTTTTTTGGGGGGGGGGTAGAATATTATTCAGAACACCCAAACATTGTGTTTTTGTTTTTTTTGTTTGTTTTTTTTTTAAGCAGTGACCCCATGGAATAAAATGGCGGTTGTTGCAACTTTTTTTGTCACATGGTATTTGCGCAGCAGTTTTTCAAACACGTTTTTGGGGGGGGGGGGGCAGAGTTTATTAATAAAACACTAAATTTGGCTAAAAAATTTTTGTATAATGTGAAAGATGTTACGCAAATAAATGGATAGCATGTCACGCTTGAAAATTGCACACGCTCATCTCCATAGGTAACACTTGAATTTTTATTTATTTTTTGACAGGTTACCTGTTTAGAGTTAGGAGACCTTGGTATAGAATTATTGCTCTTACGTTAGTGGTGATAACTCGCATGTGGGGTTTGAATGCTGTTTATGTACGTGGTCAGGACTTACTTATGCATTCGCTTCTGCGTGCAAACTCGCTGGGATAGGGGCGCTTTAACCACTTGCTGACCGGCTCACACCGATATACATTGGCAAAATGGCACGGCTGGGCATATTAACGTACCTGTATGTTACCCTTTAAGACGCAGCATTGCGTAGGCGCATGTGCCCGCTGCGATCTCCGTGAGTGTGACTGTGGGTACCGAGGACTTTGTCTGCTGCGAGTCCCGCAATCGTCTCACAGAAAGGAAAAATGGGGGAAATGCTGATGTAAACAAGCATTTCTCTATTCTGCCTAGTGACAAGGGCATTGCTCACAGCTCCCTGTGATCGGGAGCGGTGACTAGTGTTGTCGCACGTAGCCCTGCCCCCACAGTTAGAACACATCCCTAGAACGCACTTAACCCCTTTAACACCCACTACAGGCTAACCCCTTCACCGCCGGTCACATTTACACAGTGATCAGTGACTTTTTATAGCACTGATCGCTGTTTAAATGTGGTCCCAAAATAGCACCAAAAGTGTCTGTGTCCTGCCATAATGTTGCAGTCACGATAAAAAAAAATGCTGATGGCCCCATTACTAGTATAAAAAAATATTAATAAAAATGCCATAAAATTATCCCCTGTTTTGTAGACACTAACTTTTGCGCAAACCAATCAAACGCTTATTGCGAGTGAGTAACTTGTATAGTTCTACAAATGCAAACTCAATCGCCTCAAGGCCTTTTTTGCATCCAGTGCGGTCCTGTGTCTTCAGAAGAGGTGGGTTTTACGTTTTTTTTTTCCCCTCAAGGCCCGATGGTTTTCTTCCAGGCGGATGTCTGTGGGTAGAGCGTTCCATAGCCGTGGTCCTTGGACTGCAAATCTTCGTTCTCCTTTAGATTTGTAGCGGGTCTTGGGGATGTGGAGGAGGTTTTGGTTAGCTGACCAGAGGGTGCGACTAGGGGGTTTAGGGTTTTATTTTCTCGCGTAGGTATTGAGGAGCGTTTCCTTGTGTGCATTTGTGAGTGAGGCAGAGGGTCTTGAATGTAACCCGATCCTTCACGGCTAGCCAATGGAGGGTCCTCAGTGACTGGGTGATTGATTCCCACGTTTTTTTTCCCCCTGTTATCTGTCTGGCTGCTGTGTTCTGGACGACTTGTAGATGTGAAATTTGGTATTTGGGGAGTCTGAGGTAGAGGGAGTTTGCGTAGTCGAGTCGGGAATTAATGATTGTTCCAACTACTACGGCTGTGTCCTCTTCCGGGATGAAGGGGATGAGTCTACGCAGCAGGCGGAGAAGATGGTGAGATCTGCTGACGACTGATCCTATTTGTGCGTCCATGGTCATGTCCGAGTCAAAGATGACTCCCAGGCTTTTGACTTTGGTGCTTGGGGTGATGATTTGCCCAAGGATGGTCGGTGGTGTGTATGTTGTCCTGGAGTTTTTCTTTCGGTTTGCGTGGAGAAAGAAGTTCCGTTTTTTTTTTTTTTGGATCCATTAAGTTTGAGGGAGCTCTCCGTCATCCAATTATCGATCAATAAGAGGCAATTTTCTAGTGCGTGGTATTGTTCCTTTTTGTCAGTGATGCGAAGGTAAAGTTGAGTGTCATCGGTGTAGGAGTGATAGAACAGGTCGTGTTTGCTGATGATTTTGAGGATTGGGGTGGAGGTAGATGTTGAACACAGGTGATCCTTGAGGGACTCTGCATGTAATTGTACGTGCTTCCGACGTGAAAGCTCCTAGTTTCACTGTCTGGGATCGATTCTCTAGGAAGGATGCGAACCAGGGTAGATCAGAGTCTGCGACTCAGGCTACTTCTGTGAGACAAGTGAGCAGAGTTTTATTCTATTTTTTTACTCTATTTGTGAGGGGGAAAAAAGGACGTAAATTTTGTTTGGGAGCCACGTCGCATGACCACGCAATTGTCGGTTAAAGCGACGCAGTGTGGAATTCGCAAAAACTGCTCGGATCTTAGTGCAGCCAAATGGTGTGGGGCTGAAGTGGTTAAAAAAAAATCTTGATTTTTACACTTTTCCTTAAAAAGAAAATGCTTTTGATCAATTTTATTCCTATTACAAGGCATCTAAACATCCCTTGTAGTAGGAATAGGGCAAGACAGGTCCTCTTTAAGGAGAGATTGGGGGGGTCAAGAAGACCCCACATCTCTCCTCCAGGCTGAGATTAAAAATACGATCTAGGCATTGCAGCCAAGTATATGAAAGTATTTACAATGGCCAGGCCAGACGTGACGTCGCACCTGGGTCTCCGAGAGTAGATCTAGATGACCTGGGATCATCTGTTTCCCGGAAATGTCTATGGTTAACTTCCAGCGGCCCGGTGGATTCCTTCTCTGGCTTGTGGGTCACATGGGTGGCATCAGAGGGAGGGGGGACAGGGACGTTCCCTCCCACCACCCTGTAAGAACAATCAAGCGGCTGAACTGCCACTATGATTGTTCTTGCGTGCAGGGAATCGCTAGCTGAAGAGAACGATACTGAGTAAGAGTACACCTACAGGCATCAGCCCAGTGTAACCACTGAAATGGGAAAATGTCCATGTACAGGGAGTGCAGAATTATTAGGCAAATTAGTATTTTGACCACATCATCCTCTTTATGCATGTTGTCTTACTCCAAGCTGTATAGGCTCGAAAGCCTACTACCAATTAAGCATATTAGGTGATGTGCATCTCTGTAATGAGAAGGGGTGTGGTCTAATGACATCAACACCCTATATCAGGTGTGCATAATTATTAGTCAACTTCCTTTCCTTTGGCAAAATGGGTCAAAAGAAGGACTTGACAGGCTCAGAAAAGTCAAAAATAGTGAGATATCTTGCAGAGGGATGCAGCACTCTTAAAATTGCAAAGCTTCTGAAGTGTGATCATCAAACAATCAATCGTTTCATTCAAAATAGTCAACAGGGTCGCAAGAAGCGTGTGGAAAAACCAAGGCGCAAAATAACTGCCCATGAACTGAGAAAAGTCAAGCGTGCAGCTGCCAAGATGCCACTTGCCACCAGTTTGGCCATATTTCAGAGCTGCAACATCACTGGAGTGCCCAAAAGCACAAGGTGTGCAATACTCAGAGACATGGCCAAGGTAAGAAAGGCTGAAAGACGACCACCACTGAACAAGACACACAAGCTGAAACATCAAGACTGGGCCAAGAAATATCTCAAGACTGATTTTTCTAAGGTTTTATGGACTGATGAAATGAGAGTGAGTCTTGATGGGCCAGATGGATGGGCCCGTGGCTGGATTGGTAAAGGGCAGAGAGCTCCAGTCCGACTCAGACGCCAGCAAGGTGGAGGTGGAGTACTGGTTTGGGCTGATATCATCAAAGATGAGCTTGTGGGGCCTTTTCGGGTTGAGGATGGAGTCGAGCTCAACTCCCAGTCCTACTGCCAGTTTCTGGAAGACACCTTCTTCAAGCAGTGGTACAGGAAGAAGTCTGCATCCTTCAAGAAAAACATGATTTTCATGCAGGACAATGCTCCATCACACGCGTCCAAGTACTCCACAGCGTGGCTGGCAAGAAAGGGTATAAAAGAAGAAAAACTAATGACATGGCCTCCTTGTTCACCTGATCTGAACCCCATTGAGAACCTGTGGTCCATCATCAAATGTGAGATTTACAAGGAGGGAAAACAGTACACCTCTCTGAACAGTGTCTGGGAGGCTGCGGTTGCTGCTGCACGAAATGTTGATGGTGAACAGATCAAAACACTGACAGAATCCATGGATGGCAGGCTTTTGAGTGTCCTTGCAAAGAAAGGTGGCTATATTGGTCACTTATTTGTTTTTGTTTTGTTTTTGAATGTCAGAAATGTATATTTGTGAATGTTGAGATGTTATATTGGTTTCACTGGTAAAAATAAATAATTGAAATGGGTATATATTTTTTTTTTGTTAAGTTGCCTAATAATTATGCACAGTAATAGTCACCTGCACACACAGATATCCCCCTAAAATAGCTAAAACTAAAAACAAACTAAAAACTACTTCCAAAAATATTCAGCTTTGATATTAATGAGTTTTTTGGGTTCATTGAGAACATGGTTGGTGTTCAATAATAAAATTAATCCTCAAAAATACAACTTGCCTAATAATTCTGCACTCCCTGTATGCCCGACCAGCAGGAAGTGGTTAAATGTGACACTGAGGGCCTATTTACACCTATGCATCACAGCTTTACAGTTAACAAAAAAAAAACATAACTATAAGCTAGTCCTGGGCTATGCCTACTATTGAGGTCTACCCCCACTATTACCCACTTTATTAACCACTTAAGGACTAGCCACCACAGTTATCCTTCAGCAGGTTGGCTCCCCTGGTCGAATCGCCGTCATGGTACGTCGGCAGCTTTTAGGAGCTCTTGGGGCGCAATGTCTATGTGCATGGCTGACGGTCGTGATGCCCACCGGCCACCCATGATTACATTGACAGATCTACATTCTGGCCCAGATTCTCGTAGAATCGCCTATCTTTCTGGCACTGCCCTCTGCTGCCACCATCGGAAGAGAGGCAGGAGAGTGGGGGGCAGACATCCAAAATCCACCCGCCCCATGAACCCCAGTCCGCCTGACGTTGTTCCTGTGACAGAAAACATTCGGCTGCTCTGTCTTCTGTGAGGCGTATGGGATAACATCAGGTAAGGCTGCGTTTGTGGCAATGGTGCATATCTCTGGCAATGGTAGGGCTGCATTTCATGCACACTGGGAAATATTTTAGTACACCATTTGGTTCAAAATATATATATTTTTTTCCTCCTCTAAAACCTAGGTGCATCTTATGGAGTGATTAAAAACACTACACATGTTCATTTAGTTATTTAAAAATAAGGCTTTATGAATGCATTTACTTCAGAATACAGTTTAAATGCATTTGTCCTTCAAATTGTTATATTTATCCAATTTAACATTATACTGAAAGTAATACAAACGCACATGCAGGATTCCAATAATTATATTATTATTTCTTTATCTCATTATTAATAAATGTTTGTTTCACAGTCATAATCCTAAAAGAACACTCTTTATCATAAGACTTTGTCGTGTTGGAAACGCACTCCAAGTTGCTTACGGACTTCATCCATGATGGTGTGCAGCAACTCACTGTCTGCCAAGGTCATTAATGGACTTTCTTTTAGTCCTAGAATCAGAAAATATAATTTGAACACAATATAGGGAACATCAGTGGAAAATATAAATCACATAATCTTGCACTGTACCTTTTAACAGACACTGGCGCACATGCTCGGCCTCATAGCTAAGTCCTGTGCTGTTTGTAAAATGCATAGGCTTACTGGAATGCGGAAGGGGAAATTTTGTTTCTTTGCCATTGAGAATAATAGAGGTAGGGCACCACATGCATGAAGGAATCTACAAAAATATAAACATATACTGATGCAATCAATCACACACAGAATAGGCAGCAGCTACCAGTATTATCACAGTTGTAGGCAGTGGTGTATTTAGGTTTTGTGCTGCCCTAGGCCTGACGAAACTCGTGCACCCCCTAATTTAAATATAACCCACCCCTTCCTGTCAAGGACACACCCCTTTCTGTTTAAAACACGCCCTGACATTTTCAAGTGGGGACACTAGTTCTTAGGGCCTGGGGGGGCAATGGATTGCCTTAATTTGCATAGATTTACTCTCACTTCCTGTTTGGCTATGGGGCAGGAAGTGAAGGGAAATCTCTGCAATGGGACAGAGATGGTAAAAAAATAAACTGACAGAGGCTATAACCCTCCCTTACTCGATCCAAAATGAAAAAAAAAAAAAGAAGTGTTGCCTATAGTTCTACTTTAAGCACAAATTTCTGATAATTTTATGGAGAGGACTAAGAAGATATAACCATTTTAATGGTGCAGCAGAAAAGATATAGCACAGTGAGGAAGGTTTGTTGTCCAGGATGATAGAAGCAGCTTGCGTTACACTAACAGTGTAGCGCAAGCTGGTGTGGGCTCTTTCCGCGCTGCCCCGCTGCAAAGTGCTGCCCTAGGCCTGGGCCTTGTTGGCCTAGGCCAGGATACAGTGTTGGTTGTAGGGGATGCTTGGGTAGGAGGTGTACCAGGAAAGAGCAGAGTCTTGAAAGCTATGAAAGTAAAGTTTTATGAGGAGGAAATGTGTTCGACTGTGTCAAAGGCAGGAGAAAGTCCTAATATGAGTACGAAGTAGTGGCCATTGGTTTTAGCAGTTAGTAAGTCATTAGTGAGTTTTATGCCTTGTACACACGGTCGGACTTTTGACCATGCTAAAGTCCGCCGTGAGTCTGTCGGAAGTCCAACGGAAAGATAGAGAACGTGTTCTCTATCTTTTTTCCGTCAAAGTCAGATGGAGTCTACACACGGCCGGACTTTCCGAGGAAAAAAAAAAGCCTGTCTGACTTTTTTCTCAGAGAGGCCGGCAGTGTGTACAAGGCATAAGAAGGGCAGCTTCTGTGGCAAAAGCCAGACTGCAAGTCCATGTTCACATCTGGAGTTTTGGGATCTCGGTCAGAATCGCTGCGATTCCGAATCACACTGCAATAGTGGAAGAACGCACCATGTGTAATCGGGTGCCATTCATTTTCTTTTTTTTTTTTTTTTTTTTTTATTTCTCATCAAAAAGTCAGTCCTCACGGACCACCAATATACACAACTGCAATGCATAACTGAGAGCTCTCGGAACTTGTCTCTAGGAGGGTACGGCTGCCCTGGCATTGGGGCCCGATCGGACCGACCTCCAGATCCGTTTTCCATTTTCAATAGAAGAGATAGAGTAAAAGTTAGAGAGTATATTAGAGAGGGGTAGAGAAAGGTTTATCAGAGTGAAGACAGGGAGGGGGGAAGAGAGGCGGAGAGGGGGGGGGTGGTGGTGTCTGCACGAGCAGGGTCGGTGTAAAGCGCCCCAGGGGGGCGTAACTAGAGTCTAAGTCGTTCATGTACATACAGGGCATCATAAGGAACAGGCAATATACCTGTCACTGGGTTGGCGCTGGGCGTTCGGTCTCTCTGAGGCTCTGTCCCTCATCCGAGTACTTAAAAATGTTGTAAAGCCATTCATTTTCAATGACATCTAAATGCAGTGCGGTTTTGCCACAATAGTCCAGAGAGAAATCGAGGCAAACTACATTCCAAAAGAGGCTCCTGCACCTTTTTGGGTGACCAGATACACATGATATTCTTTACTGTTATTGCAGTACGATTTATCATGTGAGAATATGGCAAAACCTCACCGGTTAAAAATGAATGGCACCCAAACACACGTGGTGCGTTTTGGACAGGTGGGCATCAGAGAAAAGTTTAGCAACATCCTCTACAATAACGGGGTGAAAAGTGGAAATTATTGAATGTGGTGGTAGATGCAATTTGTTAAGAGGGGAAGATATTTGGCAGAGGTGATCCCATCACAAACTGCATCTAGTAATATCCTGGGTAGTGATTGAGTTAGTTGGTGGGGGACAAAGTAGAATTAAAGGTAGCACAGAGACTGAATAAGGTCCCTTTCACACGGGGGGATAGAATTCAACTTTAAGGCCCCTTTCACACGGACGGCTGTTTTGCCGCAGTTAAAAGCGTGTAAAATGTTTTGTGAAATTCAAGTCTCCAGGCTTTGCGATTAGCTGCATTTGTACATTGTGATTACATGCGTTTATGTGCGGTTACATGCGGCCGCGTTTAGCTGCGGTAGTCATTCCCATAGCAACCCTTTTTATTTTTTTGATAATGATGTGCTTCCTGTTGTTTTTTTTATAAAGGGTGAAATCATAAAGACATTTAGTTTTATGTCACACTCAAGAACAGGGCTATGATGCTTCTGGTGTCTTCTGAGGTTATTGTGAGAAGGATTCTATGGGTAACCTTTTGCTGCTTGGACAGATAGGGGGTTAAAGACAGGGAGAGTGTGGAAGTGATACAATTGTTATCAGAGAGAGGAAAAGGTTGCAAAAAGGGCAGAAGTTGAAGTGAGGTCGCAAAGATGAGAGGTGGCTGGGTAGTTGGCATTACCAGGAATGTTAACCACTTAAAGACCGCCACACGACTATATACATCGACAGAATGGCACGGCTGGGCACATACATATACGTCCTCTTTAAGAGCCCAGCTGTGGGTCGCGAGCGTGCCGTGACCGCGCCCGAAGCTCCGTGACCGTGCCCGCGGGACCTGCTCACCCGATCGCCGATCGGGTCTCAGGAGCTGAAGAACGGGAGAGATGAGTGTAAACAAACCTTCCCCGTTCTTCTCCATGTCAGTGATCGTCTGTTCCCTGATATAGGGAACGACAATCAGTGACGTTACACGTCCAGCCCCCCCTACAGTTAGAAACACACATGAGGTCACACCTAACCCCTACAGCGCCCCCCCCAGTGGTTAACCCCTTCACTGCCATTGTCATTTTCACCGTAATCGGTGCATTTTTATAGCACTTTTCGCTGTGAAAATGACAATGGTCCAAAAAATGTGTCGAAAGTGTCCGCCATAATGTCGCAGTCACCAAAAACAATCGCTGATCGCCGCCATTAGTAGTAAAAAAAAAATATTAATAAAAATGCCATAAAACTATCCCCTATTTTGTAAATTTTGCGCAAACGATAAACGCTTATTGCTTATTTTTTACCAAAAATAGGTAGAAGAATACGTATCGGCCTAAACTGAGGGAAATTTTTTTTTTTATATCTTTTATTGGTATATTTTTTTTATAGCAAAAAGTTAAAAATATTGCATTTTCTTTCAAAATTGTCGCTGTATTTTTGTTTATAGCGCAAAAAATAAAAACCGCAGACGTGATCAAATACCACCAAAAGAAAGCTCTACGTGGGAAAAAAAGGATTTTGTTTGGGAGCCACATAGCACGACCACGCAATTGTCGGTTAAAGCAACGCAGTGCCGAATTGCAAAAAGGGGCAAGGTCCTTTACCTGCATAATTGTCCGGGTCTTAACCGGTTAAGGTCTCCAAGAATGATAGAAGGCGTTTCAGAGGAGTGAAAGATGGATAGTCACTCAGAGAAGTTGTCAAGGAAGCATGGCACCGGTTCAGAAGGCCAAAGAATCAAAGCAATCCTCAAATGAGTGGGAAAAAAAATGAATATAGTGAGATTTAAAAGAGAGGAATAGAGAAGGAATTTAGAAAGTGCTTTGTAGACAGAATGATTCCAACTTGACCTCCCTTTCGTACACTGGTCTGGGTGAATGAGTCCAGAGGAGGCCACTGGAGAGACAGAGTCAGATTCCTGAAGCCACGCTGCCATAACGGCAAGTAAGGTAACAGAGTTGGAAACAAAATGGTCATTTACAGAGATGAGGTTTTTACAGACAGAGTGGACATTCTAGAGGGCACATGAGAAGAGGGTGCTGGTTCTTGGAAGCAGAGAAATAGAAATCAGAGTGTGTGGATTATAGCTGCCATCAGAGGAAGGAGGGTGCTTGGTGTGGGTGATATATATATATATATATATATATATATATATATATATATATATATATATATAGCCCTCAAAAATTCCACTCGCATTTTGTGAGTGGATTTTGAGGGCTGGCGAGTGTGGGCTGCCTGGGAAGGGGGGGCGGGAACCGCCATTGGCCTGGATGGTAATGGAGCCATTTTAGGGGAAGAGAGAGTAGAGCCGCGCGGCAGGGAACACAGCTTTTGAAATAAAAGCTATTATGTTCCCCAGCGCTGTAATCAACCAGGCAGTGGCTCCCCTCTCTCTTCACCTGTGCAGGTAGGCTGCATGGGGGACACAGTCTGCATGGGGGGGGGGGAGACACAGTCTGCAATGGGGGAACACAGTTGGCACTGGGGGGTCACTGTGCACTGGGGTGGTGGACACAGGCTGAACTGGGGGGGGGGGGACACAGGCTGAACTGGGGGGGGGGGACACAGGCTGAACTGGGGGGGGGACACAGGCTGAACTGGGGTGGGGAGTCACAGGCTGAACTGGGGGGGGAGCTGGCGGGACGCAGGCTGCACTGGGGGGGGAGCTGGCAGGACGCAGGCTGGCCTGGGGGGAGAGGGCGCAGGCTGGCCTGGGGGGGGATAAAGTTGTTGATAAATGTTTTATGCAGAATTAAGTTATAAATAGATTACGTGTAATTTCATGAGATAATTTATGAGGGCATGTTTAGGGGTAGGGCAACTGGTGGCGAGTAACCTTTGAGGCCTGGCTAGTAGCTCAGGACTTGACATTTTGAGCCCTGTGTGTGTGTGTGTGTGTGTGTGTGTGTGTGTGTATATATATATATATATATATATATATATATATATATATATATATACACACACACATACATATATATATATATACACATACACACACACATACATATATGGGGTAGAGAAAATGAGTAAAGGAATTAAATGTTAATTAGAGGGGACACTATTGTGAAAAGGCAAAGTAGACCAGGTAAAAAAATGGACTGGCAAATCCATAGAAACATGTTTTTTTAAGACGTTACCATACATCAGGGGTCTCAAACTCAAATTACCTGAGGGCCACAAGACAAGTTTTCATATCCCATGGGGGGCCGGATGCAAACTTTCAAACTTCAAAAACAACAGTACTGGTGTCAGCGAACACATTATTGCCACCAGCACTGGTGTAAGTGGACGCATTTTTACCCCCAGCACTGGTGTCAGTGGATGCATTATTAACCCTGACCACTACACTGCACACTGACCACTAAACTGCACACTAACCACTACACACTGCACACTGACCACTGCACACTGACCACTGCACACTGACCACTACACGATGACCACTACACACTCACCACTACACTACACGATGACCACTACACTACACGATGACCACTACACTGCACACTGACCACTACACACTGACCACTCACCATCAGGGCACAGCACATCAGGTCACAGAGCCCAGCACATTAGGGTACAGGGAACAGCGCACATCAGGGTACAGAGCCCAACACATCAGGGTACAGGGCACAGCGCACATCAGGGCACATCAGGGTACAGAGCCCAGCACATCAGGGTACAGGGCACAGCACATCAGAGCACAGCACAACAGGCCACATCAGGGTACAGGGCACAGCGCACATCAGGGTACAGGGCACAGCACATCAGGGTACAGGGCACAGCACATAAGAGCACAGCACAACAGGCCACATCAGGGTACAGGGCACGGCACATCAGGGCATAGCACATCAGGACAGGGCACATGGCACATCAGGGTACAGGACACAGCACATCAGGGTACAGAGCCCAGCACATCAGTGTACAGAGCCCAGCACATCAGGGTACAGAGCCCAGCACATCAGGCTACATGGGGCACATCAGAGCACATGTAGCACAATCAGGGTACATTAAGGCACATCAGGGTACATGGGGAACATTCAGAGTACATGGGGCACATGAGGGCACAAACAGGGTACATGGGGCACATCAGGGTACATGGGGAACATGAGGGCATAATCAGGGTACATGGGGCACATGACATCACAATCAGGGTACATGGGGCACAATCGGGGTACATGGGGCACAATCAGGGTACATGGGGCACAATCAGGGTACATGGGGCACAATCAGGGTACATGGGGAACATGAGGTCACAATCGGGGTACATGGGGCACAATCAGGGCACAATCAGGGTACATGGGGTACAGGTCAGCGTTTACTTGTTGTCTTTTTTCTTCACATAGCAGGAAGCGTCTCTGTCATAAGTTCACTACTCTGTCTCACGCTGCGGCTGCTCCTCGCCCCCTGGCGGCCCCCCTCTCTTCTCGTCCATCTCAGGTGATATCACAAGCAAATGGGGATGGACGAGAAGAGAGGGGGGGCGCCGGGGGGGGGGGGGAGCAGCCGCAGCGTGAGACAGAGAAGTGAACTTATGACAGAGACACTTCCTGCGCTACTCTGCATGTGGAGGAAATCTACTCCCCCCACTTCCGCGGCACCCTCCGCCCTGCCTGTGGGCCATTTATAACCGGTCCGCGGGCCGCAAATGGCCCGCGGGCCGGTACTTTGAGACCACTGCCATACATGAATAAGATGATTGAATTCAAGCTGATCCTTTTCTTTTTTTTTTTTTTCTTTTGTTTCTTATAAAAAAAAAAACTGTAGAGCTGACACAGCCCTTTTAATGATGCATACCATGTCCATAATGTGCTGTCAGGTGAGCCAGTTTTATTTTTTTATTTTTAGAGAATGTAAATACCTGAATCATTCCTGTTGAGCCACAAATGGCTGCCTGGTTTGGCATTGCCACCATGATAGTGCAGGTCAGAATTGCTTGACGTTTTCCTGAATATTGAAGAATAATTGTCACGGTTTCATCCACACCTATCGGGAGAAAGATGAAAGGGGCAGTAATGCCTATGGTATGGTGGTGTTGTAAAGGGTACATTTTAATTAACATAAATGGTTGTTTGGCAGAATTAAGCTGGAGATATATAGTCAGCTATTGTAGAAAAATAGTGGTGATCTGCATTCATACACTTACCAGTCTCATACAGAAAACCTTTGGCAGTCACGGATTCTGGTTTTTCACCTTTAAATACCATTAATGCAAACTGGAGACAGTAGCAGCCGATATCCAGCAGTGCCCCTCCTCCCAGCTCCTTCTCCACTGCCCGGGGGACATGGTGCTGGTTAGAGCCAAATTCTGCCCGGACAACCTTTACATCCCCTATGGCCTTCTGGGATAAGAGGGAACGGATCTGATCATACACAGGAAAATATCGACTCCACATGGCCTGCAATACAATGAGTGATCCTTATAAACAATCCTCAATAGAATCTAATAGATAATGGAAAATAAAGCCTTGAGATATACAGTCGTGGCCGAAATTGTTGACACCCCAGAAATTTTTCCAGACAATCAAGTATTTCTCACAAAAAAGTATTGCAGTAACACATGTTTTGCTATACACATGTTTATTCACTTTGTGTGTATTGGAACAAAACAAAAAAAAGGGAGGAAAAAAAGCAAATTTGACAATGCCAAACAAAACTCCAAAAATGGGCTAGTCAAAATTCTTGGCACCCTTTCAAAATCGTGGATAAATAAGATTGTTTCAAGCATGAGATGCTCCTTGAGGCTGGGTTCACACTACTACACTACTTTCATCCTACTTTGCTCTGCTACATTGGTCCTACATCCATCCTACTTTCATGAACAGGATACTACTTTGGCCTGACTTCAATGATATTCAATGGGCCTGAAGTAGGATCAATGTAGGACCAAAAGTAGTACAGGGAGCATTTTCAAAGTCGGACCGACTTGTGTAGGACGCTACAAGACGCTCTCATAGGGAAACATTGAACACAGAGCAAAGTAGGATGAAAGTAGTGTAGTAGTGTGAACCCAGCCTAAAAGTAGTACAGGGAGCATTTTCAAAGTCGGACCGACTTGTGTAGGACCAGTTAAGACAGCTCTCATAGGGAAACATTTATTTTCACACGTCATGCTACATGAGGCTCCCAATGTAGGACCGTTTGTCGGACAAGTGTGAACCCAGCCTCAAACTCACCTGGGGCAAGTAACAGGTGTGGGCAACATAAAAATCACACCTGAAAGCAGATAAAAAGGAGAGAAGTTAATTTAGTCTTTGCATTGTGTGTCTGCATGCCACACTAAGCATGGACAATAGAAAGAGGAGAAGAGAACTGTCTGAGGACTTGAGAACCAAAATTGTGGAAAAATATCAACAGTCTCAAGGTTACAAGTCAATCTCCAGAGATCTAGATTTGCCTTTGCCCACAGTGTGCAACATTATCAAGAAGTTTGCAACCCATGGCACTGTAGCTAATCCCTCTGGGTATGGACGGAAGAGAAAAATTGATGAAAGGTTGCAACGCAGGATAGACAGTATGGTGGATAAGAAATTCAAGCTGTCCTGCAGGCTCAGGGAGCATCAGTATCAGCGTGAACAATCCGTGGACATTTAAATGAAACGCTATGGCAGAAGACCCAGGAGGACCCCACTGCTGACACAGAGACAAAAAAAGCAAGACTAAAGTTTGCCAAAATGTACTTGACTATGCGAAAATCCTTCTGAGAAAATGTCTTGTGGACAAATGAGACCAAGATAGAGCTTTTTGGTAAAGCACATCATTGTACTGTTTACCGAAAACGGAATGAGGCCTACAAAGAAAAGAACAAATATGGTGGAGGTTCAATGATGTTTTGGGGTTGTTTTGCTGCCTCTGGCACTGGGTGCTTTGAATATGTGCAAGGCATCATGAAATCTGAGGATTACCAAAGGATTTTGGGTCGCACTGTAGAGCCCAGTGTCAGAAAGCTGGGTTTGCGTCCGAGATCTTGGGTCTTCCAGCAGGACAATGACCCCAAACATACGTCAAAAAGCACCCAGAAATAGATGGCAACAAAGCGCTGGAGAGTTCTGAAGTGGCCAGCAATGAGTCCAGATCTAAATCCCATTGAACACCTGTGGAGAGATCTTAAAATTGCTGTTGGGAAAAGGCGCCTTCCAATAAGAGAGACCTGGAGCAGTTTGCAAAGGAAGAGTGGTCCAAAATTCCAGGTAAGAGGTGTAAGAAGCTTATTGATGGTTATAGGAAGTGACGGATTTCAGTTATTTTTTTCCAAAGGATGTGCAACCAAATAATAAGTTGAGGGTGCCAAGAATTTTGACCAGCCCATTTTTGGAGTTTTGTGTGACATTATGTCCAATTTGCTGTCTCCATTGTAGGGGCCCCCGAGCATTACTTTGACCAGGGGCCCATGATGCTATTAAGATGGCCCTGGTGCTGCCTTGTTCTATATAAGGAAAAAGGTGAGAAGACTTCTTGCTAACAGGCATAACCTTCACTATTTTGTCCTTGAAAGATGACCTGTGAACTTTAGTTTGTTCCAGGAGTCCTCTACATGTCAACTGTTATCTAAGGGACATTTAACCACTTGCTTACTGTGCACATATACCCCCTTCCTGCCCATGTAAAATTTCAGCTTTCAGCACTGTCACATTTTGAATGACAATTGCGCGGTCGTGCGACGTGGCTCCCAAACAAAATTGGCGTCCTTTTTTTCCCCACAAATAGAGCTTTCTTTTGGTGGTATTTGATCACCTCTGTGGTTTTTATTTTTTGCGCTATAAACAAAAATAGAGCGACAATTTTGAAAAAAAAACTCAATTATTTACTTTTTGCTATAATAAATATAAAAAAAATAAAAAATTCTCAGTCTAGTCCGATACATATTCTTCTACATATTTTTGGTAAAAATAAAAATCGCAATAAGCGTATAGTGATTGGTTTGCGCAAACGTTATAGCGTCTACAAAATAGGGGATAGAATTATGACATTTTTTTTTTTTTTTTACTAGTAATTGCGGCGATCTGCGATTTTTGTCAGGACTGCGATATTGCAGCGGACACTTTTGACACATTTTTGGGACCATTCACATTTATACAGCGAACAATGATATAAATATGCACTGATTACTATATAAATGTGACTGGCAGGGAAGGGGTTAACACTAGGGGGCGAGGAAGGGGTTAATGTATTCACTAATTAGTGATTATTACTGTGGGGGGTGACTGGGGGAGGTGACTGATGGTTGTCCCTATGTACAAGGGACACACCATCAGTCTCCTCTCCCTGACAGGATGTGGAGGCATGTGCATCGGCACCTGACTGACGCGGCAGGCGTGCGTGCGTGCAGACTGTAAGCCTCTGGTCAGAGGTGTGCATTTCTAAATAGAGAATCTAGGATGCGAAAGGGGAAGATCATTGTAATTTTTTAACTAATTCTAATTTACAATACATTTAACTGATGCATTTGTTGCTTTTTTATCTGCTTGGAGTTCCGTTTTAGACAAAGGCCATGTTACAGTACCTCCATAAAGAAGACTTTGTATTTCCTCGCAGCTTCTATGAGCTCTTTCACCTCTGTAGAGTTCATGGCCAGAGGTTTTTCACATATGACATTTTTCCTGTGCTCCAGATACATCAGAACTACATCCCGATGGATGATATGCAGGACACCAACATATATAATATCTGCAAGTAAAGACAACATAAAAGGACATAGTCACATTTCCCCAGACCTTTTATATGCAAACACTGGATTTTCATAGCTCTTTTTCCACAGACCTGTGTATGGGGCTCAGTGCCGATCCTGGCCTCCCTGGGGCCCTAAGCAAAATGACATGTCACATTAAAGTTGAGAAGCGGGGGGGGGGGGGGGTTGCCGAAAATGAGAAATGAGGGGGGGGGGGGCGCTGCCGACAGTGACATGTCACATTAAAGATTAAAGTTGAGAAGTGGGGGGAGGGGGTGGTCTGCTTTCGGAAATGACATCTTACATTAAAGTAAGAAGCAGGGGTGCTGACTTCTTATCTCTTCTCCCATGCAGCCAGCGAGTTAAGAAGTGGGGTGAGGGGCCAAAAATGACTTCTCACCAGGTGGGGCCTCTAGTAATTTGGGGGGCCCTCCACAGCTTTGCAGGGCCCTAAGCGGTTTGCATAGTGAGCCTATAGGGCGGATTGGCCCTGATGGGGCTCCTAGCATTCATTGTGTAATAATTATTAGCACAGGAGAATTGGCAATCAGACTTGAATTGAAGAAGTACACAGTAGTCACAGCTAGCTGTTTTATGGGTTTCATTTCAGTGCTTTATTATGGCAATAAGAATACTGGCTTCTTTTGAATTGGCCTTCAGTGTGGGCAATGACATCCAACTCCTAAATATATTAAAATCTCCAAAACTAAAGTCAGAAGCTTTTGGCTTGCAAGTATCAGTGGTTATTAATTTAGTTATTTAGTAGTTGGTAACCTCTAATAGATCATTTACATTGCAATCTCTCTTCTGTCAGGTTGCAGGTATTTCTGACTCCCGAGCAACCTCTGTGAAGTCTAAAAGAGTGTTGAACCAAATGGTTTATTTTACACCTTGTGATCGGGGTGACGCAAATCAATGTTCTAAATGCTGCCTGCTATGTTCATACTGTGGTTTTTGCCAATCAGGATTTTTACAAGCAGCGTTTTTAATATTGCTAGATCAAAGCTTGTGTTGGAGGCTTGTCGTCAAAGCACTGTGCTGGAGACCTAGGATTTTTTTTTCTCACCCTGATGCATACTATGGCATTAACGTGTATCCAAACCCAAAAAGGCAGCCACCACATCTAAGGACTGGTAAGTTGCAATATATTATATTATGTTCTTGGGTTTAGATATCCCATAGGGCTCATTCGCACAGGTATAATAAACCATACAAGTGTGCGAAGGGCCATCTTTGCCCGCACGTGGATGCACAGATGTTCTCGGCATCTAAGCGCAGGGTGGTCTATTCATGCTTATTGGGGCACAGCCACTGCATGGACACAGTTAACACATACAGTGTGCATTCTGGGATACGCACCCGCACAGCTGTCAAATTGGGACCAGGGGCGGACTGACAACTCATGGGCCCCTGGGCAATAGAAGATTATGGGGCCCCTGGGCTTACAGATGGCCACCACGCCAGGAGGCAGTGCAGAGGCGGGGCAGCTAAATTCTCGGGATTTTCACATTGGTTTCGGACATATCAGGGACAGATCTAAAAAAAACATAGATTTTGTACATACTGTCCCTGGTTTTACTGAGCCTGGCAACCCTGATGGGGCCCCCTAGTGGCATAGGGCCCTCGAGCAGTGCCCGAGTGACTCAATGGTCAGTCCTCCTCCGGATTGGGACTAGTGTCTGTGTGCATGGGAATGTATGGAACACTACAGTAGCCTTGCAGGAAAGACGGCCCTTGACACAGGTAAATGGATTGCTATGTCCACGTTAAAGAGCCCTTAAAGTGAATTTCTTTCTTACCAATATCGGGGTCCTTGGCAAGCTCTTCATATGAACTGTACACTTTGGGTATATTGTGAGTTTTTGCAAATTCTTTAGCATGTTTCTGGTCTTTTGCTGCAACAGCCACTGCCTGCAGGGTATAAACGAGAGTGGCTATGATAATTCATGAAATCAAACAAAGTTTAACTGCTTCAGCCCAGACCATTTTGATGGTCAAAGACCAGGCCATTTTTTTGAGATTCGGCATTGCGTCGCTTTAACTGACAATTGCGCAGTCGTGCGACGTGGCTCCCAGACAAAATTGACATCCTTTTTCCCCCCCACAAATAGAGCTTTCTTTTGGTTGTATTTAATCAACTCTGCGATTTATTTTTTATTTTTTGCGCTATAAACAAAAAAGAGCGTCAATTTTGAAAAAAAATCTATATTTTTTACTTTTTGCTATAATAAATATCCTCAAAAAATATATAAAAATAATCATTTTTTTTTCCACAGTTTAGGCCGATACTTTATTCTAAATATTTGTGGTAAAAAAAATTGCTTATTGATTGGTTTGCGCAAAAGTTATAGCTTCTACAAAATAGGGGACTGTTTTATGGCATTTTTATTAATAATTAATATTGTGACTGCGACATTATGGCGGACACATCGGCCACTTTTGACACCATTTTGGGACCATTGTCATTTTTACAACGACCCATGCTATTAAAATGCACTGTTTACTGTAAAAACGACACCGGCAGTGAAGGGGTTAACCACTAGGTGGCGCTGCATGGGTTAAGTGTTCCCTAGGGAGTGGTTCTTACTGTTAGGGGGCGTGGCTACACGTGACGCGTCACTAATGACCATTCCCGAATTACGGTAAACGGTCATCCGTGGCAGTGTCACTAGGCAGAATAGGGAAATGCCTTGTTTACAAAGGCATGCCCCTGTTCTGCCCTTGCCGACCGCAATCGCGGGCCTCCTGGTAACATCGAGTTCCCGGGACCCATGGCCGCACACGCGAGGCGCGTGCCCCTGCCCGCACACGCGAGGCGCGTGCCCCTGCCCGCTGGGACGTACCTGTGCGTCAATTTGCCTGCCCGTGCCATTCTGTCAACATACATAGTCGTGCGGCGGTCCTTAAGTGGTTAATGAACATAAAAGACAGAGATCATGAACACCAAAAATAGAATAAGTGCTTAATGACGGTTTGCACAACCACTTTCCAGTGGTATAGGTGTAGGGACCCTGCCGAAGGAAGTAGTGTTCCTAGTTCAGTGTTGTGATTTCATGAAAAAGTTAGACTGCAGCCAGCCAAAGTTTTGGCCAAAAATGTGCTCAGTAGGTGACCCTGACGGCCTGTCATATTCAGATGCAGGTACTGCTTGGGTATTTTGTAAAATTGGCTGAGCCAGCTATCAAAATACAACAGCCACAGTCAGAGATTCGTCCAGTTCTGTGAAATGGCATCGTTTAGATATCAGTTTAAGATGATTCTGAGATCATATACAATTCATTTATACACTATATTACCAAAAGTATTGGGACGCCTGCCTTTACACACACATGAACTTTAATGGCATCTCAGTCTTAGTCCATAGGGTTCAATATTGAGTTGGCCCACCTTTTGCAACTATACCAGCTTCAACTCTTCTGGGAAGGCTGCCCACAAGGTTTAGGAGTGTGTCTATGGGAATGTTTGACTATTCTTCCAGAAGCGCATGTGTGAGGTCTGGCACTGATGTGGGAGAGAAGGCCGGACTCGCAGCTCCACTCTAATTCATCCCAAAGGTGTTCTGTCAGGACTCTGTGCAGGTCAATCAAGTTCCTCCACCCCAAACTCACTCATCCATGTCTTTATGGACCTTGCTTTGTATACTGGTCCAAATCATTTGGTGGTGTGGGGTTGTTTTTCAAGGTTTGCGCCTGGCCCTGGTCGCCTTAGTTCCAGTGAAGGGAACTCTTAAAAGAGTTGTAAAGTCTCCAGGTTTTTCACCTTAATTCAATATGGAAGAATGGTCGAACATTCCTATAGACACACCCCTAAACCTTGTGGAAAGCCTTCCCAGAAGAGTTGAAGCTGTTATAGCTGCAAAGGGTGGGCCAACTCAGTATTGAACCCTACGGACTAAGACTGGGATGCCATTAAATTTAATTTGCGTGTAAAGGCAGGCGTCCCAATACTTTTGGTAATATAGTGTAAGTGCATTTGCCCTCTTATGACCTGCTTGAAATGGGCTTTGAGTTACCATACACTTGTATGAGAATGCAATATCCATTTGAAGTGAATAAAAACCCTAAAACATAAAACTTTAGATATACTTTCTCCTTTGGTCCTCATTCACATAAAGACTGTGCTGAGAATTCTGCTCTTCTGCGGATCCTGGAAAATATTTCCTTGCAGGGAATATTGAGGGTTCTTATGCAAACTGAGAAAAAAAAAATCTGTGGTTGCCCACAGCTGAAATAGCCACAAGAGGAGACAGAGACAAGAAACTCCCTACATGGTTTAGGATAATTTCAAAAAAGACTGTACCGATGTCTACGGCGCATGCGCACTGAGCGTGTCGTTTTATGAATGGGGTCATGCCTTAAAGGGGTTGTAAAGGTAAAAAATGTTTTCCCTAAATAGCTTCCTTTACCTTAGTGCAGTCCTCCTATACTTACCTCATTGTTCAATTTTGCTTTTAAATGTCCTTATTTCTTCTGAGAAATCCTCACTTCCTGTTCTTCTGTCTGTAACTCCACACAGTAATGCAAGGCTTTCTCCCTGGTGTGGAGAAAGCCTCTTGAGGGGGCAAGCAGGCAAGGCAAGTCAAGACACTCTCTACTTTGCAGATAGAGAAAGGAGCTGTGTGTTAGTGGGCGTCCCGACTATCCTGCTCACCCCCTCCCCCCTCAAGAGGCTTTCTCCATACCAGGGAGAAAGCCTTGCATTACTATGTAGAGTTACAGACAGAAGAACAGGAAGTGAGGATTTCTCAGAAGAAATAAGGACATTTAAAAGCAAAATGGAAGAATTAAGTAATCGTCTGTTCCCTGAGATAAGGAACGACGATCAGTGACGTCACACCTACAGCCACGCCCCCCTACAGTAAGAATCACTCCCTTAGGACACATTTAACCCCTTAGCGCCCCCTAGTGGTTAACTCATTCACTGCCATTGTAATTTTCACAGTAAACCATGCATTTTTTAGCACTTTTCGACAATGGTCCCAAAAATGTGTCAAAAGTGTCCGATGTGTCCGCCATAATGTCGCAGTCACGGAAATGATCGCCGCCACGACTAGTAAAAAAGTATATATTAATAAAAATGCCATAAAACTATCCCCTATTTTGTAGACGCTATAACTTTTGTGCAAACCAATCAATAAACGCTTATTGCAATTTTCTTTACCAAAAATATGTAGAAGAATACGTATCGGCCCACACTGAGGAAAAAAAAGATTTTTTGTATATTTTTTGGGGGATATTTATTATAGCAAAAAGTAAAAAATATAAAAAAAAAATCAAAATTGTCGCTGTATTTTTGTTTATAGTGCAAAAAATAAAAACTGCAGAGGTGGTCAGATACCGCTAAAAGAAAGCTCTATTTGTGGGGAAGAAGGACGCCAATTTTGTTTGGGAGCCACCTTGCACGCAATTGTCAGTTAAAGTGACGCAGTGCCGAATCGCACAAACTGGCCGGGTCCTTTACCTGCATTTTGGTCCGGGTCTTATGTGGTTAAAGGAACCTATTTAGAAAATAAAAAATGTCTAAGTAGAAAGGTGATTACGTTTGACAAATCATGGATAATTTGAGAAAAAAAAGATAGATAGATAGGTGGATTGTAAACTCACCTGGTGATCCTGAGCTGGCAGTGTCTGCAGGGCAACCATGAAATCATTGCTAATCTTTCCTGCAGCACAGATACCCCATCTAGTGGCCATACTGAGGGATTACAGCTTCTCCCAGAACACAAGTACTGCCAAGTATTCTCTGTTGCTGTGCATGCCTGCCAACCTGCCTTTATACTGAAATGTACTGGGTGTGTCTATTTCTTTATAGTTAACAAGGAAAAAAAAAATCTGCTGACAAATCAGTGCCAGAGATGAAGCCAAGGTCTTTTACCAATCATTGCAGTGACACTTAGATGCTGGGTAATGTTACTGCCTGCCAGTAGAAGCCATTGGGGACTGCAAATGTATTACTAATTATTGCAGAACCACCATCAATTGCAACCTTCTTATACTGTATATGTTTATATAAAACCATGTTATAATTGATCATATCAGGGATTTTAAAATTCAAGAATTGTAGTGCAGAAAGTTTACAAATTTAAAAAAATAGTTTGTATCTTAGTAGCAGTTCATTCACTGATTCACTGTGTTTAACAGAAATGTATAGTGGTTTTGTTTTGACTTTCTTTAATAAAGTCAGAACTATGATAAAGTGAACATTTAAAGTGTAAAGATTTTAATTTTTATTTTTTTTAGCCATGTGATATTGGGCATTAAACATTATGCACTTTTATATCCATGCAGCATGTAGAGGTCTCACCTGCTTTCCAGTTTCTTTTTACTGTAGCCAGTTCGGTTTGTTGAATGTCGCACATAGAACTGAATGAATAGGAGTGACACACCCCTTAGTGAGGAGCTCAGTCCAAAGTTTCATTGAGATGGGGTCAGCTGGAGTGCTCTGCGCGGTGTGTTCTCAGCACAAAGATTGAGTTGTCACTGACAGTTTCAGGTCTTGTACTAATAAATACAAAGGAGTGGCGCACACTGTAATATAATATAGGACACTTGTCCAAAGAAGTCCTTTGAGCTGTTGCTCTGTAGTAAGATAACAGTCTTATATACCCAGGGCTGCCTTGCAAGGGGAGCTGAAGCTGAACTCCAGAGCATGTAAAGAGAGAAAAACAGAAGGCAGGCGCCACTTGAGAAAAACTGTGTGATTTTTAATGAACAATAGCATCAAAACACTCTGAAGATTCTTTATGAAGGCATATGGAAGTCCAGTGAAATGTCCATCTCCACTCGTGTCAGCAATCTCCAGAAGCAGTCTCTAATAAGCTGTGCTGTGTGTAGAGGAGCCGGTATTATGTCCAACAGGTTACTTCCGGGTCTCAGGTGGCAACCAGAACGAGGCCTGGAGTGCAAGCTTCGATGAGCTTCTGGTGGGGTTTCGGTGAGCCTTTGGTGGGGCTCCGATGAGCCTCTGGTGGGGCTCCGATGAGCCTCTGGTGGGGCTCCGATGAGCCTCTGGTGGGGCTCCGATGAGCCTCTGGTGGGGCTCCGATGAGCCTCTGGTGGGGCTCCGATGAGCATCTGGTGGGGCTTCGGTAAGCTTCTGGTGGGGTTTCGGTGAGCTTCTGGTGGGGTTCCGGTGAGCCTCTGGTGGGGCTCAGATGAGCCTCTGGTGGGGCTTCGATGAATGAGCCTTTAGTGGGGCTTCAAGTGAGCTTTGCCATAGACTTCTATAAAGGCTTTGAAGATGCTTTAAGCACAACTAAAGTGACATGGGGTATAAATTTTGAAGCAAAGCCAAAGCAAAGAAAAATCAAGGTGTAAACAGGACTGTAAGCTAACCATTTTATTTAGTGACAGGATCTTTAACAAAGTGTGTCTGAAGCCTTGTTTTGAAGCAAGTGTAAACAAGCCCTTAATGTATGTTGAAGCCGAAGCAAGTGTAAATAAGCCCTAAAAGGCAGGCTTGATCCACCCACTCACAAAAAGTCAACAACAAGGTTAAAAAAAAAAATATTCTTTATTAATACAAGGAGTAAAAATGTTCCATAAGACAAGCAACACTAACACGTTCCAGTCTATGAAGACCTTCATCATAGATGAGTACAGCATTGATCCATCCACTGGCTAAATTTTAGCCATTTTACCAAGGCACCCGTGAAGAAACCCAAAGGCACCCTGGTTGAAAAAGGCTGCTCTAATGTACCATTTATTGGAATATATATATATATATGCAATATAGTCTAAAATGCAGATAGGTATCGGGCTTAGATACATAAAGCAAAATAAACTTCAAAAAGAGTCTCGAACCACAACTCTAGGTGGGCAGCAGCAACATCACAAAGCAGAACCAGACGCTTAAACCCCATACACGCTATCAGTTTTCCTGCAGATTTTTCTCTTCAGGTTTACCAAAACCATGTAGTACAAGGGCCTGCCTGATTGCATACAAATTAAAACTCTTAAAGGGGTTGTAAAGGAATTATTTTTTTCCCCTAAATAGCTTCCTTTCCTTAGTGCAGTCCTCCTTCACTTACCTCATCCTTCGATTTTGCTTTTAAATGTCCTTATTTCTTCTGAGAAATGCTCACTTCCTGTTCTTCTGTCTGTAACTCCACACAGTAATGCAAGGCTTTCTCCCTGGTGTGGAGAAAGCCTCTTGAGGGGGGAGGGGGCGAGCAGGCAAGTCAGGACACTCTCTACTTTGCAGATAGAGAAAGGAGCTGCGTGTTAGTGGGCGTCCTGACACTCCTGCTCGCCCCCTCAAGAGGCGTTCTCCACACCAGGGAGAAAGCCTTGCATTACGGTGCTGAGTTACAGACAGAAGAACAGGAAGTGAGAATTTCTCAGAAGAAATAAGGACATTTAAAAGCAAAATGGAAGGATGAGGTAGGTGAAGGAGGACTGCACTAAGGTAAAGGAAGCTATTTAGGGAACAAAAAAAATTCCTTTACAACCCCTTTAAGGTTTGACCTCATATTAGATGACTTTGGTAAACCTGAAGAGAAAAACCTGCAGGAAAACGGATAGTGTGTATAGGGCTTAAGGCTTCTTCAGAGCTATCTGACTGCAAAGTTGGATGTGTTTAAATAGTAGTATAGATTAATAATAATCCAAACCCCCGAAACTCAATGAGGTGAAAGGTTCACAATTCAGCAAAGAGATAAAAAACAACCCAAAATATAAACTTTGAATGTGATAAAACTGATACAGTGGTATAAAAATACAAATGAATAGTGATCAAAGTATAATCAGTTACCAGATCCTAATGATGATACAAAATAGCACAGAAAAGTCACATAGCAGACGGATATTAATAACGATGAGAGAATGTTATTCCTTCTCAAACACTAAACAATATGGAAGCTCTCACTGTGTAAGGCCTCGTACACACGACCGAGTTTCTCTGCAAAAACCAGCAAGAAACTTGCTGGGAGATATTTTTTTGCCGAGGAAACCGGTCGTGTGTACATTTTCGTCGAGTTCCTCGACAGCCTAACAAGGAACTCGACGAGGAAAACGATGTGTTTCCCCCGTCGAGTTTCTTGGTCGTGTGTACGAGGCTTAAGTCATACTGAGAGTAGCGGCTGAACGCCCAGCAAAATGGTCCCATAAACAAGGCCATAGAAAATAAATGACCGATCTTCACGTGTACCTTGAAGTAAAAGGCTCTCTGCCTGACTTTTCAACAATCCCCTCAGCGCTGTGGTGATGGTAATACTGAGAGAAGTGACAGTAAAGTACCTGATAATAGTGAGCATGCTTAGTTTAGACGTGTCCAGCTTCATATATAGTAGGCACCAGGCAAGAGGATGGCAATATACCTTAATAAATTTGCATCAGGAGGCATCTGTACATTATAGTGGATATATATATAAATACGTCTGCGAGAGCCTGTGGAATATATGCTGAAAACACAGGGAGGACAGCTGTCCAAAGAGCAAAGTAGCTCCCCACCCCCACATGCAGCTGAATGACAGTGTGCCCGTCTCCATAGGTTGACTTGGGAGCACCCGTACTCTGAGGGAGGGAGAGATTGCATGATAGCTCAGCCACAGTGCCAGTATTACACAACAGACACGTAAACACCGACATCGCAAACTGGCCACCTCTGGTAACAGGTAGAGATGTGCATGATAAAAAAATTGTTTAGTTTTCGGATTCAATGTTTTGTCGTATTTGTTATGTCAGAATGATTCGTTTTCGGAATTCATTTTGTATATTCAGATTCATTTCATGCATTGGTTATTCAGAATCGATTCGTATTTTCGGAAGTTATTTTAGAAGATTCGGATTCAGCCATTATGTTTTCAGTGCAACTTTGCACTGGGACATTCCTGCGCCTTCAAAGCGACTTGCTTGCAACTGCGATGCCACTTGCGACTTTGATTTGACTTGCCTGCTACTTCAATGCGACTTGCTTGTGACCTTGATGTTTTGAGACCTTGGCTTCATAACAATACAGGGGCAGATGCACAGAGCGAGTACGCCGGCTTATCTACTGATACGCCGGCGTACTTTCAAATTACCCGCGTCGTATCTTTAGTTTGAATCCTCATACCAAGATACGACGGCATCTGGGTTAGATCCGACAGGTGTACATCCTCGTACGCCTTCGGATCCAAGATGCAATTCTTCGGCGTCCGCTGGGTGGCGTTCACGTCGTTTTCCGTGTCGGGTATGCAAATTAGCTATTTCCGACGATCCACGAACGTACGAGCGGCCAGCAATTTTTTTTACGGTGTCTCTAGTCGGCTTTTTCCGGCGTATAGTTAAAGCTGGTATTTTGTCACGTATAGTTAGACTTGCCATGTTAAGTATGGCCGTCGTTCCCGCGTTTATTTTGAATTTTTTTTTTTTTTGCGTAAGTCGTCCTTGAATCGGGATGGACGTAATTCACGTCTAAGTTAAAAAAAATGACGTCCTTGCGACGTCATTTAGCGCAATGCACGGCGGTAAATTTAGGGACGGCGCATGCGCAGTTCATTCAGCGCGGGGACGCGCCTCATTTAAATGAATCACGCCCCCTAATCGCCGATTTGAATTCTGCCGCCAGAGATACACTACGCCGCCGTAACTTACGGCGCAAATTCTTCCAGGATTCGATTTAAAGCCAGGTAAGGTACGGCGGCATAGCGTATCTCTGATACGCTGCGCGGGTGCAGATCTCTGTGGATCTGCCCCACAGAGTGTGACACATATTATTGAACCTACAAAACCCTCTGAAGTCGTAAACGAATGAAACTAATGAATATGAAGGAATTTGTTGTTTTCATTATAATTGTTTTCAGATTTGTTGAAATTCGTTACTCGATAAATTTGAATCTCCAAATGAAAATTTTGTCCAAATTTTGATTCGTAACAAAACAAATCATACATGCCTAGTCACAGGATCAGTACCTGGAACTGGCAGAGGCCAATATTGAAAACACATAAAAGAAGACAGCACTTGTAATATCTGTGCTATAATCAACCTTAACAACCAGTGTGATAATTATATTTCATGTCACAATCAAGAAAAAAACACATTACAGTAAAACCTTGGATTGCGAGCATAATTCGTTTCAGAAACATGCTTGTAATCAAAAGCACTTGTATATCAAAGCAAATTTTCCCATAAGAAATAATGATAACTCTAATGATTCGTTCCACAAACATTTATTTATAAGTCCTTCAGTTTATAGTCTATAGCAGTGGTCTCCAAACTGCGTCCCGGGGCCAGATGTGGCCCTTTGCTTGATTTTATCCGGCCCTTGGGGTGCTTTTTTATTCATTGGCACCAAAGATGGGACAGAATTCCTCCAAATTACACCAATGATGGAGCAGAATTCCTCCCAATGACACCAATGATTGGGCAGAATTCCTCCCAATGACACCATAGATGGGGCAGAATTCCTCCCAATGACACCAATGATGGAGCAGAATTCCTCCCAATGACACCAATGATGGGGCAGCATTCCTCCCAATGATTGGGCAGAATTCCTCCCAATGATGGGGCAGAATTCCTCCCAATGATGGGGCAGAATTCCTCCCAATGACACCAATGATGGGGCAGAATTCCTCCAATGATGGGGCAGAATTCTCCAAATGACACCAATGATGGAGCAGAATTCCTCCCAATGACTGGGCAGAATTCCTCCCAATGATGGGCAGTTTCCTCCCAATGATGGGGCAGAATTCCTCCCAATGATGGGCAGAATTCCTCCCAATGATGGGGCAGAATTCCTCCCAATGATGGGGCAGAATTCCTCCCAATGATGGGGCAGAATTCCTCCCAATGATTGGGCAGAATTCCTCCCAATGACACCAATGATGGGGCAGAATTCCTCCAATGGTGGGCAGAATTCCTCCCAATGACACCAGTGATGGGGCAGAATTCCTCCCAATGACACAATGATGGGGCAGAATTCCTCCCAATGATAGGGCAGAATTCCTCCCAATAATGGGGCAGAATTCCTCCCAGTGATGGGCAGAATTTTTCCCAATGACACAAATGATGGGGTCCAATGACACCAATGATGGGGATTTTGTACTCCTGATGGCCACAGTCCGGCCCCACTTAAAGTCTGGAGGACAGTAATCCGGTCCTTTGTTTAGAAAGTTTGAAGACCCCTGGTCTAATAGAAAAAGATCATAGCAATAGTGACCAGGTTGTGTAACCATAAAATGTCCATCCACCTTAGCAGCCTCCACCAGGGGAATAGATGCAAAATCCAGCAGGAACTACAGAGTATATAAGAGAAGAGAGGCGCCTCCAAGTGTAGCAATTATGTTGCTAAATGTTGTACCTTCATTAAATGTAACCATTATTGCTACACTTAGAGACAGCCTCTGTTCTCTTTTATACTCAGTTGTGACATGACACTACTCTTATATCAAGACATCACTTGTATATCGAGGAAAAATTTATAAAAAAAATGTGCTTGTCTTGCAAAAACGCTCTTATACCAAGTTACTCAAACCAAGGTTTTACTGTATATCACACATTTGACAGATATGAGCACAGGTATCACAAATGGTGATAGCACTTGTTCACTCCAGTGTGCCCCAGATCCTTACAGCGTACTCACCAGATTATGTGGACTTCTTGCAAAAACAAAAAAGTAAAAAAAATGCCAAGTCAAATGATATAACACTTAGTGGATCCCTCTCCAGTGTCTCATGAATTCTGGTTTCACTTTTATATTCTCATTTGGTATTTAGAGATACACGACATACCCAGAAAAAAAAACATGGAAAAGCCTCTCATAGCATGAAATCATGAATTAAAATCATGAATTAAATATATTAAAAACATAGCTAATACACTTACATTGTAGTAGGAGATCTGCACATCAGGAAACACTGCTATGCCCTCCAGCGTGCGTTCCAATAAGAGGAAGTAAAGTGTATTGCTGAGGGCATTAATGACAAACTGAGCACCCCAATTAATAAACTGCTTGATACAGTGGCTCTTACCATTAGATCCTGTCATGTCCTTCTTGCGATGCCACATATGATCGTAGGCTCTGCAGTTTCTCACACCACACTTATAGCTGCCCTTTTGGTCCAGAAATGAGCCCCAAGTTGTGTAGCTCTCATATGGGTATTCACTCTGCTAGAGGTGATAATCAGGGGCAGATCCAGAGTCTAGTCCCGGGAGGGGCACTGCCCGAAAATAAGGTGTTGATTACAGGACTGAATTTAACGTATCATACAGTGTACAGAGGTCAGTAGTATGTAGAGCATTGTACAGATGTCAGTAGGATGTAGGGCAATGTACAGAAGTCAGTAGTAGGTAGTGCAATGTACAGAGGTCAGTAGTATGTAGGATAGTGTACAGAGGTCAGTAGAATGTAGAGCAGTGTACAGAGGTAAGTAGTAGGTAGGGCAGTGTACAGAGGTCATTAGTATGTAGGGCAGTGTATAGAGGTCATTAGTATGTTGTAGTATGTTAAGCAGTGTACAGAGGTCAGTAGTATGTTGAGCAGTGTATAGAGGTCAGTAGTATGTTGAGCAGTGTACAGAAGTCAGTATTGGGCAGTGCAGTGCCCAGAGGTCAGTAGTTATAGGGCAGTGTACAGAGGTCAGTAGGATGTAGGGCAATGTACAGAGGTCGGTAGGATGTAGGGCGGTGTACAGAGGTCAGTAGTAGGTAGTGCAGCATACAGAGGTCAGTAGGATGTAGGGCAGCATACAGAGGTCAGTAGGATGTAGGGCAGTGTACACAAGTAAGTAGGATGTAGTGCAGTGTACAGAGGTCAGTAGTAGTGCAGTGTACAGAGGTCAGTAGTAGGTAGTGCAGTGTACAGAGGTCAGTAGTAGGTAGTGCAGTGTACAGAGGTCAGTAGTAGGTAGTGCAGTGTACAGAGGTCAGTAGTAGGTAGTGCAGTGTACAGAGGTCAGTAGTAGGTAGTGCAGTGTACAGAGGTCAGTTGTAGGTATTGCAGTGTACAGAGGTCAGTAGTAGGTAGTGCAGTGTACAGAGGTCAGTAGGATGTGGGGCAGTGTACAGAGGTCAGTAGTATGTAGGATAATGTACAGAGGTCAGTATTAGGTAGTGCAGTGTACAGAGGTCAGTAGGATGTAGGGCAGTGTACAGAGGTCAGTAGTAGGTAGGGCAGTGTACAGAGGTCAGTAGGATGTAGGGCAGTGTACAGAGGTCAGTAGTAGGTAGGGCAGTGTACAGAGTTCAGTAGGATGCAGGGCAGTGTACAGAGGTCAGTAGGATGTAAGGCAGTGTACAGAGGTCAGTAGGATGTAGGGCAGTGTACAGAGGTCAGTAGTAGGTAGTGCAGTGTACAGAGGTCAGTAGAATGTAGAACAGTGATCCATAGTCAGTGTAGGTAGGGCAGTGTACAGAGTTCAGTAGGATGTAGGGCAGTGTGCAGAGGTCAGTAGTAGGTAGTGCAGTGTACAGAGGTCAGTAGGATGTAGGGCAGTGTACAGAGGTCAGTAGGATGCAGGGCAGCGTACAGAGGTCAGTAGTAGGTAGTGCAGTGTACAGAGGTCAGTAGGATGTTGGGCAGTGTACAGAGGTCAGTAGTAGGTAGGGCAGTGTACAGAGTTCACAGTTCAGTAGGATGTAGGGCAGTGTGCAGCGGTCATTAGTATGTAGGGCAGTGTACAGAGGTCAGAGGATAGGGAGTAAGTATGGTGGAGGATAGGGGGCAACAGGACAATGTACAGGGGTCAGTGGGATGAAGAGCAGTGTACAGAGGTCGGGAGGGCACACACCAGCCTAAGGCCCCTTTCACACTGCCGCGACTTGTATCATTCAGCAGACTGCAGGCCCAAAACTGCATACATGTATTTCTTCAAGGCAGTGCATCCAAGAAAGAACAGATACAGGTAAACAGCTTTCATTTCACAATTTATTATCAGACTTTGTGTTTCGCCTCTTTTAAATAAGAACTAACAAACATATAAAAATACACTTTCATTCACTTACATGTAATGATGTCTATTTCCATTTAAACAGTGTGTGACTTGAAACTGCTCTTTATTGATATGCCGAATGAGGCTTGAGGAGGGGAACCGACATAGAGAACATAGAACTGAAGGGTTATCTCACTTTTCAGGAAAAATGAAGTAATGAACTAACACCGTATACCCGTATATAACACCGTATATCCTTCCAGGTCCCAAGCAGAAAGAAAAGGGAGAAGAGCAAATCCCAATATCACTGCATGGGTACTGAGCTCATCACCCACAGAGGTCAGTACCGGGGGGGGGGGGGGGGGGGGGGGTGTATGGTGTTCATTATTAATAAGTTCATTATTTAAATATTTTATAAAAAGAAGAACTTGCACTTTTAAATTGTTGTGTACCATCAAACATGTTATGTAGCCACATAGCACAGTGGGGGTGGGTGCATCATAAGAATATGTACATGATTTTACACATCTTTTGTCAGGTAAAGTAATTCCTGTATATGTCTTAAGCTATGTATATAACTTGTTGCCTGGGGTTTCTCTTTAGGTCAGATAGTCAGAGGGGTTGATTTACTAAATAGACTGAGTACTTTGCAAGTGCAGTTGCATCCATTTTCCCCAGAGCTTAGTGAATGTGGTGAAGCTTCACTTTGTAAAGAATACCCAATCAAACCGCTTTTTTGCCTGCACACGATTGGATGATGGAATTAGCAGCGCTTCACCGCATTCACTAAGCTCTGGTGAAGACGAGTGCAACTGCACTTTGCCTTTAGTAATTCATCCCCAGAATGTATAAAGTCTAGTGGTGGACTGCAGTGCTGTGAGACCACTGAGAAGGTAGGTACTGACCCTTCTGGTGCCTCCTGTGGTTCATAGTGAACCTGCTAATCGGTTACTTTGTTAATTAGTTTTAACAAATAGATAACTGGACTAAATAGTGATTTATTTACAGGAGAGTTGCAGCCAAAGCTCATTTGGCTTGTACTTCTCCTGTGGATCATAGGAGTGCAGTTTGTTCTGCACTCCTGTGACGCATTTCAGCAGACAGTGGGCTGAAGCCCGCTGTTGGCATGGACGTCACAGAGCTGGTTCAGACTGGGTAAGATTGTGACAATTAAGTCAGGATCACCCACATGCTTTGGACCAGCACCCAGCTCAGCCTTTCAGCAAGCCGCTGAGAGCCTGAGCCAGCTGCTCTGTCTCCTCCACAGCCTAGTGCTCCAGGGAGCGTGGGGGGGGGGGGCAGAGAGACAGCGGTGACTGGCCGTGACCAGCTCTCTGCTCTGGGAACCCTGAGAACCGAGCAGTCAGTGGTGTTTGATCACTCTGTTCTCAGTCTTAGAGCTAGCGGGGGACAGATCGTTTAATGTCTACCTTAAAGGATCACTAAAGGAGCTAAATAGCTTCCTTTACCTTACTGCAGTCCTGGTTTCATGTCCTCATTGTTCGTTTTTGCTTTGAAGTTGCTATAATTCTGCTGTGATCTCCACACTTCCTGGTTGCCTGGCTCCTTATGAAAAATACATGGCAGCTTTTCACTGTGGTCCAAAGCTGTGTGTCTAAAACTTCTCAGAACCAATCAGATTAATTTAACAACAAAACACTGCCCTGGATTTGTTTGTTTTTGTTATGTGGGTCTCTTTACTTCACAGAAACATAAACCAGTTTAAAAACGAAAGTGAAACTGTAGGCACATTATATGATTGAATTTAATCTATTTTTTAATCCATTTTTAAAAGGGAATCAGTTAACTTTTATGTCTCTATACCCTGTAAACAGTCATTTCAGCAAAAAAAATGTTTTCCTTTAGTGACCCTTTAAGTTCAGTTTGAAATAAACACTGCAGTCAGTCCTAATAGTGTAAATTGAACCAGTATGTTGGCCAGGCAAGGCAAAGCAGCAGGTTCACTTTAAAGCTGGACCCTGTAGCATGTTATACCTTCCCTTCTCTTCCTCGCAGCTCAATTTGCCATCAAGAATGTAAATGCAGGCCAGTGTTCATTGGTTTCAAACACTGCCCATTCTCTGTGCCCACCTTTGTCCGACCAAATTCACATCGAAATTCCGATGGACTTCCATCGGAGGAAAAGAGAACATGTTCTCTATGTAATCTCTGATGGAATTCATCGGAATTCATCGGTCGGAATTTCCGATGGAAAAAGTCTGTCTGACTTTTTCCATCGGAAATTCCGATTGTGTGTACAAGGCCCAAGAGATAAATCTTCTGACTTTAGCACAACTGCAGTGTTTTCTGTATCTTCTTAGTAGTACACAGTGCACTATTAATTGATTACACTTTTTCCGAGTACCTTTAATCCAAAAATAAAATGTTATTTATAGGGTTGTCCGATACCACTTTTTTGAGACCGAGTACAAGTACCGATACTTTTTTTCAAGTACTCGCGGATACCGATTACCGATCCTTTTTTTTTTATGTCATGTGACAGTGGCAGTATTTATTTATTTTTTTTACAATTTTTTTTTCCATTTTTTTTTAGGGGGGGGGGGGTGTGGCATTGTCAGTGTGTTTTTTTTTTTTTAATTTACATTTTTATTTATTTTTTTATATTTATTGCAATTTTTTATTTATTTTTAATCAGCCCTGTTGGGGGTCTTGGGAGAGATATCAGGGTTCTTAACAGACCTCTGACATCTCCCCTTTAAGACGAGAAAAGGGACTAAGGACACAGATTCCCCAGTCCCTTTCTCAGCATTCTCAGCTGAAATGAATGGAGAGAAGCTCCATTCATAAAAGAAGCATCGTAGACACAGGCGGTTACGATGCTCAGTTATATGAATGGACACCGACTCTGTCCATTCGGGAAAAAGGTAGGAGCCGGGTTTAGCGGCTCCCTACCTCCGCTCTCCCCTGACAGATTGAGGGGGGAGAGCGGCACGGACGGGGGGGTAGGAGGAAACTGCACGGACGGACGGACGGACGGGGGTTGGAAAGAGAACTGCTCGGACGGCACGGACGGACGGACGGACGGGGGGTTGGAGAGAGAACTGCACGGACGGGGGGGGGGGGGGGAGAGAACTGCATGGACAGACAGAGGGGAGAGAGGAGAGAGAACGGCATGGACGGCCGGGGGAAGGGAGGAGAGAGCACAAGGCACTGTACGGATGGGGGAGGAGAGAGAACTACACAGGACGGACAGGGGAGGTGAGAGCTGCACGGATGGGGGAAAAACAGCACGTGGGAAGACAACAGCACGGGCGGGGAGACAGCACTGAGCACGGGGGAGAGAAGACTTGCAACTCCCCTGCCTGCCCAGGTATCGGGTGAGGCATCGGAGCATTTCCCCCGAGTACAAGTACTCGGGGAAATGCTCGGTATCGGGACATCCCTAGTTTTTCCTGTTTTTTTCTGTTTTTCCTGTTTCCTGGATAGAAGAAGATCCTGGACTGCCGCACTCCTTAAAACGATGTCTTAATTGTACAAATAAAATCCAAAAAACAACCAAAGCGATGCAGTCAAAATTAAGTGAACAACAGGAAAAAGGTGGCGGACATGTTTCACATCATGTGATGCTTACTCGTAGGGAGTGTGGCAGTCCAGGATATTCTTCTATCCAATGCACCTGTGCATAGCCAGCACCCTTTTGGTTTAGTGGGATGGAAGCAAAGCCAAGGGATCAGCAGTTTTTAGAGCGGTATCATCTCTCACTTCAACTACCTGGACTATATGTGTTTCCTGTTACCATTTATAAATTCTCAAACCTATGAGCAGTTTAAAAAAAGTACTTTCATAGAAAAACTTTGTGCGTCAGTGAACAAAATATTTAAAAAATGTAAATCTCTATTGCTTGCAGACAAATAGCAGCTTTAGCAAGTGCAATAATAAATACATGCATTTAAGTGGAATTCCAGCCAGATTTTTAACTTTTTTGGTCAAAGTGGGAAAAGGATTGAAACCCTAGTTAAGTTTTTTACACACATTTATTAGTCTGTTTTGCACTTAGCAACAGTCAATATAAAAGGGTGCTTTACAACCCCACGCTATGTCTTGGTACCTTGATAAAGGAGGTCTGTGTGCCATCAAAACCTTGGTTTCTATAGGATTTTAATAACATTTCTGCGATTTTGTTTCCTGCACTTTGGATTGCTGGCTATTTTCTGAATTTAGGTTTTTATCACTGCTTGCGTCCCCATTGGGGAGATTTCCTTATACTTTTGTGGATATCAAGGCAGTAAAAAAGGTAAAATCTTCCCAGATTTTTTCATACTTCCTGTCTACCTTACCCCTATTAGAAATTAGATAAAATCTCCCTATGAGGACACAAACCCCACAGCAGATCGAATGCTTTCCATTCAATCAAAAAATGTTTCGGCCGGAATTCCACATAAAAACTGTCTCGTTTTCTTTAGGGACCTTACAAATCTATTCACATGCAAGTTTGCTGTCAAAAGCTGGACAAACAGATGGTGAAAGCCTGCAGAGCACAGAGCGGATAGCGGAAATCCATGGTGAAAACATCCTCTGCTACGCGACCAAACTGCATGACGATGTACTCGGCTGCGAGAGGAAAGAGAAATTCAATGTAGCCACTCAGATACTCCCAGCATGAACATGAATTGGTACTAATAAAAACATTGATGCATTAAAGGGTCACTAAAGGAAAAAAATGTTTTAGCTGAAATGACTGTTTACATGGTATAGAGACATAATAGTTAACTGATTCCTTTTAAAAATGATTAAAAATAGATAAAAAAACAATCATATAATGTGCCTGCAGTGTAGTTTCGTTTTTGCTGTTGTTTGCTGGTTCTCTGATGTACAGAGCCACTAGAGGGCAGTCAGCCAATAGAGAGCAGTGATACTTTGTCTAAAACTCCTCAGCACCAATCCAGTTTCGTTTTACTCACACCTCCTTGATTAGTGACCACCGTGAGAAATCTCCCAGTACTGTGGTCATCAGGAAACAGGCAACCAGGAAGTGTCCAGAACAGAGAGGATTTACAGCAACATCAAAGCAAAAACGAACAATGAGGACATGAAACCAGGACTGCAGTAAGGTAAAGGAAGCTATTTAGCTAAAAAAAAAAATTCCTTTAGTGACCCTTTAAGCTTTATTTATAGCCAAAGACATTTTTTTTTTAGGTAGAGAGGGGAATGGGATATCTGTGCTCTGTTAAGGAGATTGCTCTTCACTTCCTGTCCTAAAGACAAACAGGAAGTCTTCAAGGTGAAGGCAATTACTCAGGGCCATGGATAAGGGGGTACCACCGCCCAGAGGCGATTCAGTTCGCATGCGTTGCGCTATACAAGTCATTCATTCAATTCATTCATTCACCAGGCGTTCTGTACTGGGCCCAGGCCAGCAGGGGGGGAAGGGTCCAGTAAACATATATTTACCAGCCCCTTCCTTTCCTGAATGAACACAATGAGTGATCAGTACTGCTCTAGTGTATGTAACCTCCATGCCAAACAAAAAAAATTATAAATTAAAAAAATAGTATGAAAAAAGCTGCTCCCCTTTCAAAGCGATGTTTCACCTGAATATAAGTAGAGTGGGATAGGGGGCGCTACTTACTGTGCTCATTGGGGAAAGGAAGCATTGGCTGTTTGGGCCCCCCGTGTCAGGTAGTCTGTATGGGGCCCCATGCCAGGTTGTCTGTATGGGGCCCGTGGTTTTGTAACGGCAGCCCTGCAAATACTTCAATTGCAACATTTTGCATTTTCCACTGCTTTCTGACACAATTTACCAGGACAAATATAGAGGGGGATTTCACAGACAGTAATAAAAGACTGACAGAGGTTCTAACTATCTTCTTTAGATAACCTTACTGTATCCAAAATTAAAAAAGGGCTATAAATACGCTTTAGATCAGTGGTTCTCAACATGGGGGTCGGGACCCCCTTGGGGGGTCAAATGATGATTTGCCAGGGGTCACTAAATCCTGGGCTGTTTTTGAATCCCGCATCGCCCTCCCAGCCTTTTTGCAGGCCGCCCAGCAGGTGTGTCCCTGGAGCCCGCGGCCGCCCACTCAGCCTTTTCGCAGCCGCCTATTCAGTTCACAGCATGTCTGGGGCCAAATTCAAACACACAACGGAACGCAACCCTGGGCAAGGTGCGGATGGACACCTCAAAAGCCGTAGACGGACACCCACAAGGCTCACCGGCCCCCCGCGCAATGCCGCAGACGGACGCCGGACAAGGCCGCCGATGGACGCCGGGCAAGACATCCATAATGTATGTTTTTTCCCTAAACTTCCCTTCTCAGCTTGGGGTGCGCGCTATACGCGGGGGCGCGGTATATGCCGATAAATACGGTATTTACTCATAAACTGAAATATGAGTTTTGACTAGACTGATCATTCAGATTGAGTTTTTTTTAACCCCTGCCTGCCACTTAATGAAAATCTAGGGTGAAATACACATCTACCTTTAGTGCACCATATTGTCCCATGTAATGTAATAACTTACGGTCCTCAGCATTTATAATCTGAAAATTCTTCACAGAGGCCTGAGTGACTCGGCCATGAAAATTTAAGACGTAGGACTGAGTCTCCTCGTTCCAGGATGGTGCCTTGTTGTGAAGAGCGATAATATTCTCCATGTTGCCATTCTGGTAACGAGTCTGGAGTGTCTCATGTTCCTGTAATGATGAAATCATTAGTAGTGTTACTGAAAGAATTACATAATAGGACATAGCAAAGCTGTACTAGGCCTGTAACTAAAAGTTTTTTTCCCCAGTGCAAATTCTAATACGAGCTATGCTATACACTCCATTTAGTATTAAAGAATGTGTCCCTGGGTTTGTACCCTGGCATCAATGGGAGGGAACAGTACACCAGTGCCAGTGAGAGTCACATTTTTGACATACCAGTAAAATTGTTCTTGTACAGTATAGGTCACACAATATTTATTCTTTAACCATGGGATGTAAGCAGCTGCCTTCAAGTGATTGGACACTGGCAAAAAAAAGCTGCATGGACATTCCCTATATAACCCCTCCCACTCCCAGCAAGCCACAGTTTTGTCGCAAGCAGTAGTTCATAAAATAACAGAGGGGAACAACCTGTGTCCTGTACTGTACTCCAAGCAAAAGAATTCTCTGGTAAGTCAAAAATAAGGAATTTTGATTTACCTATAAAATCCTGATAAGGACTGATAACCCCTAACACAACCTCAGGGCACAACCCATTCTGCCGTTGACCCAAATTATGAAAACATGCAGAAAGTGAGGAACAGACTGCTTGCTTCTTTCTGTGCCCGATCGTCAAGAGGGGGAGTCTTTATTGCTAGCATAGACTTATAGACAAAATGACATCATTCACATGAGCACAACTGATTGGCTTAGTCCATATAAGGGTCTTCCTGTCACATGTTCTTCTTGGCACAAAAGTCCTCGTGGCACACTCAGACGCACGGGGTCCTCCACTTAAATTCACAGGGTCCTTCACTCAGATCCATATTTGCTTCTTCGGTGAAAGAAGGGAGGAGGGGGTCAAAGGAGTGAGAGTGCATCTGTCTTTACTCAATCATTTCCTGAGCTGAGATTTTTAGCTCTATAATCTGTTGCTTAATTTTAAGGATAATAACACTTGTTGCAATACCCGCACATACATATACATTTATAAAGAAATAAAAGAAATAAAACAATATAATGAAAGAAAGGCAACATTTAAATGGTTTAGGAGAAAAGTAACAAAATACTAAATATTCATTTTAGTAACTTCCATCACAATCCTTTTTTTTAGGCTGGGTTCACACATATGCGGCCACTGTTTCAGTACGCCAGTCCAGTCCGGTTCACTGGGCCAGGTGCGATTTAGGTGCAAATTTTTACTTAAAATCGCAAAAATGCAAAGGACTGTTTATTTTCCAAGTAGTGGCAGACATAAACCGACTTGTGTCCTACCTCCAATACAATCTGCTAAAAAGTATAGTGGGCTGTGTCTGCTCTGCATATGGACATGCAATCCACCCGCTCCGCTCATTGTGGCCCGCGACCGGTTACCAAGTCGCTTAAGTGGCCCCCGCTCTTCAAAACGTTGGGCACCCCTGGCTTAGGTGAAGGAACCTGAGCACAGGATAGAAGCAGGTATGTATTTTGAAGGGGGGTATGTTTCAGGTCTGGAGCGGGGGCACTTTGATTACCTGGATATCCTTAGCTGTAAAAAGCATGTTGTTCACTTAACTGTTTAGAGAACTCAAAAGCTCAAGCTGAAATTTGCATACACATCTTAATGAGGCAGAGCAGTGACTCCCCCCCCTTTCATTTTTTTCCTGCCAGCAATGTTCAGAAGAGGTCATACCAGTGGTGGCCCATCCATAGGGGGCGCCCGGGTGCCGCCCCCCCTCCCCCAGTCAGTAAAAAAAAATATTTAAAATGTCCCTTTAAGGGAAAAAAAATTCCAAAAAAGGTCCTTAGGTGCACTGTGTCCGAGCGCCGGGCACAGTGCAGTGTGGGTAGCGCCACGTCTGTGCAATCACGGAATTGCAGACGAGGCGCTACATTGGCAGCAACAAAAATGCCTTTGTGGCGCTCTCCATCGTGCCACTTGCTTCCGGCGCGATGGAATGTATTGTTATGTTATGGCTGGGCGGGTGAACACTTTCTGTGTGCACCCGCCCGTCTCTGTGCTAGTCCCGACGTCACAGGAAGAACAGGAAGTGACGTTGGGACTCTCGAGCTCAGTGCGCCTGCCACCTGGAACAGGTAAGCTGAGCTATGCTGCTGGCACATACAGACCCAGCTACCCCCCCCCCCCCCCCCACAGCTTAATAACTATTTTTAGCGCCGCTATACCGCCACCGCACCTCCCGCCCCAGTGTGAAAGGGGCCTTAAAGTTGCAGCAACTTCACAGTAGTTGATGCACTACTTTGGTTCGACTTCCATGCAACTTGAGGGTCATAGCCTTCAATGTAACTTGTGTGCTACAGTTGTCCATTATCACTGATCAAAGCCAAAAACGCATCCAAGTTGCACCCATTCAAAGTTGCATCATAGTTGCACTCCAAAGTCGGTGCAACTTATTATTTGTACAAGTGTGAATGGAGCCTAAATCAAACCCACTGTGCCCAGGCTTACCAAATTAGCTAATATATGGGGTCTCACAGTGGAAGCCCATCTATTGGGGTGCACAGGCGCCGCCCCCCATCCATGCGTCCGGCCCCCTGATCTATATACAGGGCGCTGGACTATGGATTCCAATGGGGGGGTGTTTTTTTGAAGCACGTGATTAGAGCCAGAGACTATAATAGGCTTCAAAAAAGGGTGGGCTTGGGGTGCAGGGCACTGCACCCTGATCCCACCCATTTGTGTGACAATAGTGAATGAATATTCATTATTTTCACACTAAATCTCCTCCCTGGCAATTAGTAAGGGGGTCGTGAGAACGGATTGGCCAAAACGTCAGGCGAGCCTATTGGACGCCTAGGAGAAGGGGAGGGGAGATGCACTGGTGAAGATGAGGACACCGGAGCCACCTACATCAGGTCCATTGTGCTGGAGCAAAGGACAACAGTGATGCTGTCCGCAGCCCGCCACCCTAGATAGGCTAAGTGGCAGGCAGGAGGGGCCGCTGGCGGCCACCCCAGGGAGGGGGGGTGTGGTGGTTTGCTGCCCCCCCAAAAAAATCAACCAGCCGCCACTTGGGTCTCCTAAGACACACCTACATTACATTTTTCCAAGCCCAAAGACCATTAATTCTGATGATCTTACAGATAACTTACATTACGCGGCCGTATGCACACTCTCTCGCAGTTCTGGTTCATCCCAGGAATAATAACAGTCATTTTTCGGGGACCTCGGAACCCCAGAACATTGGTTTCCTGTTATATGGTAAAAAGAGTAAAAATACAACTGACCCAGCTGGACATGACAAACTGTATCTATTATTATATGATTACTAGTATAAGTATAATGTTTTACCAGGCTAGCGTAGGATCAGCACTTTTCAGTATGTTCTGCCTTTTTCTAAATTCAACCTTGGATATTAAACTGCAATCTTTATTAGGCACAGAGTAAAGGGCAATGTACTGTAGGGTAGATGAACAATGCTGACTGTTGTGAATCTCTTCAGTTAGGAATTGATGATGATGCTGTCATGTTATGAAAAGTGTCTTTTGCTGCTATATACAATGTAATGTCAGGGCAATAGAGGATATTTTGGGGGATATACTAATGCTAAAGGAAACCTGTACTGAGAGAAATTTATATAAGCTGACCAGTATACATGGCTGATCTCTCTATCTAAAAAAAATGCTGTCTTTATGGCTGTCATCATGATTTGGTGCCTTTAAAGGGGTTGTTAAGGCAAAAAATAAAAAAAATCCTAAATAGCTTCCTTTATCTTAGTGCAGTCCTCCTTCACTTACCTCATCCTTCCATTTTGCTTTTAAATGTCCTTATTTCTTCTGAGAAATCCTCACTTCCTGTTCTTCTGTCTGTAACTACACACCGTAATGCGAGGCTTTCTCCCTGGTGTGGAGTGTCGTGCTCGACCCCTCCCTTGGAATACAGGAGAGTCAGGACGCTCTCTATGTTGCAGATAGAGAAAGGAGCTGTGTGTTAGTGGGCGTCCTGACTCTCCTGTAGTCCAAGAAAGGGGGCGAGCACGACACCTTCCTAGTTCCTGACCTGGAACAAGTAGAAGAAAAAATTCCCTATTCTCACTTTATTGGCTGAATGCTTAGTTAACCACTTCCATACAGGGCATTTTCACCCCCTTCCTGCCCCAACCAATTTTTAGTTTTCAGCGCTGTTGCACTTTGAATGACAATTGCGCGGTCATGCAACACTGTGCCCAAATGAAATCTTTTTTTTTTCCCCCCCACAAATAGAGCTTTCTTTTTGTGGGATTTGATCACCTTTGCGGTTTTAATTTTTTGCGCTATAAACGAAAAAGAGCGACAATTTTGAAAAAAAAACAATATTTTTTACTTTTTGATTTAATAAATCTCATTTATTTTTTTTAAAACATGGGGCCAAATTCAGGTACGAGATACGACGGCGTATCTCCAGATACGCCGTCGTATCTCTGAGTGTGCGGCATCGTATCTATACGCCTGATTCTTAGAATCAGTTCCGCATAGATTTGACTAAGATCCGACCGGCGTAAGAGACGGTCGGATCTTACGCCGTCGTATCTTAGTTGCAATTTCACGCTGGCCGCTAGGTAGCGCTTCTGTATATTTACGTGTCAAATATGCAAATTAGGTAGATACGCCGATTCAGAAACGTACGTTTGCCCGGCGCATTTTTTTACGTTGTTTAGGCTTTTTCCGGCGTAAAGTTACCCCTGCTATATGAGGCGTATCCTATGTTAAGTATGGACGTCGTTCCTGCGTCAAATTTTGAAAATTTTACGTCGTTTGCATAAGTCGTTCGCAAATAGGGCTGTACGTAAGTTACGTTCACGTCTAAAGCATTGACGATTTGCGGCGTAATTTCGAGCATGCGACGTTCGTAACTGACGTCAAATACGTGGGGTCACCATTAATTTAAATAAAACACGCCCACATCATTCACATTTGAATTAGGCGGGCTTACGTTACGCCGCCGTAACTTAGGGCGCAAGTTCTTTCTGAATACGGAACTTGCGCCCTAATTTACGGCGGCGTAACGTATCTGAGATACGTTACGCACCGCCCATAGATACTCCATTGTATCTGAATCTACCCCAATGTTTGAGTTTAGGCCGATATGTATTCTTCTACAAATTTTTGGTAAAAAAAAACGCAATAAGCGTATATTGATTGGTTTGCGCAAAAGTTAGGTCTTCTAATCATTAACTGACAGTCGGCATACAGCGTCTTTATCATGGTGGCCACACGCAGCTTGTGAGTTTGATACTAAGGCTACTGTCTACTAATGCAGGAACCGGAAACACAAGAAAGTTGGGGTAGGGTATCAGAAAGTATCAATTTGATTCTTGGTAAATCTATAGTCATCGTTAATCCTATAATTGGACATTTCATTTAGACAGAATATAAAGGGATATTCGCTTAGCACATTAATCTACATTGACTTTATACTTATAACTGAATAATTCACCAGGTTTAGAACTTACATAACATACTGATGCCAGTTCTTGTCTGAGCGATTCCCTCTCTTGCACAAACGGCTTTGTCTCAGGGTTCACTCCATTGTCAAAGACTGTGAATCTGGTTCCCAGCATGTTTGATCTGGAATGACATTGATTTATATGTTTGTGTTGAATCTATATTCTGAAATCTATTTTCACTCTTCTAATGAGCAGGCCCGGATTTCCCACAAGGCCACTGAGGCCAGGCCTTGGGGCGGCAGGGCGCCAAGGGGCGTCAGTGGCATGGAGTCCCCCGACACCCGGAACATACAGTTAAGCGCGGTAAGTTATGGGGGAATCCGCTCGCTCCTTAACAAGTGATTGCGGCGATTTAGCCGAAATCACTTGTAAAATGTGTGCTCCCGTCCCTCCTCCCCGCTCCCCCCACCCCACATACCTCTCTCTGCTGGCTCTGTCTTCGGAACTCTGTCCTCCCCCCGGCCACCGAGTCTGTCTCCTGTCCCTGCTGCCGATGTACACAGAGAGAGGGGAGAGCTGTGCTCTTCCCATCTCAGCTGTGACAGGAGTTCTAGCACAGTGCTAGGACTCCTGTTTTGGAGGTGACAGGGTCAATGAAGAGAACATGTCACCTCCAATTGCTATCACACAGGGAATTGTTTTCTCCTGTGTGATAGCAAAAAAGTTAAGTGAACAAAATTGATAAAAAATAAATAAATAATAAGAAATAATAATTAAATTAATAAAATAAAAAAGTAAAGAATAAGAAAAATAATAAGGAAAATAATAAGAAAATTATACAAAAATTTAAAAAAAGTAAGCGACAAGCTACTAATAATAAAAAAAAAGTGAAAAAAAGTAAAAAAACTAAACAAAACATATTTTAACTAACCGTGCCGCTCATTCTCCGTTGATTTGGGGGGGGGGGGTTCGGTTGGCAGGGAGGGGGTGCATTGCGGAACCTGGCCTTGGGGCGGCAGGGAGAGCAAATCCGGCCCTGAGCATGGGTGAGATGGGGGATGTCTACCAGCTCCAATGTCAGGGATCCTTCACACTCTCGCAGGGTAGAACTCCAACCATATGTCCCCAAAATATTAAAGGTCATCAAACAAAAAGAACTGGTGTAGTATTTATTTAAAAAAGGGGAACACATAGTAAAAAATGGGTATAAAACACATAAAAATAGCTAAAAATCTATCCGCTATAAGTTAATCAAAAACCAGTGCCACTTGCATCACCCATATATGGCAGTGCGACGTGTCGGTTTTATATATATATATATATATATATATATATATATATATATATGCGCAGCATAGTATATCTACGGTGGGCAGTCACTAACCGATTAATGCAGGGAATGTATTAAAATATAACTAAAGGCAAAACTTTTTTCTTTTGGACAGAGTGGAGCAGGATTAGATAATCTGTTTTTATTGCTGTCTGTGCCCCGGTCAGGGAGATTCCCCCTATTTGTCCTGTGTACCATTTTCACTGAAGCAGATCCCAAATTTTGGGCTGTCCCTAGAGGAATAGAGGGGGAAATCTCCTATTATGAACACTAGTCCCCTATTTGCAGGGACTTCATCTCACTTCCTGTTTAGCTATGAGACAGGAAGTGAAGGTCATTTTTCCCAATGGGACACAAATGGCAAAAAAACAAAAAAAAGTGAAAGGGGCAATAAGTAACAAAACCCTTACTCCAAAATGAAAAAAAAAGGTTTTGCCTATAGTTCGACTTTAGGGTAAAAATGTCTAGTCTTTAGAAGCACTTTCACTTACCTGACTTTACCAATAAAACTTTCACCACCACGTGAGAGGTCTGTAGGATCCACTGAAATCAGGTAATTAGAGGTCTTACTTTTCTTCCTCTTTCTTCCAGCCATAAGGAAAAGCTGTTAAATATAAAATGAAGATTTCCCTGTCAGCTATCACATAGTGTACTGAAATAATAGGAAATATAGCAGTCATAATAACGATGAGGAGTAAGTAGGGGTGATCTGTGTAACATACAAGTAGCACTGCCCCCTTGGGGGTTGCTTAGAATTGCAAGTTTATCTGTGCCACTTTGACCCTGTAAACGTTCCAGCCCTTCTGACACTCTAGGTTCAGACATGTTGTATGTACCTTTAAATAACACACCAACACAATGCAGATTGATCAGCTTTCTCTGATTTTACTTGTTCAAAGGGGGAGTCTTGTAACAGGGTTTTATTCAGCTAAGTCCTGGGTAAACAGCCAAAACTCAGTTGAAAAGGTTCCCCGAGGCAATTAAATAACAACTTTGAATCACAGATGTAAAATAGCACTGTACATAGGAAACGGACAATAAATGAATGAATATCTAAGGAAAGTTACAAATTGCTGTATATACTATCATTGCTGAAAGGGGACCCCAGGGTGGCCTATTATACCTTTAATCCTATAGAGAGACTGGGTATTCTAGATCTTAGGTGTATGTCCCTTTAAATAGCAATAGGAAAACAGTGTCCATGATACAAGGCCTCACAATGATCCTCATCAGCAAGTTGGGGCTCATAGAACAAGAAACCTGAGTGTAGCACAGTGATGTGTAATCAAAGCAAACAGTTGTGCTTGGCTAGTTGTAATCTTCAGAGTAATTCCAGGTGTAAGGTGTCTGTATACAGTGTTCTGTGAGATAAGGTAAGGCAATTCCAGGTGTGAGATGTCTATATACAGTGTTCTGTGAACTAGGATAAAGCAGAGATTGTATTGGCAGTCAGATGCCCTCTCACCAAACTGAAGAACAGCATAGGAACCTCCTGAAAAGCGATTCAAGTCGATGCATCCTACTGTAGAATGGGCGGAGATGCTGGACTCGCAGCGGGGGACCGTGAGCTGTCTGATCTGGCTGGTGACAGCGATGCTGTGGTGATGCCCCCTGTGTAGCAGGTAGCGTTGGACCCCACTGGGTCAGAGCTGGGATCGCCGTTTGGCTGCGTGGTAGGTCGCAGTCCTCTCGCACAGCAGCGGAGGGGTGTTTACTTGATGGAGCTTGGGCCTAGTCTGCTGACCCTTTTTCAAGCCTCTCCCAGAGTTCTCTTTCTGAAACAGATGGCATACTGGGATGTGTAGTCCAAGGATAGTTACATTTTCCAAATTTTGTCATGTAACAGCCAAAAACATAAATGTATTTTATTGGGATATTATGTGATAGACCAACACAAAGTGGCACATAATTGTGAAGTGGAAAGAAAATGATAAGGCAGGATGTATCCTGTTTAGGATTATGAGAGGCCTGGCCCCTAGCTATCTCTGTTCTCGTTTCCATAAACAAGCTCTTGTCAGATCATTTAGATCTACCGGCAGAGATCTCCTCTACATCTCGGTGCCCAAGAAGATCCGGCGTGGTGGTCGGGCCTTCTCCTACCAGGGAAAAGCCTCCCTGTCGAGCTCCAGGAGGCCCCTACTATGCCAGTCTTCCGCGGATTACTGAAGACTTGGCTTTTCATGCAAGCCTTTCCTGCGTAGCCTCTTTCTTCCACCCTTTCTGCCGCTCTGTGCTGCTTTTGGTTCCTGGGTCCTCTTTTCCCAAAAACTCTGCTATGCGCGTCGAGACCCTTTCAGGGTAAAACCGTGCTATATTAAGATACCACTCAACTCAACATGGGCCATAAATCAGTTTGCACAGCATTGCAAATAGTTTTAAAGCAGTGATGTGCTTTCTTGATGAAAAGTACAGTATCATGTAAATGGGATGAAACAAATTTCCTTACATAAGTTTTACATGTATATCTGCCGCCTTGAGCTTGCTTTAGAAAGTACACATTGTGCTAGAGATTTTTTCTTCCTGTTCAGCACTGGGAGTGTAGTCTTGGCATTCACTGTGTGACAGCTGATTGGAGGAAAGGCACGCCACCCCCCACCCTCCAGGCTGGTTTTATCTTGAGAACTTGTCAGAAGTTATCATGCTGATAAGAGAGGAGCGGAGCAGAGCAGCAGAAAGACAGAGGACTTAGTGCTTTGGACAGAGATAGGAAAACACTGCAGATATGTGTGCCTAGGTCAAATTTCATGAATCAGGTTTACAATTTAAAGAAAAACCCATCATAAAAATGTCATTCACCGAAATGTAGAAAAAAAGTGCAGTTTCAGCAGGAACATAAGATTTCTTTAGTTACCCGTTTGCCATCGTCCCTCTCTAGATGCAAGTAATAGGTAGGGTAAATGCCTTTATCAACTCCTTTCTTGTCTCTGGTGATACGGCACTGGAGAGTCATGTTGTGTGGAGCTGGACGGAATGCAAAGCCCTCAAGGTCATCTGTTTCTAGAGGTGGCACTATTTCAGAATCTTCTTCCTACAGTGATATTGTAAAGAAGTACTGTCATCGAATTAAAAAGAAAAAATCATATTGTTCAGAGAATATTATAGTTGCTTTCCTTTGTATGCTACTCCATTGTTATTGACAAACTGGTATTTTCTAAAGCTAAGTAAATGAAGCAAAAAGCAATGTTACTTTAGTTTCTGGTTTCCTTTATAATAACAAATATGGTCAAAGATGTGCCTGTGTATGTCTACAAATGGAAAAGTGATCAATTTTTACAATTGTGTTCAGCCGGTCTTGTGATTCATACACCCCTGTCAGACAGTGTAGCATGGGCAGTGACCACACTTTTCTAAATACAGCTTGGGCACAATCCTGCTACCAGCCTGCTATACAAGAATGATCACCACATTGATGAGGTTATCAACCCCTATTTCTCTGCTCTGTTTTCCTGTCCGCAAGCTCCCAGTGTTAGATTGGCAGCACTGTACAATGTGGTAGTCCCTACTGGTTCTCAAAGCTGGTTCCCGTCCTTGCTCTCCCAGTAAATGAGATTCTATGCTGGGGATTACAGGAATGTAAGATAAAAAGAGAGCCAGGCAGTTAAACTAGGTATATTTAAAAATATTGTTGTTTTTAAGGAAGACATAACTGGAATAAGTTGTGATCTTTTATTATCTGCCTAGAATTCAGCTTTAAAGCCTCGTACACACAATAGGTTAACCAGAGGACAATAGTCTGAAGGACCATTGTCCTAGGTTAACCGATGAAGCTGACTGATGGTCCGTCGTGCCTACACACCATAGGTTAAATAACCGATCGTGTCAGAACGCGGTGACGTAAAACACAACGATGTGCTGAAAAAAACAAAGTTCAATGCTTTCAAGTATGCGTCGACTTGATTCTGAGAATGCGTGGATTTTTAACCGATGGTCGTGCCCACTAACGATCGATTTTGACCTATCGGTTACCAATCCATAGGTTAATTTTAAAGCAAGTTGGCTTTTTTTTAACCGATGGTTAAATAACCTATGGGCCCACACACGATCGGTTTTGATCGGTTTTGACACACAACGGTCCTTCAGAGCGTTGTCCTCTGGTTAACCTATCGTGTGTACGAGGCCTAAGGGTTAGGTTTAGGGTAAAAGTTGGCAGTCAACTGACTGAACTGAGGTTCAATGAGCCACAATGTGGGCAGGTTACCTTTGCAACATTCCTCAGTTTTTTTAGGGCTGTGTTTAAACTACTATATATACTCGAGTATAAGCCAACCCGAGCATAAGCCAAGGCACCTAATTTACCACAAAAAACTGGGAAAACCTATTGACTCGAGTATAAGCCTAGGTTGAGAATGCAGCAGCTACTGTAAGCACAAAAGAGGGTCAACAATGCCCAATTGCACGCCTCACTGTGCCCATTGCAACCTCACTGTGCCCAACCTCACTGTGCCCATTGCAACCTCACTGTGCCAACCTCACTGTGCCCATCCTCACTGTGCCCATTGCAGCCTCACTGTGCCCGAGTCAGTGTACCTGAAATTATTGACATGCTGCGGGTGTCCATTCATTGTTTAAAACTTGCGGTCTCCTCCTGGTCCCTTCCGTGATAGGCGTTTCTCAGCAGACACAGTTCCGCCTATCACAGACATTCTCTCATCCTCGGACTCAGTTTCCCAGCAGACACTGTGTTCAGTGTTCCGCCAATCACGGATGTCCTCTTGTCCGAGGATGAAAGGACGTCCGTGATTGGCGGAACACTGAACACAGTGTCTGCTGGGAAACAAAGTCCGGGGATGAGAGAACGTCCGTGATAGGCGGAACTGTGTCTGCTGAGAAACGCCTATCACGGAAGGGACAACGTGGAAATCGCGACTTTTAAACAATGGACGCCCGCAGCCTGTCAATAATTTCAGGTACACTGACTCGAGTATGAGCCAAGGGGGGTATTTTCAGCCTTAAAAAAAGGGCTGAAGAACTCGGCTTATACTCAAGTATATATGGTAATTACCTTTTTAATGGCTTCTTTAACAACCGGAAGATTTTACCCCCTTCGTGACCAGGCCATTTTTTCTATTTAGCACTGCACGATTTTAACTGGTAATTTTGCCGTTATGCAATGCTACACCCAATCTAAATTTATATAATTTATTTCACACAAATAGACCTTTCTTTTGTTGGTATTTGAGCACCACTGTGTTTTTTTAATTTATATATATATGAAAAAAGACCACATTTAAAATATATATATATATATATATATATATATATATATATATATATATATATATATATATATATATATACAGGACAGGAACAAAGTTGTGAATCGTGGCAGCTGACTCGACTTCCTAGGCTCCACCAATAACTAAAATATTGCTCTTGAGGGGATAGAGCATGGCATGAACTTTAATGATACATTTGATAACACTGTTGAATTGCCAAAAGAATTCTTATTTTAGGAAATCATGTAAGAAATTGTGTATTTTTTTTTTGTTCATTCTTTCACCTTACTAGAGGCAGACAATGGTCTTGTATATACAACACTGCTGAGGATATCCAAATCTTCATCAAAATCATCATCCAGGCCCTGTGCATCTGCTGCTTCATAAGAGGGGTTTCTTTCTTTGGATCTCACTATATAAAAAAAAAAAAAAAGGGAACAGTACTTTCATTATATAGTCCTTATACCAACATAATAAGAAGGAATATAACACAGAAACATAGAAAAGTGACAGCACTTTCCTTTTTTGTCCGCGTATAGATCTATGTTTGTCCCAAGCATGTTTGAAGCCATTTACTGTTGACTGTCTCACTACCTCTGTGGGCACTGATTTTAGGGCCAAATCCAGTGGCAATACCACTGCCATGCCCATATTGAGATGTAGAAGGGCTGCACAGCCCTGACATTGTAAGGACTTTCTTGAATGATAAATTTGCCCCTTTGGAATTTTGTTCTTTTCATACACAGCAGAGAGGACTTTATTATTAATATTTTGGATTTGCTTTTCTTTACTCACTGTTTTATGTTGCTTAATTTTCTTTTGGCGCTACACATACTTTTTATATTATTAATTTAAGTTAGGTATACTACTTATATGTGTCAGCGGCCATTATAACACAGCGCAAAGACAATTTTTTTTACATTTCTGACATTGTAAGGGCTGATGATATTAACTATTAAAATGAACCCACAATTTTGCTGTCAATAAACCATCCCCACCAGGTAAACTAAATGCATTGGAAGTATTTTTTTTACTGTAACATATAATACGTTAAGTGTTTTATTTTTATTTTATATCTTGCTGTGATAACTATAAAATCAATGTTTAAGTACTGTAACAATTACAATTAAACCACTTGCAGGAACGGTAATTGTTTAGAGCAGGGATCCTCAAACTACGGCCCTCCAGCTGTTGTGGAACTACACATCCCATGAGGCATTGTAAAACTCTGACATTCAGAGACATGACTAGGCATGATGGGAATTGTAGTTCCTGAACAACTGGAGGGCCGTAGTTTGAAGACCCATGGTTTAGAGATAAGGTATTTTTTTTTTACTTTAAACAAAGGTTTTATTGATATAGAAAGGCATGTACATATGAGGCACAGTAACGTATAGACGGCATCAATATTCAAAAAAAGTATCAATAGTTGGTTCACACATGGTAACGTACAACACATCTAGTAATTGGTAGCAATGACAGCTAGTAGAGTTAGGGCCAACATACTAACCAATATCGTGGCAACAACCCAATAACATAAATCATGTCATATAAATAAGGGGCACCCCTCCTTGATCATGTGCATGTGCCAGAGGCACTCTGTCAGTTTAGGGGGCAAAGGTCTCATCCACTTCCTGGCAATGAGTTTTCTAGCCGAGAACAGTGGGCCAAATCCACAAAGATCGTGCCTAACGTAAATTTTTCCATTTAAGTTACACTGCCTTAAAATTTCTACCTAAGTGCCCGATCCACAAAGCACTTACCTAGAAATTTTGGGCTGTGTAACTTAAATTCTGCCGTCGCAAGGCGTTCCTCTTCAAATGGGGGCGATTCCCATTTAAATGAGGCGCGCTCCCGCGCCGGCCGTACTGCGCATGCTCGTGACGTCATTTTCCCGACGTGCATAGCGCGAAATTACATTACGCCGAGCTTTGTGGATTGCGACGGGTCAATAAAGTTGCGTCGGGGAAAAAAAAAAATACGGCGGGAAAAAAAAATTTAAAATTAAAAAAAAATTGCGTCGCTGGACAGAAAGGTCTGCTTTTACATGGTGTACTAACTTTACACCTTGTAAAAGCAGCCCTAATTTTGCGTATGCAAACTAAAACTTACGGAGAAAAAACGAAGCTGAAGTGCTAATTTGCATACCCGAGGAGGCATTTCGACACGAAATGCCCCCAGCGGCAGATGCGGTACTGCATCCTAAGATTCTCCCTAACTATGGAAAACTGATTCTGTGGATCAGTTCCATAGTTAGGAACAGGGATACGACGGAGTAACAGCAGTTACGCCGTCGTATCTCTTTTGTGGATTTGGCCCAGTGTCTCCTGCAAGAAGATTTTAGTGTGTTTGTCTAGAACTTTTGGAAAAATACCCAGAAGGCACTACTTGGGGTCCAGAGCTAGGGGTGAGCCCATGTTGTCGTGCAGAAAGGTGACCACCTGAGTCCAGAAGCCCCAGGTCTTAGGGCAGGACCACAGGAGATGAAAGAATGTACCTGTTTCCACACCACACATCGGGCATAGAGTGGATTGCTCCCTCCCGTATCTGGCCACCCTGACAGGGGTAAGGTACGTCCTATATGTAAAATATAGATCTGGGTCAGCCTATCCGACAGTTTGGGGGGGATACCTCCCTACAGGACTCCAGTGCCTCCTCCCACTCCTCATCTTCAGGTGGGCCCACCTCCCTCTACCAAAAGGGTTTGAGAGCATAGGCAACCCTACCAAACCCAAGGGTGGAAAGCATATTGTAAAATGATGAAATAAGGCCCTTTGGGTCCGAGCTTCTGGCAATGGCCATAATGTGATTTGGGGCGGGTTGGGGAGTCGACTGTGAGAACTGAGCCCGGAAGGTATGTCGCACCCCTGAAGAAATCTGAAAAACATGTGATTTTGGAGTGTATATTCCTCCCTGAGCCTATTAAATGTTTTTAGGTCTCCGTCTAGCAGCAGGTGATGCAAGTAGAGTATACCCTGCGAACTCCAAATCCGCATTGGAAGTATTTTAGCAACATTTATTTCAGTCTTAACGTTCTTTATTCTGAAGAAACCAATCTATGCCTTATCATGTCCTTTCTCATGCTTGAGGCTAAGTTGGGGTAATTTGAATCAACTGATAAGGCTTTGTGTTGTAATAGAAAAATGAGGAACCCAAACATTCTTTCTTCTTCTTATTACTATAGGATTTATATAGCATTGGCAGCTTGTACAGCACCTTACAATATAAAGGGAGTCTGTACAGTTACAATTCTATATAAAAGGGTTAGGAGGGCCCTGCTTGTGTGAGCTTACAATCTAATAAATACATACATTTTAATAGTGATGCCTCTTTGAAAGACAATAGCACCAAGAGGACCTACCATGGTATGATTTATAACAAAATCAAGGTCTTGAAGAAATAGTGATGTACTAAAATCTAAGGGCCAGATCCACAGCCCGGCAGCGCAACGTAACTTTTTAGATTTAAGTTACACTGCCGCAAATTTCCTAAGTTAGGTACCGATCCACAAAACACTTACCTGGAAATTTTGCGGCGGTGTAACTCAAATCCGTCCGGGCCAATTCAAATGGTGCGAGTCCCATTTAAATTAGGCGCGCTCCCGCGCCGGACGTACTGCGCATGCTCCCGACGCTTTTTTCCCGACGTGCATTGCGCGACGTGACGTCATTTTTTGAACGGCGCGGTGCGTAGCATATTTCCGTATTCCCGTACGGCTTACGCAAACGACGTAAAATTTAAAAATTAGACGCGGGAAGGATGGCCATACTTTACACAGCAGAACGCCTGCTGTGTAAAAGTAGGGCTGCCTCACAAAAGTGTAACTAAGCGACGGGAAACTAACGTAGCGGCGACGTAGCGAACGCGAAAAAGCTTTGAGGATCGACGTAACTCCTCATTTGCATACCCGACGCTGGATTACGACGCAAACTCCCCCCAGCGGCGGCCGCGGTACTGCATCCTAAGATCCGGCAGTGTAAAACAATTACACCTGCCGGATCTTAGGAATATCTATGCGTAACTGATTCTGTGAATCAGTCGCATAGATAGAAACAGGGATACGACGGCGTATCAGTAGATACGCCGGCGTATCCCTTTTGTGGATCTGGCCCTAAAATTCTATTATCATATGTAAATATTGGTGAAATCTGCATTTTGAATCCCTCACTACCAAAGCTGCTGCATCTACAGTATATCACAAAAATATGTAAAAGATCAAATATCACAATTGCAAAGCTCACTTATTTAAGATATACATTATTAATAAATGATTGTGTATTTAAATAAAAAAGTAAAAAAATTCAGGTTAATCCATATAGATTCACATCCCCAGATTATATAAACACAATAATCAGTGTTTACTTATTCTCTTAAGAAAATTCCCATATCATGTGCTACCTCAAATTTTCTTGTCGTTTTGAGCCTTGTAATGATCAAAAAAAAAAAATTGACAATCTGAAAACTAACAGTTTTGAAAAAAATTCTACTAGTGTATGGCAAGCCCAACTTAACTGCAGCAGAGAGGAACCAGGCTAGGTTCCCATTCCTGCGAATGGGCAGTACAGTAAAACCTTGGTTTGAGAGCGTTTTGCAAGACAAGCTACATTTTTAAATACATTTTGACTTGATATACAAGCGATGTCTTGATATACAAGTAGCGTCATTTCTCAACTGAGTATAAAAGAGAAGAGAGGTGCCTCTAATGCCGCGCACACACGATTATTTTTCAGCATGAAAAAAAACGACGTTTTAAAAAAATGTAATTTAAAATGATCGTGTGTGGGCTTCACATCATCAGTTCTGAAAAACGACCAAATTTAATTTCGAACATGCTGCATTTTTTAACGACGTTTTAAACTATGTAGTTTTTCGGGTTGTAAAAAATGATCGTGTGTGGTCTAAAACAACGATAAAAACCCGCGCATGCTCAGAAGCAAGTTATGAGACGGGAGCGCTCGTTCTGGTAAATCTACCATTCGTAATGGAGTAAGCACATTCATCACGCTGTAACAGATAGAAAAGCGTGAATTGTCTTTTACTAACACGGAATCAGCTAAAGCAGCCCCAAGGGTGGCGTCATCCGCATGGAACGTCCCCTTTATAGTGCCGTTGTACGTCACCACGCGCTTTGCTAGAGCATTCTTTAAAAACGATAGTGTGTGGGCAACGTCCGTTTTAATTATGAAGTTGGAAAAAACAACGTCTTTTCTAAATGCCGAAAAATGTAGTTTTTTTTTTAATGCCCAAAAATGATCGTGTGTACGCGCATAAAGTGTAGCAATATGGTTATTTTTCATCTGATTTTTTCATCGGATATTCCGACTGTGTGTATGCCCCATCTGACTTTTTCCATCGGAAATTCTGACTGAGTTAGAAAGACAACATGTTCACTTTTTTTCTTGACAGAAAAAAATTCTATTGGAAATTCCATTCGTCTGTATGGAACTCTGACGGAGAAAAAACATGCATGCTCGGAAACAATTCAACGCATGCTCGGAAGCATTGAACTTCATTTTTCTAGGCTCGTCGTACTGTTGTACGTCACCGCGTTTTTGACGGTCGGAATTTGGTGTGTCCGTGTGTATGCAAGACAGCTTGAGTGGAATTCTGTCGGAAACTCTGATCGTGTGTTCAGGGCATAAGTGGCGCCTCTCTTCTCTTTTACACTCTGTAGCTCCTGCTGGATTTTGCTTCTAATCCCCATGGGAGGCTTCCATTTGTGAAGGGACATTTTATGGTTACACAACCTATTACATTGCTATAATCTTTTTATATGGACTATAAACTAAAGGACCTATGAATAAATGGTTGTAGAATGAATCATTTGACTTTCCATTATTTCTTATGGGGAAATTCGCTTTGATATACAAGTGCTTTGGATTACAAGCATGTTTCTGGAACTAATTGTGCTCGCAATCCAAGGTTTTACTGTATGTGTGAAATTGCAGAAGAAACATGCTGTATTTTTTAGCAGACTGCATGGATGCCATTAATGCTTAATGGCACCCAAGTCTTCGGCAGCCACAGCGTAATTTTTCTTGCGCTAACCCAGTTCCGTGTAATGTGTGTGGCAGAGCTGTGTTACTCTCATAACTGAAGGGACAGAAATACAAAACCGCTGTTTGCCTTTATTTCAGCTTTAAGATTTGCAGGACTTGATAGCTTGTTAGGGAAGTAGCCAGAACAACTTTATAGCTTGAGGAGAATGTTTGAGTTTTTTAATCGTTAGTGGACTCAAACCAATGGGAACATTTGAATTGTCACATTCTTTGATCTGCCCATTTTTTATTGAATTACCTGTTTTTTGCGGCTTTTTTTTATGCCGCTGTTTGACTGGTGCTGGGGGGACTTGTCTGTCCCCTACAGACACTGAATTCTCCTCATCACTGGAGTTGTCAGCTACAACCATCTTGTTTGCCTTCAGTTCTTGTATTACATCTTGTGCTGCGCCTGTAAGAAAATCTCATTAGGAAGGAAACAAAATACAATGGAGTTTCTACAGACAATCTGATATCCCAACCTTTCATCTGAAGTGTGTTTTCTTTCTCTGTGTCTTGAGTCTCCTGTATGGATGATCTCCGATTCTTCACTTTGGGTGATGACGTTTTGGCCTTTGATTCCTTCAGATCAGATTTTGCTATTTAGCAAGACAATGAAAACAGGGTGTATTATATACTCCAATGTTTTAGCTATTGGTATTTTTATCAGTCCAATGCAGTGTATGGTATATGTAACATACTCAACGTTGTGCAGTTTGAACTTGTTACCAAATAGATAATGGCAGTTCATTCATTAATTTAGGTAAACACTAGTCTGTGATCTCTCACATACCTCTAATAAATCACTGGTAAGTGATTTTAACATCAAATACTGGCACCTTTGTATTGTTTAAAACTTGCTATTACCTTTTACCTACTGATGATCCTCTAATGCAGTGGTTCTCAACCTTTCTAGTTACTTGACCCCTTGATAACATTTCCCAAATTGTAGGGACCCCTAACAGTAAAATTATTTTCGTAGCGTGGGTTGTCAGCACTGAAGGCAAGACAAGTAATTTGCGCCCCTAACCCACGGACATTTAGCGCTCCCTGAGTCCCTTCCACTCCAAATAATATTAAAACCCCTTATGGTACATTTTAGGATGTACCACTCTTTCTCCTTTGTTCTCCTTTCTTTCCCTTTTATCTCTCTATCTTATTTTTTATTTAATTTTTTTTGCCCATCCCTCTCTCTAGTCGTCTTTCTTGTTCTTTCTCTTATTCTTTCTCTCCCGTTTTCCTCCCCCTCTTTACCTTTCCCTTCCATGTTTTCTCTAATTTTATTCCTTCTCTTACTCCTTGGTGGGGGGGGGGGGGGGGGGGGGGTGGTGTAATGAGTGGCAATGATGGCGGGGAGTTGGAATGAGTGCCAATGCTGGGGAGAGTTCTGATCAGCCAACTTAGGTGCTCTTGATGAAGGTCATCTGCTCATCTGGGAACTGTAGTGGGGACTTTTAATGGGAACTATAATCACAGGTAGTGTTACTCACTGTGTTTCCGGCTTCACTGTGTCTCTGACTTTGTGGTGTCTCGTAGCAGTGACACCTCTACCAAAATCAGGAGATAGGGTCTCCTCTAGCTCCTCCCACTTCACATTCCTCACCAGTCAGCTGACCTCTAGTCTCTGCCCCCCAGCCATGCCGTGAATGGAGTGGGTGGCCACGGGCTCCAGGAACAGCCCTGCTGGGTGGCCGCAAAAAGCCTGAGAGAGAGGTGCGGGCTTCAGGAACAGAACCGGATTTGGTGACCCCTGGCAAATCATCATTCGACCCCCAGGTTGAGAACCACTGCTCTAATGGACCCTGGCTGTAAGCAGCCTTCTACAACCTGTTTTAATGGGCTATATATATATATATATATATTTTTTTTTTTTTCATAAAGATTTTTATTTAAGAGAAAAAACAACAGAGCTTTAGGTCAGTAGTTCTATGGTTAACAATTGGTAAAACATATTTGCGTTACAAGTGAGAATCATGTAGCAATGCATAAACCTTGAGAACATTGGTCCATTTCTGAGTCATTCTATGGGTCTATGCGGACAACAGCTATGAGCAGCAGGTAGCTCACACAAAAAGGTAATTTTAAGCTCTATTTTCTTATGGATACACTGGTCTTGGTCATCGATTTCTAAGAGGTAAGTAGACGTAGAGGAATCGGTTGTGGCGTAAGTTAGGTCCACAGCAGTGGTATATTCGTAATATGTCGAGGTTATGGTGAATGTGATGGAATGGGCTTAAGTGGTATATGCATGTTGTTCTTTTGAGAGAGGCTTGGCTAGGGGAGTAAGAGGAGGAGAATGAAAGCATGAGGTACATATATTTTTGTAAAGCAGAGGCCCTAGAAACTAATGTGGTTGATTTTTCTATTTTTTTATGTCACACGCTATTTGCGCAGCTGTTTTTCAAACACAATTATTGGGGAAAAATACACTTTTTTTTTATTTTAAGAATTTTAAGAACAAGACCCAACTACCCAAAGCCTGGACTGATGATTTTAGAGAATTCTCTGCATTTGTAATAACATTTCAAGGGAACACTCCTTTCTTGAAACCTACCTTATAGGCATTGTTCAAACTATGATTCCAATGAGGTTACAAGTAATGCCTTGTACACACGGTCAGACTTTTGACCATGCAAAAGTCCGCCGTGAGTCCGTCGGAAATTCGACGGAAAGATAGAGAACAGGTTCTATATAAGGTTCGTCGGACTTCCGACAAAAAAAGTCAGATGGAGGCTACACATGGCCGGACTTTCCTAGAAAAAAAGGTCAGACTTTTTTTCTCGGAAAGTCCGGCCGTGTGTACAAGGTATCAAGGTACCACAGAAGTACTAATGCAAAAATACCATGTAAACCCTTTAAAAATTGCTTTAAAAAGTATATAAAAAGAATAAAATGAGTAGATTGCATTGTCTTTATATTTAATTGAAACACTCTAACCGATCAATAAATACCCAGTGGAAGTAATTCAGCTCACCAGACTCTGCCTATAATAGAAATCAGATTTTTGGGTGCCCTCGCCTTTTAGAGAAACTTCAAGGATTATATTTCACCATAGCTTTCCTATATATTGATGTTACAATCATGGGCGTCCGCTCCATAGGGCAACGGGGGGCAATTGACCCCCCTGGAAAATCAAGAAGGTGTTGAAGAGTCTCGCGGCTGTGGGCTGTCTGAGCAGTCCCGGGCCGGATGTCACACAGACACAGGGAGCAGAGTGAAGCCACCTCCCCCTCCAGTGTTTATGTGTACACAGGGAACCTGCTGTGCCCATGCCGTGCTGATGGCCGATCTGAGGTACTGAATGGAATGGGGGGGTCCGTCTGTGCTGAAGGTGGGTTTGTGCTAAAATGGTGTCCATCTGTGCTGAGGGGGGGGGGGTCCATCTGTGCTGAATGGAGGGGTCTGTGCAGAATGGGAGGTTTGTGCTGAATGGAGGGGTCTGTGCTGAAGGGGGGGTCTGTGCTGAAGGGGGGTCTGTACATTCTCTAGGCTATATTTATATGGGCATGGAGTGAAGCTGAATTATCTCAAGAGCTATTTCACACTGCCAGCTGGCTGCGTTATCGGTAAAGCGCCGCTTTACCATCATTTTAGCTGCGCTATTTGCCCGATAGCACGGTGCTTTTAAACCCTTGCTACCGTTTGAAGAAAGGGTTAAATGTGTATTGTAGCTGCGGAAGCGCCCCCCCGAAAAAAAAAATTGCGGACGCCCATGGTTACAATGTTAGGGTGATATAGTGTTGTGTTACAAAAGGAACTGTGCCGTTGGTGGAAATAATCCATCCACCTGCAGTATGTGTATTTTAGCTGTGAATGCAACTATTTGGATTGAGTTCTGCCTTAATGATTTACCCAACACCTGTGAAAGGGCAGTAATAAAATGTGGTCCAAAATTTTGGAAAGCAAACATTTTAGCTGCCAATAGTTCAGCTACAGATTAATAAAAGCACTTGTTAATGTACATCCTACATCTTGTATTACCGGTAGGTTAAATATTATCATAGAGGTTATAGAGTTACTGGAGATCACACACCTGCTCTTGTCTTGTTCTTCTGTTTTACTCTGGCTGCGATTGGCTCTTTCTTTATGGTAAGAGGCAAGGTGTCTTCAAGAATGGTCTCCTCTATGTCTTCATCTGAAACATCAACTAAATGAAGATAGAATAAACACAATTGTCACATATAAGCTCTTTAATCATAAGCATCAATTATGTGACACAAAAACGGTATGCCCACAGATCACAAGATAAAAAAACCTTGTGAAGAAAACACCAAAGTATAGATTTAAATTTGGGAGTCTGATATTACACAAAAATGTCAGACTCACCTAGCAACATGTCTGAAATCCAGAAAAAAAAAACAGTTGGCAGCACCCTGTCCTTGGAAACGTTGGGGCAGATCCACAGAGATCTGCACCCGCGCAGCGTATCAGAGATACGCTATGCCGCCGTACCTTACCTGGCTTAAGTTCGAATCCAGGAAGATTTTGCGCCGTAAGTTACGGTGGCGTAGTGTATCTCTGGCGGTGGAATTCAAATCGGCGATTAGGGGTCCCGAAATTTCCCGCCGTGCATTGCGCTAAATGACGTCGCTAGGGCGTAATTTTTTTTAACTTAGACGGGACTTACGTACATTCCGATTCACGGACGACTTACACAAACAAAAAAAATTTATTCTAATTAAACGCGGGAACGACGGCCATACTTAACATGGCAAGTCTAACTATACGCAGCAAAATACCAGCTTTAACTATACGCCGGAAAAAGCCGACTAGAGACGACATAAAGGAATGCGCCGGCGGCTCGTACGTTCGTGGATCGTCGGAAATAGCTAATTTGCATACCCGACGTGGAAAACGACGTGAACGCCACCCAGCGGACGCCAAAGTATTGCATCTTAGATCCGAAGGCGTACGAAGCCGTACGCCTGTCGGATCTAACCCAGATGCAGTCGTATCTTGGTTTGAGGATTCAAACTAAAGATACGACACGGGAAATTTGAAAGTACGCCGGCGTATCAGTAGATACGCCGGCGTACTTGCTCTGTGGATCTGGCCTGTTATTTATACTAGCTGCCTCTTCTGCTCAACTTTGCATCCACATTCCTTACCTCTCTAAATCCCCTAAATCCCCTCCTTGCTCACCTGTGCACCCCAAACTGTAATATCTTCTCTGCCTACCCCACACCCCCCTCAAATTTCATCACATTTGCAGAACATGCTAATGGTAAGCTTAATGACCACAGTTGCTGGCAGTACTTTCAAGCATGCCCCTTTACATCCCAAGTGGGCAGAATTCAGCAGAGGTGATGGTGAATATGACCTCAGGGGGGCATGATATACATATGAATGTCACCTTTATTTACATATCAATACTGCTGGTCTGCCGCTATTTACATATTAATCCTGCCATTATTTACATATCTATGTCAGTTATTTACATGTAAACACAGGGTCTGCAGGTGAGTCATCTGTACGCAGCAATTGGGCAGAGCTGGGCAGCATTAGTAGCAGAACGTCACACTGAGATATCGGGACACAGCATGGGACTAAAACTCAAAGGGACATGGGAATTTAAACTGGGATAGTTGGTAAGTATGAGACAGCTGCTTTGGGCCCCACAACTATGATGGGGCCCATGGCAGCTTCCCCTTTTGCCCTGCCTTAAAGATAGCCATGCTTCCAGCATGACAATGACCCAAAAGCACACGGCCAAAATGACCACAGTGGTTGAAGGAGTAAAGGCCTAGTCAGTGCCCAGTCTTAAACACCATTGAAAATCAATGGAATGACTTGAAGACTGCAGTCCATTATTGGTCACCATCAAACTTCATTGAGCTTGAGCAGTTCTGCAAAGAAGAGTGGGCAAATATTGCAAAGTCTAGATGTGCAAAGTTAGTAGAGACATATCCCAACAGACTAAAGGCTGCTCAACAAAATACTGACACAAGGGGGTGATCCTTTTTCCAACTCGATTGGTTTTAAACAAAAATTCTGAAATGTTGTTGTTAAAACTTTTACTTGGATGTTATACGTTGAGTAAATATAGCTGGATAAAACAAAAACTGTGTCTGTCTTCATTTCAGGCTGCAAAGCAACAAAATATAATTATTTTAAAGGGGAGTGATTCTTTTCTATGCCCACTGTATCTACAAGCCTCTTCTTGCCTCTTTATCGTGTTTCCTAATTTAACAAGTTTTATCTCAGCAGCAACGTTTTCACAAAAGGAGTGTTAAAATTCTCAAACATTGTGCCATCCACATATTACGCATTTACTAACTGTCTTCTGGTTTTAAGGATATGCCTGTAAATAAAATTAGTTTAATGGGAAACACTGTGTTGTCTGAAATACCATGCATAAGTAAACTGCAGGCAGTGTTAATTTTATACTTGACAAGCACGGGATTTCTGACTTACCAGTAAGGCTGGCCATAAATTATACAATTTTCTTGTGCGACTTTCCTTTAGATTTACCAAAACCATAGAATGGGAGGTCAAACCTAAATAAACGAAAGAAAATTGTATGGTGTATGGCCAGCTTAAAACTGCTTTTTTGGCGTACAGGGCATGGAATCTTTAGTCTTTAAAGAAGTAATACTACATTTGTTTATATATATTTTTTTTTACATTTTTCAGTTACCATGGGACAAAGTACATGTAGTACATTGTTACATCCCCCTAGGTGCCCTGTAACACTAGCTGTGATGTCTGACAGGGTGCCTCTTGACTTTATAGCTAGTAAGGTGATGGCTTTGCTCTGATGCACCTGTTTCCATCCCCAGCCCTTGTCTGAGGCAAGCAGGGCCATCGTAATGCAAGGGCACTCCTGGGCACATCCCAGCAGCCCCAGGTACATGGGGGGGCCCCACAATAATCTTGCATGACATCATGACATCATACTTGCCAACTGTCCCAGATTTGGTGGGACAGTCATGCTTTTTACTAAACTGTCCCGATAGGGTCGTGTCTCGGGAAACGTCCCAGAACCTATACTCTGCCCTTCTGATCCCAGTGTTGTGCCCTCCTGACCCCCTCTGTACCGTGTTGACTAGTCTTTGATTCATGGAATGTTTTACTTTTGAATATGCATATATGTTTAATTCTATCATATAGTCTATCAACTATTATACTTTATTTCTTGAAAGTAGGTGTGTAAATTAGGGCAAGCTGGTAGAGGCCCGAGTGCATTACTTTGCCCAGGGGCCCATGATGCAATTTAGCCCTGGAGGCAAGCACTAGCGAGTGGAATACATAGGGATGGGAGACTGACATATCACTTTCCTCTGCAGGTGGGCAGCCATATTCTGGCATTGAGAAAACTTTTTATGTCTTTGGGGAAAGGCCCCTAAGACCCCTTTCACACTGGAGCGGTTTGCAGGCGCTATTGCGCTATAAATAGGTCCTGCAAACCGAACCTAAACAGCTGCTGCTGTCTCTCCAGTGTAAAAGCCAGAGGGCTTTCACACTGGAGCGGTGCGCTAGCAGGACGGTAAAAAAAGTCCTGCTAGTCGCATCTTTGGAGCGGTAAAGGAGCGGTGTGTATACTGGGCTCCTGCCCATTGAAATCAATGGGACACCGTGGCTATACCGCCGGCAATGCGTCTTTCTTGGCCGCTAGCGGGGGTAAAGCCACCCCACTAGCGGCCGAATAGCGCCGCTGCTTTGGCCCCAGTGTGAAAGGGGCTTAACTCCATTACCAGGTTGGAAATCCACCACACCAGAATGGGTCTGGACTTGAGGGTCAGCTACATGAGGTAGTTTAGGCTGTCCTATGTTGGCAGAATGTTGCAGTGGTCTGAAGTGAATCTGGGTGTATGGTACTGCCTCGAAGAAGACTACCATACCAAGAACCTATTGCAGGAACAAATCAAAGGTCGACCCTGGAACTCTAGGGTCCGGGCACATACAGTAAGTAGAGGAAGAAAAAGAGGAGCAAAAATATAGGTATGTGCGATAATTTACCTCCACGGAGGCCTGCTTCCCTCTTTTCTAGTTCAACATCAGTCTTGGTGGTCCGCGAGAAGCTGTCTGAGCAGATAGCAGAACTGAGGCGGGGGCTTGCAGGAGTTCCTTCTGATATGGCCGGATTGGATACACCTGAGAAATTAGAATTTTTAGGATCAGAGAGTTCTCTCACCATAACGATTCATTTTCAATGTTTGTAGTGAAACAAATATTAATTGTCTTAAAACTTTCAGGAAAGAATGGAGCTGGCATAGAAAATTCCACATCACAGGTAGATATAGAAACTGATCACAGATATTATAGAAATAAAATCAAGTTTACTATTTTGTGAGACAATAAAATTCATGAATAAAACTTTTATTTAAAGCCTGGTTCACACCTATGCATTTTTAGTGCGCTTTCAGTTTTGCAGAAACACACTGCTGGCCATTTAGCATGAATTCTTATGGGTGACGTTCACATGCAGGTTGTGTTTTTGGTTTTATAGACTTCAATACATCAAAAACGTGTTGATGGCTCGATTCACATCTATGCATGTTGCTTTTGAACATTTCTGCAGTGCTTTTTTTTTATGAAAAACTGCGAGTGCCCCCCTCAAAATCATACCAGACCTTTTGGTCTGGTATGGATTTGGAGGGGGTACCCCACATCAAATTTATTTTTAAAAATGACTTGGGGTCCCCCCAAAATCCATACCAGACCCTTATCCGACCATGCAGCCCAGCAGGTCAGGAAAGGGAGGGGACGAGCTCCCCCCTCCTGAACCATACCAGGCCACATGCCTTCAACATGGGGGGGGGGCGTGCCGTCCTTTGGCACATGGGGGCTCTGCCCTGCGACCCCAAAGCACCTTGTCTTCATATTGATGGGGGAAAAGGGCCTCTTCCCCACAACCCTGGCTGATAATTGTGGGGGTCTATGGGTAGGGGGTTTATGGGGTCAAGGTGCTTTTGGGTGCCCCCTGAAAAAAAGCCTGCCTATTATACACTAAAGAGGTGGTGCTCCATTGTGTTTAAATCTTTTAGCTATCAGTAGCTGTGCCATGTTCTCTTTGGTTAGAACAGAATTCTTCCTGATATAACATAGCTCCCACCTGTCCCTCATTCCTCCTCATTTGTCCTTCATTTTGGTCTGATATATATAATTGTATATAAAATGCACTTTTTATCTATCAAAAAGTTGTTTCTAAACCTTTCATCTGATTTCTAAATTGCTGCATTTGTAAATTCCAAAGGCCAACATAAAGGAATAGTAGTGGTAAAAAAGCACTTGTGGGTTTAACCAATCTTGTTTTTTTGTACAATTCTCCTTTAAGGGGGCGTGACATGGGGTGTGTCCTATGCCTGCATACTTTTGCTGATAGGTGTCCCTCATTCCCATCTTAAAAAGTTGGGAGGTATGGATAAGGATCTTTGACAGCACCCTATTGATCAGTCCTGCATATCAGAGAGACCTGATGACTTCTAGAGTTATAAATTACCTCAGATGTATTATTATTTTTCTTCAACATCATTGGACCGAGAAAGCAATGTAAGAACATTTAGGGATTTATTACATATGAGTGTTATTTGCTCTGGTTTAGAAATATGTGTAAACCCAGCCACCTATTTAGGTAAGCAGTTTCCATATTCTTGAAGGGAATATCAGATTATGTACATTTTGTCTCTCTACATTTTTGTGATTTTAAATAATATACTGTATGTACGGTAATTTGTATTCACCAATACTAAAGACTTCAATTTTTGCTATATATGAGATTTAATTACATTATCCATTATCCATCATTTTTAATGAAATATATACCCATGTAGTATTCAAATTGTTATTAATATGGTAAGCATCTTTGTACATCACCGTAGCTTATTGCATAGCTTTATCAAATAACATTGAAAGCAATTGTTTTTGCTTAATACTAATTTCATTTATATTCAGTTATATACAGTATGTCAGTATATGATCTGCATGTCATACCCATGTAGATGCTGGAAACAGTACAAGGCTCCACCAGTACCGCCTGGTCTTCAGGCTTTCGGGATCTACGAGGTTTAAGTTTGGCATCAGGGTTAGATTGGATCATAAGTGGCTCCTGGCGCTTTCTTCTCTGTTTCTTCTCAAAAAGTTTGCGCTATCCAGCAGTAAAGTGAAATAAAAAAAAATATGGCACATCATGGTATAAGTACATTTATTTTGTTTAGCCAATTTATTTATGTCAGATATTCCTTATGAAGTAAGTGCACCTTTGAGATGTTCTCAAGAAAATAATTCAACTTTCAGCTGTTCAGGGATTTACCTCCCTTAGCTCATTTAAGCCTAGTACACACAGGCCAAATGTCGGGTGGTATCGGCCGGTTCATTCTCCTGGGCCCTTGAGAAAGTCACGTGATCTTTGACGCAACGCATTGGGAGGAGCTGGATGACTTGAATGTAAGTTATTTATATTTTAATAAAATTGTTTTTATTTACTACTACACTATGGAGATATCCTTTGTCCCCTACAGTCTCATCCCTTGGTCTGTGATCTGAGGAGAAGAGATTAAAGTGTGACCTGTTGCAAGGATTGTATACATTCAAGGCGCTGTTAGACCCTTGTGGTCTCTTCTCGAGGTGAGCTGCTAGGACTCACTGGCTGAACCCTGCATGGTGAAAAAAAATTGTAACCACATTACTCTAGATGGAAAAAGGAGTGTGACCACAACACTTTATTAACTGACATTTATTTGCACTATAGATTTTTTCCTATTACCCCACATCCTATAATACATTTTTCTTATTCACTGTGGATTGGATTGTTATTCTGCATTTCCTTTACTGGACTATGTTATTATATAAAAGGACACTTTTATATTTTTCATCATGTTTCACTCACTCAAGTCAAATGTGTTGAAATTTTTAGAATTTGTTATACAGTACATATTGTTCTGCAGCACAGGTTATTTGTTATTATAATTTTTTCATTGTTACTGTTTTATGCCATTATTACAGTAATTATTGTGAGCACTAGGTGTATCAGTTATTTTTAGGTAGCGCCACATTTACTTTTTTCTCAATACCTAGGTCTCTGTGCTTCGCTATGTAATTAAGGCAGATCCTGACTGGCAGGGTGCTAAAAACATCACAGCTTGCTGACTTAGGCCCCGTACACACGCCCGAGGAACTCGACGGGCAAAACTCATCGTTTTGCTCGTCGAGTTCTGTGTGAAGCTGCCGAGGATCTCGGCGAGCCAACTTTCCTCATTGAACAACGAGGAAATAGAGAACATGTTCTCTATTTGGCTCGACGAGGAACTCGTCGGCTTCCTCGGCCGAAAGTGTACACACGACCGGGTTTCTCGGCAGAATCCAGCTCCGACCGAGTTTCTGGCTGAATTCTGCCGAGAAACTCGGTCGTGTGTATGGGGCCTCAGTATTCTTCTCGAGAGCCCTTATCCTTGATGCAAGCAGCAGGCTGTTTCTTGGGAGCAGTTATACAAATATCAAAATGGCAAAAACAAAAGATTCCATGCTGGAGGCCTAACAATTAAATATCACATTCAAAACCACGCTAAACCACATTAAATATAAAAAAAGTTTGATAAATGCATGTTAGTCTGGAGGAGTGGTTATTCCTAGGCAGGCTGTAACTGCATGCAGATTGCTCTATGGAACGCCCACATGTGACGTAGAGCATCCATGATGGAAAGAACTAAAATTCAATGAATAAAGGGGCAGGCCAGGGACAATGAGGCTTGGGTGGAAAGGGTTAGATGATGCTGGACATACTCCGGCCAGGAAATAAGTCTGGCTCGTTCCAACTTACTGCAATTTCTAATGCACGCTGTGGATTGGGGATTTGGAGAAAGGATTAAAGCTAGGAGGGTTTTTTAGAGTAGAGGATTTGTGCTAGGAGGGGGGATTTGGAGTGAGAACTTACACTAGGAGGTGGCATTTGGGGGAGGATTTACGCTAGGAGGGGGGATTTGGGTATAGAACTTACACTAGTAGGGGGCATTTTGGGGGGGATTTACGCTAGGAGTGGGGATTTGGGGAGAGGATTTGTACTAGGTGTGGGGAATTGTGCTAGGAGTGGGGATTTGGAGGGGGAACTTACACTAGTAGGGGGCATTTGGGGGGGGGATTTACGCTAGGAGTGGGGATTTGGAGAGAGGATTTGTGGTAGGAGTGGGGATTTGGGGAGAGGATTTGTACTAGGTGTGGGGAATTGTGCTAGGAGTGGGGATTTGGAGGGGGAACTTACACTAGTAGGGGGCATTTGGGGGGGGGATTTACGCTAGGAGTGGGGGTTTGGAGAGAGGATTTGTGGTAGGCGTGGGGATTTGGAAGGAGAGAGGATGTGTGCTAAGAGGGAGGATTTGTAGAGGATTGGGGGGAAAACGATGTGCTGGGAGGGGGATTTGGACTGTGAGGACAGGAAATGTTTGCATTTTTGTTTGGGGAGAATTTGAACTTGCAGGAATTCTCTGCCTACAGGCTTCTGAGATGTAAATGTGGCCCTGCTGGTTGTACTAAAGTTGATCAATGAATCAACTTCAGTACTACAACGAGTCTGTCGGGTTTTGTACTGTCACAGGTAAACAAAACTACTAATGGAAGACGGCTATTTATTAGGTAACCTAGTGTTTTTACCTGTAACTCCAGTTTCTGTTGACGTACATCATGCAGATCATCATCATTCCTGCAGTGGCATAAAACAGAGGCAATTTTTAAACTGTATCTGCCTTCCTACATAATACATATATCATTTGCGCTATTGCTGTCTGTACATTAGATATTAACGATAATCCCCATCCCTAAGATTGACAGTGGACCTGAAATTGATTAATAATACATATAATGTTGTTTTGCAGATATGATGCTTGATATCATCTCTGAAAAAAATGGTGCTAGCATCTAGAGTTCAAATTGAACAGATAAATATGAGAGTGCCTCCTCTAATATTGTAAATTGTATAATTCTTACAGCATATCGCCACTAGTATTCTTGTGGTTACAAAGTAAATTCATCACTAAAGCAGTAATAAACCCAATTCTTATATGTGGTGGCTGTGATCATTTTCTTTCTTTTAAAATACAGGCAGATACTTATCCATCATGCCATACCATTAGGGAGGCATGTGATTGGTCCCAGATTTATTCGGCATTCTTCAGTGTAAAGAACAACAAGGAGTGCTGGAAGTGATGGTTTGACCCCCACAGAGCCCTGATCCCAACATAATCGAGCCTGACTGGGATTACACGAAGAGACAGAAGATTTTAGGCAGTCTACATCCACAGAAGATCTGTGGTTAGTTCTAAAAGATGTTTGGAACAACTAACCTGCCGAGTTCCTTCAAAGTACAAGTGTACCTAGAAGAATTAATGCTGTTTTGGAGGTCACACCAAATATTGATTTGATTTGGATTTCTCTTTTGTTCATTTACTTTCCATTTTGCTAATTGATAAAAATAAACTATTACCACTTTAATTTCTGAAAGCATTTTTTTACACCTCCATAAAACATTTCCACACTACTGTATCAATGTTGCCAACCTACCAGATTAAAATTTACTGGCATGACACCCGAAATTTACTCGGACAGCCACATTTTTACTGGCATTTCACAAAAGTTATTAAATTACATTTTTAGGTGCAAATTTCAGTATTTAGGCTACAAACAAGTACGCTAGGCAAATAGCAATGTGATTTAAGGTAGATATTAAGGTAAAAAAAACATCCCCCTCTGCCACCAACACCACCTGCCTTCACTCCCCTCTGCGGTGCTACAATCTCCCCCTGCCTCCAATCTCCCCTAGGCCCCCTTCCTCCAATAACCCCCTGCCTCCATCCCTCTCTGCGGTGCCACCAACAACCCCTGTCTCCATCCCCCACCCTCTGCGGTGCCACCATCCCCCTCTGCGGTGCCACCAATACCCCCTGCCTCCAATCACCCCCTGACACTAACACCCCCATGCCTCCATCCCCCTCTGCGGTGCCACCGCAGCCACCATCACCCCCTGCCTCCAATTTCCATGCGCAGTTCCAAGCCAAACCGATCTCGGCTATTTTTACTGGCACATTCCCGCAACCACAGACATTTACGAACGGGGGAAAAAAGTGCCCGTTTTTACGAACTGTCCGTAAAAATACGGACGGTTGGCAACACTGTACTGTATGTGTAGTGCTTACCCTCACAGGAGTCACTTGGTACATTGGGGTTGATTTACTAAAGGCAAATCCACTCCGCATTACAAGTGCACTTGGAAGTGCAGTCGCTGTAAATATGAGGGGAAAATCTGAAATTAGGGGAAGCTCTGCTGATTTTATCATCCAATCATGTATAAGGAAAAATGCTGTTTTTTTATTTTCCTTGCATGTCCCCCTCGGATCTACGACTGCACTTCCAAGTTCACTTGCAGTGCAAAGTGGATTTTCCTTTAATAAATAAACCTCTGTTCGTTTGTCTAGACTCTATTTATAAAATCAGCCCCTTTGACACAGCAGGTTAAGCAAATGAATACTGCAGTACTATTGGGAGCACAAATATAAATATCCTGCAGGGAACTATGTTTTATTTTAGAAAGCAAACACCAGATTGGCTAGAAACTCAATATATTGTCATGGTTTAAAGTAAATGGTTTAAATTGCCAAGCTGCGGTTTCCAAAGCAAGCAAAGTTCTTTCTTGTATTAAGAGAGGTATGGACTTTTGCCCCTGTACAAATCATTAGTAAGACCTCATCTGGAATATGCAGTTCAGTTTTGGGCACCAGTTTTTTTTAAAAGGATATTGGGGAACTGGAGAAAGTGCAGAGAAGGGCAACCAAACTGATAAGAGGCATGGAGGAGCTCAGCTATGAGGAAAGATTAGAGGAACTGAATTTATTCTCTATTGAGAAGAGGAGTTTAGGGGGGGAAATGATCAACATGTACAAATATATAAGGGGTCCATATAGTGAACTTGCTGTTGAGTTATTCACTTTACGGTCAACACTGAGGACAAGGGGGCACTCTTTGGGCTAGATTCACATAGATCAGCGGATCTTTAGATCCGCGTGATCTATGTGATTTAAGATACGCTGCCGCAAGTTTGAGAGGCCAGTGGGTAATTCACAAAACACTTACCTCCAAACTTGCGGCGGCGGATCGTAAACCCCCCGGCGGAATTCAAATTCCGCGGCTAGGGGGAGTGTACTATTTAAATCAGGCGCGTTCCCGCGCCGATTTAAATGAGCATGCGCGTCCGCGAAATTTCCCGGCGTGCATTGCTCCCACTGACGTCGCTAGGACGTCAGTGGTTTCGACGCTTACGTAAATGACGTCCATCCGTATTCGAGAACGACTTACGCGTCGCAAACGACGTAAAAAAATTCAAAATCGACGCAGGAACGACGGCTATACTTAACATTGGCTGCGCCTCATAGAAGCAGGGGTAAGTATACGCCGGGGAAACGTCGTAACAACACTGCGTCGGGTCCGCGTACGTTCGTGAATTGCCGTATCTCGCTGATTTACATATTTCTCAATGTAAATCAGCGAGAACGCCCCCCGCGGCCATTTTTAAATTGCAGTTAAGATCCGACGGTGTAACACAGTTACACCTGTCGGATCTTAGGCATATCTATGTGTAACTGATTCTATGAATCAGGCGCATAGATACGACCGGCCTAAGTGAGAGATACGACGGCGTATCAGGAGATACACCGTCGTATCTCTCTGTGAATCTAGCCCTTTATGTCTAGAGGAAAAGAGATTTCATCTTCAAATACGGAAAGGTTTCTTCAAAGTGAGATCTGTGAAAATGTGGAAAAGACTCCCTGCAGAGGTCGTTCTGGCCAGCTCAGTAGATTGCTTTAACCTCCCTGGCGGTATGATTCTTTCAGAAAAAAACATGCTGAAAGCGGTACCATTATTTGCAAGGAAATTTGGCGTTTTATACTGTAGGTCTATAATTTTTTAGGAATAACTCACTTAAATCTGACAAAACAAGAATCTAATAGGCATCCCGGGTATGACATTTTTTTAAAAACAAAATTATAAATTATAATATAATAAATAATTATAAATAATTATAACAAATAATATAATTCTAATAAAAATTATTCAATAATGTAATCAACTCAAAATCACTGAAATTTGCTGAGTTGCAGAATTGTTGCTGTCATTATTTTTTTATGACGAATTTCCCCACAAATCGCTATCGCACAATTCTGCAAGTGATTATAATTTATTATCGCTGTTTTCTAGCTGATCTAAAACCATTTTTGACATAAAGGGACACTTTTGGTTGCTATGGACAATCTACAGTTTGCAGGCAGAAAAAAAGGTTTTTATTATATAAAAGAACATGCATGACACTGGGCAGACCACTAGGGACAAGGGGGGTGTTTTTTTTTTACATACAGTACTGTAATCTATAAGATTACAGTATACTGTGTGTATAATGTTTGTTTACTTTTTTGAATTTGGCGCCGATCTCCGCTCCCGTGCGTCGTAACGTCGCAGGGAACGGAGTTCGACGGCACAGGAGGACACTGTGTGAATCGAGTGAGGTCCCGCTCGCTCACACAGCGCGGTGACATCGCTGGATCCAGGAGAAGGTAAGCCAGCGCACGCTGCAGGCTCTGCACAGCTACCCCGAACGTGACTCGGGGTTACCGATTTTGGTCGAAAAAAATCAACCCCGAGTCACGCTCGGGGTTACCGCCAGGAGGGTTAAGAAAGGCCTGGATTCTTTCCTAAGTGCACACAATATAACTGGGTACTAACATTTATAGGTAAAGTTGATCCAGGGAAAATCCGATTGGGGGATCAGGAAGAATTTTTTTCACCTGCTGTAGCAAATTGGTTTAAGCTTTGCTGGGGCTTTTTGCCTTCCTCTGGATCAACTGTGGGTATAGGATTGGGTATATGAGATTGTTTGATATTATTTTTTATTTATTTTTATGGTTGAACTAGATGGACTTGTCTCTTTTTTCAACCTGATTAAGACCCCTTTCACACTGGGGCATTTTTCAGGCGCTTTTGGGCTAAAAATAGCGCCTGTAAAACTCCCCCCTGCAGTCTATTTGGAGCTGTGAAGGAGCGGTGTGTACACCACTCCTGCCCAATGAAATGAATGGGTGGCGCGGCTGAACCACCGTCAAAGCGCCGCTAGTGGCCGAATACCTCCGAAAAAACGACAGTAAAGCGCAGCTAAAACTTTACCACTGACGCTGCCCCCGCCTCAGTGTGAAAGGGATCTAACTATGTAATTTGAAGTATATGCATAAATGAGCAAACAGAGAATAACTTAAATCACAGCTCACTAGACAATGTAATCGCTATGTTATATGTTGCAGAAGCTTGGGTAACGCTCCGTACCGCTAGATTAAAGTAAACCTAGTAACCTACAAAATCAGCAATAAACAATAGCATTGGTAAATAGTAAAAGAAATAGTGATCAATATTACTATAACTCCTCTGCAACCAGTAGGGTATAACCACTTTCTAGTGCAGTTTATATGAATGGCTATGATGACATATAGGGCTCCATAAAGAGATACCTCTTACTATGGACAAAGTTCTTGTGAAGCAGCTATCTGGGTGAGCAGTCCATAGCACTAGTTGTTCAGCCGGCTAATATTGGGGCCCAATCTTTTTGGTGGTGCGCGTAAATGCGGTCCCAACAAAGTCTGCATGCAGTGAATAAAGCTGCTACTTAGATGGCCAGTTCCTAGGTACTCAGTCTCTGCTATCAGCGAAACATCAATGGCGGCAATGCCATCTCATCAGTCCCAGCGATATAACCACTTTGATCCCGCTGCTCACTTCTGAATCTCCCTGGAGTGACTCAGGTCCTCAGCACACAGCTTAACACATTTTTATATCAGGCCACAGGCTTGTAGTAGGTTAGTGTGCACTCAGGGATATGCACACCCCCTCTAAGCCCTGGAGAACAAACTGCTCCTTTCCCCTACTGTTAAGAGTGTATATCTGGGAGTTTCAGTCAAGCTCTCCATCTGCTCTTATGCAAGATCCTCTTCCCAGACTACATTTCCCAAGGTTTAGTGCGGCCTACATAAAGTCTCTCATGTTCTTCATGCCCACCAGCTCCCTCTGCTGAATGAATGCTGAATGGCACTGAAAGCCGGCATAAAAGTCTTCTATAGGCACACAAAGCAGCTGTAGGGCCAGGGATGGACTGGCCATTGGGACTACAGGGAGTTTCCCGGTGGGCCGATGGCTCAGTTGGCCGGCTTCAGTGACAGCGGACTGCCGCCCTCTGTCTCTCCATTCCCACAGCGCTCACCTCCTCTCCCTGCCCACAGCGCTCACCTGGGGGGAACAAATAAGCAGGGGGAGGACCAGAAGAGCAGGGGGGACGACATAGGAGCATGGGGGAGGGGACAGACAGCTGACTCAACAGCTATAGCCTGGGAGTTTCTCACTTCTGCCTAATCTTGTCCCAAAAGGGGGGGGCACCAAACTGATTCTTTGCCCCGGGTGAAATATTGTCTAGCTTCCCCACTGGTACTGCCTATAAGAGTGCCAGTACCAGCCATTCTACGCTAATAAAGTAGAACGGCTAGTGGCTAGTGAAGGGGAAGAGGGGGCTTTGGTGACCGGGGGGGGGGGTGCGGGAGTTGTCCGGCCCCCATGGGAGAGACCTGTCAAATTGGGCCAGTCCGGATGAAGTCCAGGGCCAAATTTTTGTCCCAGTCCAGCCCTGTGTAGGGCCAGCTCTTTATAGTGGTTTCTTCTCTAGCCAAGCACCTAGCTATACATGACATAGGAAGTTACATTGTATACTAATAGTTATTTAACGTTCATATATTGTTAAACATGTTTGGAATTAACTTGATATAAACTGTCATGGCTGAGCCATTAGCTAAAGCCATTAGATCTGATTTCACCATTAATTAGATGTCATAATTGTCTTCTGGATTCAATTAATGTGGAAAACACTGAACAGTGTATTGATTTCCTCTAGGAGCAGCCAATTTATGCACCCAGCTGTTCCCCCATCTAATATAGTGCCAATATTTATCTACTGTCGCAGAACTTACCCAGCAGACACAGCGGATTAAGACAGAGAGCTAAGCTTATTATTGATGAACTGACGACAGCCGCACGAGTAGATTTAGCAAGCAGAACCTTTTAAAATGTACATTATACTGCACAAATGCACAGGAAAGCTGACCACAAATGTCACACCTGAGGTTAAGGGGAAGTACATGTGAAAGTAATCTTATCAATGTGTGTTTATAAAGTAAATCGTTTTTTTCTGTTGGGCAACTATGTATGCACAGGGTGGTGGCTTTCTTACATTTTCAGGCTGGACTACCTGCTAAGTAGTATTGGAAAATGGTTGTGCCTTAGACCACATTCACACCCATGCACATTGTTAATAGTGCATAATGATATACAGTATGTTTTACAAGGTTTTTTTTGGGGGGGGGGGGGGGGGTAAAGAAGCTCATAAAAGCACATGCATCATGCTTTATGTGCATCCATCAATTCAGATAGGCCCTTAGTGGTTATGGATGGTCAAATAACATGTTAAACATCAAATTGTAGTGCAATGCCGCGATATGTCTGAATGGGCAAAATAGAAACCATACAGATAATATATTACAACTCGGTAAAATATGGCGGGTGCAGCACCTAATTAAGTCTGAACACAGGACCCAAATTCAAATTATACAAAATATATGCACATCTCCCTTTAAGATAACAATGCAAATTAATAAATAATACACAATTGAATGTATCCTTTAGTCTTTTTCAACCAGGGTGCCTTAAGATTTATCCAGGGGTGCCTTGGCAAAATGCCTAAAAAATGTTCCAAAAATTGGCGTGTGGATAAAGCTGACTTTTAGTTACACAAAGCCACAGTTTTTCCTTGGGCACCATTATAACTTTCTTGAGGGCACCTTGGCTGAGTGATGGAGAAGAGAAACATTGATATACTAGTCAGTAGGGATGGGAAAACGGTTCAGCCCGAACAACAGAATTATCAGGGTGTTCGACCGTTTGTTCGGCCCGCCGAACAATCACAATGCACTGCGCCGCAGCACAGTGCATTAAAAGCCCCGCTTGGCTGAAGAAATGAAAGCTTTGCCCAATCAGGGCACAGAGCACTGTCAGAGCCATGATTGGATGCTGTCATGATGACTCTATCCAGTCATGGCTCATTGCTGTTAGTCCCACCCCACACTATAAAAGTAATCTTTCAATAGCGGCCATTTTCAGTGTGATATCGGTGTGGAGAGACATAGAACAGGGCTCTGGTCAGTGCTATTAGACGGTGTGCTATTCTGATTCTATTGCCAGTGTAGAATATCAGTTTAGTGTGAATCTAGGGATAGTTCAGTGTGAGTGTAGTGCGACCTTTCATCTTTACATTAGTGTGAATATATGGATAGTTCAGTCAGTGTGAGTGTAGTGCGACCATTCATCTTTACATTAGTGTGAATGTAGGGATATTTCAAGTAGTGTGAGTGTAGTTTAACACAGTATATTTAATTGCATTACTGCAAGTTTAACGCTGTATATTTCAGTGCATTACGTGCACTTTAACGCAGTACATCGATTAATGCAGTATATTTCAGCTCTGTACCATCATGTGGAAGGCAATGATGTGGCATCGATGGGCAAGGCAGTCAGCCACAAAGTTAATGTTACTGCTCACACGTGGTCCAGCAAGCATGGTCAGGGACGATATATTTCATTCACAGCACACTGGGTAACTCTACTTGAAACTTGGAAGGATGCAGGATAGGGCTCAGTGCTGCAGCTTGTTGTGCCCCCATGTCTCCATACAGCTAGTGGTGATGATGCCAGATTTGTCAGCTCTACCCCCTCCTCCTCCGTTTCCATGCCCTTCTCTGGTGAATTGTCCTATGAACCAGACTTACCCCCTAAGCGTTCAAGGGGCTATTAACCACTTAAGACCCAGACCTTTATGCAGGTAAAGGACCTGGCCAGTTTTTGCGATTCGGCACTGCGTCGCTTTAACTGACAATTGCGCAGTCGTGCTATGTGGCTCCCAAACAAAATTGGCGTCCTTTTTTTCCCACAAATAGAGCTTTCTTTTAGTGGTATTTGATCACCTCTGTGGTTTTTATTTTTTGCGCTATAAACAAAAATAGAGCGACAATTTTGAAAAAAAAAACCAATATTTTTTACTTTTTGCTATAATAGATACCCCCAAAAAAGATATAAAAAAAAATTCTCAGTTAAGGCCGATACGTGTTTTTCTACATATTTTTGGTAAAAAAAATCGCAATAAGCGTTTAACGATTGGTTTGCGCAAAATGTATAGCGTTTACAAAATAGGGGATAGTTTTATGGCATTTTTATTAATATTTTTTTTTTACTACTAATGGCGGCGATCAGCATTTTTTTTGTGACTGCGACATTATGGCGGACACATCGGACAATTTTGACACATTTTTGGGACCATTGTCATTTTCACAGCAAAAAATGCTATAAAAATGCATTGTTTACTGTGAAAATGACAATTGCAGTTTAGGAGTTAACCATTAGGGGGCGCTGTAGGGGTTATGTGTGACCTCCTATGTGTTTGCATGGGCTCCCTCATGCTTCAAAGCCTGCAAAAGGACCCAAGAATATGTGTCATAAAGGAGAAGGATCACTATTGGTTGGCAACCCTCCTTGACACTGTTGCAAAGGGAAAGTCTCAAAACTCATCCTGTCCCCACAGAGAGTGCAGAAGATGAAATCTCTTGAGGACACCTTAACCTCCTTAGCGGTATCCCCGAGCGTGACTCGGGGTGGTTTTTCCATGCTAGGATCGGTATCCCCGAGTCACGCTCGGGGTAGATGTGCAGAGCGTGCAGCGGTGTGGCTTACCTCGCAGCATCCACAGACAAAGTTACTTACCTTGTCCCTGGATCCTGTGATGCATCCCCGCTGTGTGAGCGACCGGGTCCTCGCTCGATTCACAGTGTCCCCGTGTGCCGCCGATCTCCGTTCCCTGTGACGTTACGACGCACGGGGGCGGAGAACGGCGCCAAATTCAAAAAAGTAAACAAACACATTACATACAGTATACTGTAATCTTATAGATTACAGTACTGTATGTAAAAAATACACACCCCCCTTGTCCCTAGTGGTCTGCCCAGTGTCCTACATGTTCTTTTATATAATAAAAACTGTTCTTTCTGCCTGCAAAACTATAGATTATAATTATATTATTATTTGTTATAATTATTTATAATTATTTATTATATTATAATTTATAAATTTGTTTTTAAAACAAATTCATACCCGGGATGCCTACTAGACTCTTGTTTGGTCAGATTTAAATGAGTTATTCCTAAGAATTGCAGGCCTACAGTATAAAACGCCAAATTTCCTTGCAAAATAATTGTACCGCTTTTGGTACGAAATTCCAGACAGAATCATACCGCCAGGGAGGTTAAAGAGGAGTTTATCGAATGCATTTCACAATTTTAGTAGTCCTCGCCGACCAGGGCTGTCAGCTTCCATATCTAATCGGCAGCATCTGCATCACACTGTAGATGATTATCTAGGGGCAAAAACAGAGATGGAGAGCTTTCCAGTCGACGATCCACTGGCTTACTGGGTCATGAGAATAGACCACTTGAGCTGCTAGGCTGCCCTGCATGCAGCGTGCTTTCCAAAAGGGTATTCAGTGCTGCTGCAGCTTTGAAGCCCCTGATGCTGATGTCACTAAGGCTCGATTCACATCTATGCATGTCGCTTTTTAGCGTTTTTGCAGTGCTTTTTGCGGTGCTTGCTGCGTTTTTTGACGTGCGTTTTTACCGCGATATTACAGCGATTTGCGGTTTAATTTTTTTTTACATCAATTTAATTTTTTTTACATTTTCTTTAACAACCAGCTATAAACTGGTTAAAAAAAATGCAAATCGCAGCAAAATCGCGGTAAAAATGCGGTACTTGCGTTTTGGATGCGGGTCCATTGAATTCTATCACATGCAAAACGCTGCTTTTTGCAGGAAAAAAAGTCCCTGACCCTTTCCAAAAACGCAGAGGCACAAAAAAGCATTGTTAAAAAATTTCCCTGCATTTCTGCAAAATGTAAAATGCATAAAAAAAAGCATTAGTGTGAATGGAGCATAATTAAAGTGGAGGTTCACCCAAAAAATACATTTTTAACATTACATTCAGCCGAGTTGTCCTAATGACAACTACATGTCGTATTTTCATCGCCGCTACCGGGTATGTCTTCTGCGGGACTGGGCGTTCCCATCTGATTGACAGGCTTCCAACCGTCGCATACTACGCGTCACGAGTTGCCAAAAGAAGCCGAACGTCTGTGCGCAGGCGCCGTATAGAGCCGCACCGACGTTCGGCTTCTTTCGGCAACTCGTGACGTGCTGTATGCAACAGTCGGAAGCCTGTCAATCAGATAGGAACGCCCAGTCCCGCAGAAGACATACTCGGAAGCGGCAGTGAAAATACGGTCAACACGGCTGAATGTAATGTTACAAATTTATTTTTGGGTGAACCCCCGCTTTAAGTGTTTTTGGGTTGATTTCATCTGGAAGAATTTTTTTGATGTAGGTTTCATGGACACAATAGGGTTACAGCGTGAAGGTGCCAATGACACCCAAAGACCAATTTTTCCATACCTGTTTGACAAGTGCATATCATTGCAATTTTTGACAGCAAGGCTATTTCTTGCTTTCATCAAGAGCACCTCTGTAGGGTTATGGTGTGAAGGCGCCAAACGACAAATTCCATTTTTGTCACACCTGTTAGGCCTCGTACACACGACCGGATCGATCCGCTGGGATTGATCCGCGGATCAGTTCCAGCAGATAGATCCGGTCGTGTGTACGGCCTAGCGAACATTTTCAGGCGGATAAAAATCCAGCCGACGGATTCCCAGCGGATAAAAATTTCTTAGCATGCTAAGAAATCTATCCGCTGGAATCCAGTCCAGCGGACTGATCCGGTCGTCTGTACAGACTCACCGGATCAGTCCGTCCGCTCCCATCCCTCGCATGTGTCGTAATGATTCGACACATGCGTGGAAGTATTTACCTTCCAGGGTCGCGCACGTCGCTGCGTCATCGTTGCGGCGATGGCGCGGCCACGTCACCGCAGATGTATTCCGCGGGGATTTCGATCTGATGGTGTGTACAGCCATCAGATCCAAATCCGCCAGAGGATTTATCCGCTGGAAACGGATGTACAAGGCCTTACTTCTATCAAAAGTCTGTGGAAGAAACACCAGAATTTATCCAAAAAATCCCTAATAATTGTTCCCAGTGCACTACATTGTAGCATAATCATACAGACTGGCTCCGCAAGGCATTGCTTACAAGATAAAGAAAGCTTGTAGGGAAAATTACATTTTTTTTGGGCTTTATAAATGCAATTATATCTGCAGCTGCTTCTATACACAGTACAGATGTGCCACTTTACAGGTAGACTAAGAGGACCCCCCTAGGCACTATATTGAAAGGAATTTTTTATATTTATGCTTTCACTTTAAGCATCAATAAATCACTGCTCATTTTAAAATGACGGTTTTTACAAACTTTTTTTTAATTGATACATATTCTCCGGGGCAGTACCCAGATCCCCATAATCATTGTATGCCCAATTACTTGCATATAAACCTTTATGGGGTTTGTTATTCGGTTCCAAACGTATGCAATGTTCAAATGTTCTGGTGAGTACCTGTTTGCAAAAGTGTATTTGCTTTGAAAGAATAAGTCGCCTCTAATGTTGGGTGTCTTATGAGTGAATGTTGCTGTGTTGTGCAAAACTATTGGAAAAGTTTTCTATTAGAAAAGTTTTTACATTTTAGATTGGGGTGCCTCGAGACTGTCAATAACTTTTAAAGGGTGCCTCGAGACTGAAAAGAAGTTGAGAAACACTGATTTAAACAATACCAATAAATCAGTAAATAAAGCCCAACCTGAATTCATATACTGTGTGTATATATATATATATATATATATATATATATATATATATATATACACAAAATTGTTATAAAACCATATACAATCCAGTCTAAAAGTGCAAAAAGTCCAGAGTATAACGTGCAACCATATATCTACATGCAAAGCTGGTTGCCCGATATAAAGATCCCAATAAGGCCCCGTACACACGGCCGAGGAACTCGACGTGCCAAACACATCGAGTTCCTCGGCGTGTTCAGTCCTGGAGCCGCCGAGGAGCTCGGCGGGCCGAGTTCTCCCATAGAACAACGAGGAAATAGAGAACATGTTCTCTATTTCCTCGCCGAGTTCCTCGTCGGCTTCCTCGGCCGAAAGTGTACACACGGCCGGGTTTCTCGGCAGAATTCAGCTCTGAACCGAGTTTCTGGCTGAATTCTGCCGAGAAACTCGGTCGTGTGTACGGGGCCTCAGAGATCATATGTGCTCTATCTGCAGCAAAACGGGCAACTCCAATCACTGGCTGATCCCCAGTAGGGAAAATCCATTGGCTGACTACACAGCTCACACCACTATGCATGTATTTAGGACCACGCACCTTGCCTTTAACCAATTCTCAGCAGGGGCATTAAAACAAGAAAGGAGAAGCTTCATAATGTAATATTTTCCTGATGATGCCTATTTAGAGGAAACATGTTGGGTGAAGCTGTTCCTGTGATGTCACTATGCATGCCGGAGGGTCCCGCAGCTTTTCAGATGGCTTTTGACAGGCAATGAGGCAGCATTGTATCACCTCTTGATTAACTGTTTTAACGCCTTAAACCCCCGCACTAGTGCAACTGCGTTTTGTCACTGTTGCAGTCTGTACCAGAGTTCTCTTAGGAAGATGGCCAAACCGGTCTGATACTTGCTTTACCCCACTATTTACTCCCTGTATGGAACATCTTTGATGAGGAGAACCTTATCCTCACTTTCAACATGTGAGATATCACTTCAGTTGAGTTGTTGACCTTTCAAAAGGGGACATTGTAGTATACTATACTTTTTCAAGTATGTTGAACTTTTTTCATTATTACAATTGATTATTCACCGATTAGGGTGATAAGACTTTCAAGGACATTGTGTATTTTATGGGTGTTTAGACCACTTCTTTCTTCTATTTCTTTTTTTTTTTGCTGTTTATTTTAATTGTGCTTTATATTAAGTGTTTAGTACGTTGACCTCCACTGTAAAGGACATTCTTTCCACTGACCACCAATGTAATATCCATTCTACCTACTGATCAGCAATGTAAGGGGAATTTTTCCCACTGACTAACAATGTAAGGTGCATTCTTCTCACTGACCAACAATGTAAGGGGCATTCTTCCCACTGACCACCAATGTAAGGGGCATCCTTCCCAATGACCACCAATATCAGGAGCATTCTTCTCACTGACCTCCAATGTGAGGGGAATTTTACCACTGACCACCAATGCAAGGGGGCTATTCTCTCTACTAACCATCAATGTGAGGGGCATTTTTCCACTGACCACCAATAAATTGGTATTAGCAGGGGTTCCCAAAGACCTGCAAAATATTTCAAGGGTCACAGAGAGGAAGAACGGGGAGAGGTGAGTGTAAACAAACCTCTTCCCGTGCTTCCAAGTGTGGCTGTCACTGATCGTCTGTTCCCTGTGTTAGGAAATGACGATCAGTGACGTCACACGCACAGCCACGCCCCCCCACAGTAAGAACACTCTCTTAGGGCACACTTAACCCCTACAGCGCCCCCTCCTGGTTAACCCCTTCTTTGCCAGTGTCATTTTTACAGTAACCAGTGCACTGTTCGCTGTAAAAATGACAATAGTCCCAAAATAGTGTCAAAAGTGTCCGATGTGTCCACCATAATGTCGCAGTCATGATCAAAATCGCTGATCGTCGCCATTACTAGAAAAATAATTATTAATAAAAATGCAATAAAACTATCCCCTATTTGGTAGACGCTATACATTTTGCGCAAACCAATCAATAAACGCTTATTGTGATTTATTTTTTTAACAAAAATATGTAGAAGAATACGTATCGGCCTAAACTGAGGGAAACATTTTTTTTTATATATTGTTTGGGGATATTTATTATAGCAAAAAGTAAAAAATATTCATTTTTTTCAAAATGTTCACTCTATTTTTGTTTATAGTGCAAAAAATAAAAACCGCAGAGGTGATCAAATACCACCAAAAGAAAGCTCAATTTGTGGGAAAAAAAGGACACCAATTTTGTCTGGGAGCCACGTCGAATGACCGCGCAATTGTCAATTAAAGCGACGCAGTGCCGAATCGCAAAAAGGGGCCAGGTCCTTTAGCTGCATAATGGTCCGGGGCTTAAGTGGTTAAGATGGATCGCCAATGAAACACGTTTAGGCACATACACTTGTTTCCATTATGATCTGGGGCCCAGATCATAATGGAAACAAGTGTATGTGCCTAAACGCCGATCCATCTTAACCACTTAAGCCCCGGACCATTATGCAGCTAAAGGACCTGGCCCCTTTTTGCGATTCGGCACTGCGTCGCTTTAATTGACAATTGCGCGGTCGTGCGACATTGCTCCCAAACAAAATTGGCGTCCTTTTTTTCCCACAAATAGAGCTTTCTTTTGGTGGTATTTGATCACCTCTGCGGTTTTTAATAGAGCGACAATTTTGAAAAAAATTAATATTGGGGCTTCAAATTTTGACTTGGTTAAAACAATTATGTATATTTTCACTTTAATTTCAACAAATGAGGCAAGGAAGACAAAGAGTCGCCGTGCCACTCATAAAACACCACCATTCTAATGAAAACACATAACTGAGATGCAGGCCAGGGATTCACTGCTGAATAATTGCCTGCCATTCCCAGATATTACAGAGTGAGTGACAATGACATCGTGGGTGCTCGCCGCATCCCACTATAAATAAGCCAGGAATTTGTTCTGTACCGAGATGGTGGGCTAAGCTATCACATAATATAAATGTGCCTCACTTATAATTGGTCTCTTTTTTCCTAGCTCTCATACAAGCTGCCATTCTTATAGATTGTATCATCCTACTCCTAATGATGACAGAGAAAGCTGAAAACACAATTATTAAATTCCTTATTCACTGGATTATGTAGGCTGGGAGGGCGACTTCAAGAGCACCTGTCACTTTAGAAGGGGATGGGCACAATGCTCATGGAGGATAGGCATAACATCCTGTTCAAAAACAAGGGGGGGATAGGGTTGGGACTTTAAATGAGGCCTATGATAGAACTACCACAGGCCTCCATCCCTGTAAATAGATACAAAAAATGGTTGGGACTTTATATGAGATGCGTTTTTAGCAGTATGCAATTAAATATATATATGGAATATAAAAAATGTTTCCATATTAGCCAGGCTCAAAGTTGTAAACCAAAAAAGCACTAAACCAAATTAATCTGTCTAAATGTATGTAAATAAAAACAGAGGTTTAGTTGCACGTATCTGCAGATACCTGGGAAGCTGCAGGCCAGCGACAAGGCACTCTGTAAAGCTGCAGGTCCTACCCAGGGGTGGACTGACAACTCATGGGGCCCCTGGGCGATAGAAGATTATGGGGCCCCCGGGCTTACAGATGGCCACCACGCCAGGAGGCATTGCATAGGCAGGACAGCTAAAATCTCAGGATTTTCACATCAAAAGCATGTTGGTTTTGGACATATCAGGGACAGATGTAAAAAAAACACAGATTTTTACATACTGTCCCTGGTTTTATTGAGCCTGGCAACCCTGATGGGGCCCCCTAGTGGCATGGGACCCTCGGGCAGTGCCCGAGAGTGCCAATGGTCAGTCCGCCCCTGGTCCTACCTATGAATTTTAAGGTCTCCTGAAAAGGAGCACAGGTGTGCTAATCAATAGATAGGGGGCAGGTGATAACCTAAAGCCGCCCCTACCTAAAGTTGGTCTAGCAAAAGAGAGCACTGGAAATCAAAAGAAAAGTAGGAGTGGAACAAAAAACTGGCCTACCAAACCAAAATACCACCAAACTGAAAGCAGACCAACTCAAACTGGGTCAGCTAGTCAAAGAATGACAATGCATAATTAAACTGGTCGGTGGTAGATCTGTGGAGGCACTCTGTTCCACTAAAAACACATCTCATATAAAGTCCCAACCCCTTTTTGTAGGCATAAAATCCTAAGCATCATACTTTCAGGTAAAGGTCTCCAGAGACTCACTCATCCATCTTTTTAACACCTCTTTGCACTCTGACCCTCAGGTGGCTCTTTTAAATCACAACGCATTGAGATTGACCAAAAAGTTAAACCGTTTTCATCAGACGAACCGATCGTGTGTACGCGGCATTAGTGCTGTATTGCCAACTGCAGCGGTAGATATAAAACAAATTCTCAAACAAACTTAAAAAAATAAAAATACAGCGCTAAAGGTCAGTGCATGTGCAGTGCAATGTAAAGTAAACCATTAATTTATTACAAATAACCCCCCATAGTGTGATATGCAATAATATAGTTCAATCCAATCAATAACCGAGTGGAAGACATTTTCATATAATTCACCACTGGATTTTGTCCTTATATTATTGCATATCACACTGTGGAGGGCTTTTTGTCATAAATACAGGGTTTACTTTATGTTGGAGAGATTAGACATCAATTGGAGTAAAAATTCATGAAAATTTGTGAACCTAGCTTTAGGATCTATTCGCAATATTTTAGTGTGGTATGGCAAGTGTTAACAGACACACCCAGGGCTCAAGTCTTGCGGGAACAGAGTTCCTGCACTTTTTTCACAGCAGGAACGCAGTTCCCTTTGCAGGACTAGAGCAGCTGAGAGCAGCCGAGCCGCCCGAGCCAATCCTTCACTAAGCATCGATGCCCAGCTCGAGTCACTGTCAGGGGCAGGCGAACCTTAGTAATCCTTTATGTTACTGGCCGCTTCCTGTATATGGATTCATCGAGTAGTATGCGGGTATTCCGTCACTTCCTCGATGCCGCAATGTCTCCTGGGAGCTTTTGTCATTGTTCCCAGGAGAAATTGCAGCGGTCTGCCGCGAATTATCGCGGGATTTAGAAAGAACTTGCTTTATGTACCCTAGTAACATAAAGGATTACTAGGGTACAGTGGATCGAAAAAAGAACAAACATGCGGTTTAGTAATTATGCATATGAGCGTATCATTTATTTTTTTTGGTGGGGGAGTGGATCTTGGGTGGGAGTTCCCACACTTCTTTCCCCAGGTCTTGACCCCTGCCTTGCAGCAATAGGTTGGTGCGGTACGGTGCGGTACTAATCATTCTGAATGGAACTGCAATGCACCCTAATAAAGGATGTGCGCTGCAACACAGTGAAACTATCAAAGAGGAGAGCCACAAGGTTGTAATGCGTTCCCTCTACCATAAAATACAGCAATCACTGTTATCCAGCTCCGATGTCTCTGGAGCCCAAGAAATCCACCACAGAACAAATGGATTCCATCCTGAGCTTGTGTATCCTGACAAAATAATTCAGGACCTTGAGGCCCAGGAACGGCCAGACCCCTTCCTTCTTTGGAACCATAAACAAGTTGGAATAAAACACCCACCAGAACCCCTCCAGGCGTGGGACTGGGGCTATCATGCCCTGAAGAAGCAAGTCCTGCACAACCACGGAAAGATCTTGTAAACGAGACGGTGGAGAGAAGAAGAGTGGAAGGAAGAACCAGTCTGGTGGATAGGAAAGAAATTCTGTTTTGTAGCCCAAAGGTAACAGTTCGCAAACCCAATTGTTGGAAATTAGGGAAATCCAGGGGTCTGTGAAACAATGAAGACCGCCCCTGACCTTGGTGTAAACAGGTGGGTGTAAACCTTTATGCCATGAAAGGCATGTCCACGGCTCATTAGACCGGTGAGGTCATTTACATTTTTTGGGACTCCTGAGGGGGCCTGAAAGGACTTGCAGGAGAAGGAAACTTTCCTTTCCGTAAGTATTTGATAATGTTATCCCGTGTGGCACCAAGGAGCTGCTTGTCCTGGAAGAGCAACCATGCCAGCTCCTTCTAAGAAGTCTGGTCCACTGACTAACACTTAAGCCAAAGTACTCAGTGCAGCACCATGGCCCAAAACGTATAGTCTTCAAATTAATGGAACCATATCCAAGGATGCAGCACACGCAAGCTTGTGATCCTTTATGACTTGGTCCACTAGCTCCAGCATGCAGAGCATTCCCCAAGCAAACCCCCAAGACCCCACAGAGCGCTCGGACCACTCACACCCGGTGTCCGCCCCAGATATGTAAAAAACGTATGATCAAGGTACAAGAGCCAGCCCATACAACCGCCGGCCAAGGAAAGATACGGGGAAGGGAGCACAGAACAAAAACGTGGCTGGGTGAAGTGGGGAGGAGGAGACCCCACTGGACCGACCACCCGCAGCCCCCCACACACCTGCTAAATAGGGGAGGGGGATGAATACCTACCACCTAGGTGGGAGGACTGTCAGCCAGGGGAACACTGTAATATGAACAGCAGTAGCTTAGTCATATATGTCCCCAGACAGGAACAACTCATCGGCTGCCCTGCCCCGGGATTGGGCTGTCATAGCTGACCCTCCATGTACAGTAGCTAGTGGTCTGCATGCGTTTGCTAGTTAATCTGAGGTAACTACTGGATCTAGATTATCCACAGTGACAAACTCTACAAACCTTTTCCCACGCTCAACTGCTCTGTTATCACATGGATTGCTGAGGGCCAGTGCTCATGGCTGCAGTTTGTGCTTCCAAGGCATCAATCCATTAAAGAAACTAGATGGCAACCTGGTGCTTTCCAAGTTCCAAATTCTTTATTAGGCTACATTAAAAGCAGCACAATATAGCTAACATGTTTCAGCCATGTCAGCCTCCTTGAAAGCATCTCCAACTCTTTTAATGTGGCCTTATAAAGAATTTGGGACTTGGAATGCACCAGGTTGCAGGCTAATTTATTTTATATCTAGATTATCCATCCTGTCACCCAGTTGATTGATGATCTTCACAGGAAGAATCCAAAGGAAAAAACAAAAACGGGGAAAAACAAAATTGTCCGACAACAAATGCGTTTGTTGGATTGGATTATCCGATCGTGTGAACAAAATTCCGTCGGACTAAAATCCAAAGTACAAACACGCATGCTTGGAACCAATGCTAATCATCAGACAATATTAGCAGACGTTACCCAAAGGGTGGCGCTAAAGAGCTGAAAAACAATGTAGTTTTGTGTATGCTGTATGCAGAACAAGTTCACGGCCAACGCCCTTCGGACAGAAATCCACGGATTTGTCCGATGGAAATCCGATCGTGTGTACAAAGCCTTACTCTTACACTAGGCAAAAAAAAACAGAGCTGTCTATCGCAGATGGGGGGTTTCACTGCCAGCTAGAACTGCCCATAGGGGATGCTGTGTTTTTTTTCGGCCTAGTGTCCTACTCCTAAAGGTTCCAACGCAATTTTCCCAACGCACACATTACTGTACTTGCAAGTGGGTGCTGAAGAGACCGCCGACTGGAACCGTATGTAGTCAGAGAAAAAATGTCGCCAGCACATCAGGATCTCCAAAAAATGGATCCAAAACTTTAATCAGTGATCATATCATTACAGCAGAAAGCAATGTTTCGGAGCTATACGGGACCCCTTCGTCAGGCATGTGATAAGATGCTTTATGAAGGGGTCCTGTGTGGCTCCGAAATGCTGCTTTCTGCTGTAATAATGGGATCACTGATTAAAGTTTTGGACCCATTTTTTGGAGATCCCGGTTGTGCAGGCGACATTCCTCGCTCTTACTACTTCTAAGGGTGGCACTATAACCCCATGGTCAAGAATAAGTCAGAATTGTGTCCTTTGATGAACATAAGATAAATAACAGACTCACTGGCAGTATCAACAGGTAAAACAACTGTTACAGAGAAGACTCAGAAAAACCAAGATGGCTCTGTTAATGCTAGTGAGTGACAGACTGGGTCTTATATGTCAAATTTTATTTCCCTCATAGTTACACTTTTAGGCCTAGATTCACGTAGGGCAGCTTTACGTTGTGCCGGCGTAGCGTATCTTATTTACGCTACACCGCCACTACTTAGAGAGGCAAGTGCTGTATTCACAAAGCACTTGCATCCTAAGTTACAGCGGCGTAGCGTAAATCGGCCGGTGTAAGCGTGCGTAATTCAAAGTAGGCAGGTCGTGGGCGTGTTGTATTTAAATTAAGCATGACCCATGTAGATGGCCGAACGAACGGCCCATGCGCGCACATGCTCAGTATCACGTCGTATTTACGCCCACTTAAGATACGCCAACTTAATGCCTGTGACGTGAACGTGACCTACACACAGCCCCATTCACGTACGACTTACGTAAACGACGTAAAAAGATATGCTTGTTCCGACGTCCATACCTTGCATGGGCTGCGCCACCTAGAGACCTGCTTTATCTTTACGCCGGCGTAATGTCTTACATAAACGGCGTAACTAATTGCGACGGGCGTACGTACGGTCGCGAATCTTGCTCATTTACATATCAACGCGGATATCAACAGAAGCGCCACCTAGCGGCCAGCGTAAATATGCCCCCAAGATACGACGGCGTAGGAGACTTACGCCGCTCGTATCTTGGCCAAATCTATGCGTAACTGATTCTATGAATCAGGCGCATAGATACGACGGCGGCAATTCGGACTTACGACGGCGTATCTGGAGATACGCCGTCGTAAGTCTTTGTGAATCTGGGCCTAAGACTCCACTGCAAACGTTAACTAACTAAAGAAAGAATCTAATTGGCTGCTATGCACAGCACAGAAAGTCCTTGCTGCAGACATGTTTGACTGATATGTATAACTGTGATCAAAAGGGAGACAGGAGAGTTGTCCAATGTTAGCTTTTACTTCTCACCTTGTACTACACAGTGAAAGCTGTCATATGATTGACAGCAATGGGAAATACATGTAGTATATGTAGTATTTTGTCTGAGCACAGAACACTGGAGACTAACTAACCTGAGTTGTCGAAGATGAGGGTAATGCTCAATAATCTCAGATGATAAAAGAATAGTACTTACGTTTCTTTTTTCCAGACAGTGTGAGGATCTTCAGTATCCAACGCCATCTACAAGATGCAAACAGATTGACAAGTATGAAACTGAATACATTTCACAGTGCTCCTGTGACAAATCTGATCGGTCCATAGAAAAGCTTGTGGATGTCATACCTGGAGGCAGAGCAGATTCAGCAGGCTTGGAAGCAATGTAATGCTCAGTATTAGCCTTTCTCAGGACAGACATAAATCTGTACAGAGGGAGGGCACAGTGTGCACGTAATCCCATAGACATCAGTAAATTAGCATCCTCCTAATCAGCTTTCTTAACATGGCTTATAAACCTGGTCACAAACCCTACTTGTATGAAATGGCAAAAATATACCTCCCCACAGGGGTGGACTGACAACCCATGGGGCCCCCGGGCAAATAGAAGATTATGGGGCCCCTGGGCTTACAGATGGCCACCAAGCCAGGAGGCAGTGCAGAGGCAGGGCAGCTAAAATCTCAGCATTTTCACATCAAAAGCATGTCGGTTTAAGACATAGCAGGGACAGATGTAAAAAAAACACAGATTGTTACATACTGTCCCTGGTTTTATTGAGCCTGAGAAACCTGATGGGGCCCCCTAGTGGCATGGGGCCCTCGGGCAGTGCCCGAAAGTCCCAATGGCCAGTCCCCAATGATGACACACGACTGGAAACACAAGGGGTTAACTGTACTTTAGATGCAATAAAAAATAAATACAGGATTCTTCCATATGCTCCGGGAGACTGTTTCTCTTTAACCACTTAAGACCCGGACCAAAATGCAGCTAAAGGACCTTGCCCCTTTTTGCGATTCGGCACTGCGTCACTTTAACTGACAATTGCGTGGTCGTGCGACATGGCTCCCAAACAAAATTGGCGTCCTTTTTTCCCCACAAATAGAGCTTTCTTTTGGTGGTATTTGATCACCTCTGCGGTTTTTATTTTTTGCGCTATAAACAAAAATAGAGCGACAATTTTGAAAAAAATGCAATATTTTTTACTTTTTGCTATAATAAATTCCCCCCAAAAATATATATATAAAAAAAAAATTTGGTGGCGATCAGCGATTTTTTTCGTGACTGCGACATTATGGCGGACACTTCGGACAATTTTGACACATTTTTGGGACCATTGTCATTTTCACAGCAAAAAATGCATTTAAAATGTATTGTTTATTGTGAAAATGACAGTTGCAGTTTGGGAGTTAACCACAGGGGGCGCTGTTGGGGTTATGTGTTCCCTGAAGTGTGTTTACAACTGTAGGGGGGTGTGGCTGTAGGTGTGACATCATCGATTGTGTCCCCCTATAAAAGGGATGATACGATCGATGATAGAGCCACAGTGAAGAACGGGGAAGCCGTGTTTACACACGGCTCTCCCCGTTCTTCAGCTCCGGGGACCGATCGCGGGACTCCAGCAGCGATCGGGTCCGCGAGTCCCACGGTCACGGAGCTTCAGACCGGGTCGCGGGCGCGACCCCGCGGCTGGGCTTAAAGGACAACGTACCTATACGTTGATGTGCCCAGCCGTGCCCTTCTACTGACGTATATCAGCGTGAAGGAGTCCTTAAGTGGTTAAATATAGAATGACAAATATACATGTAGCGCCTATGTACTTTATAGTACTGGTGCTAGTTAAATTTAAGGGTAGATCAGAGTGTAGTTAAACTCTGATCCAGATTGTTAGTTGCAAAATGCGGTTTCTGTCTCAGCTTGGCTGTGCTGTGAGCCCATTCTGCTGTACTGGGATGTTCTTCCAGCCCCGGTGCTGCAGGTGGCAGCAGTGGAGTCAAGGTTTGGGTGCTCTTTCCCAGCAGCCAATCACAAGGGTTTGTCCTCGCGGTGCATGCTGTTGAGGGGTATTTATGGGGCAGACGCCATTGGTTCTGGTTCGTCTTCTTCGTCCAGTGTGGCACCCACCTTAAGGGTGGCTACGCCACGGTGCCCCGGCGTTATGGCGTACCTGGGCGGGGCGTGCGTGCCACGCGGTGTTCCTGGTTCCGGGACCATGCTGGCCTGGAGCATCTGAACAGCGACGGGAGCCCAGTGAGCGACTGGGTTCCCACCTTTGAGGATCCCAAGCTGTATTGCTGTTCGGTGGGGAGTCGGTCTGAGGAGCGCCATTGAGAGGCTGGCGGTTCAAAAGGGCCTGGACAAACCACCGGGGATCGAGGTAGCCGGACACCGAGGGATTGATCACCTGAAATAACGAATGTCGCATCTATACGCATGGAATGTAACAAATTAATAATAATAAATAATATTAATAAAACGTTTTATTATTATTAATTTGTTACGTTCCATTCGTTTAGATGCAGCATTCATTGTTTCGGATAATTCATAACTTCAGATGAATTCGTATTTGTTACGTTCTCTAACAGCCTCTAATACCTATAATTTAATATTTAGTCATTATTAGTTAGCTACAGTTGTTAGTTCGTTATTATTTTGGATTTTTACATTTTCGGAATTTAGTTCTTATTTTAGTTTTTTTAATTTTCGTTCTTAACCACTTGCCGCCCGCCAATGACATATTGACGTCGGCAAAGTGGTTGTAGAATCCTGACTGGACGTCATATGACGTCCTCAGGATTCTGAGCAGCTGCGCGCCCCCGGGGGCGCGCATCGCGGCGATCGTTGATGCAGGGTGTCAGTCTGACACCCCACAACACCGATCAAGGTAAAGAGTCTCTCACGGCTGATCACGATGTAAACAGGAAAAGCCGGTAATCGGCTTTTCCTCACTCGCGTCTGTCAGACGCGAGTAGAGGAGAACCGATCGGCTGCTCCTGTGACAGGGGGGGGGTTTGTGCTGATCGATTATCAGCACAAACCCCCCCGAGGATGCCCACTGGACCACCAGGGATGCCCACTGGACCACCAGGGATGCCCACTAGACCACCAGGAATTAAAAAAATAAAGGTATGCCACCCTAGACCACCAGGGATGAGGACACAAAAAATGGATGCCAATCAGTGCAGCAATGGATGCCAATCAGTGCCCACAATGGGCATCACTGATTGGCAGGCATTGTTTGGCACTGATTGGCATCCATTAGTACAACACATACAATAGTGCCCATCTATGCCCATCCGTGCCACCTATCAGTGCCCATCCATGCCGCCTATCAGTGCCCATCCGTGCCGCCTATCAGTGCCCATCCGTGCCGCCTAACCGTGCCCATCCGTGCCGCCTATCCGTGCCCATCCGTGCCGCCTATCCGTGCACAGCCGTGCCGCCTATCTGTGCCCATCTGTGCCACCTATCCGTGCCCATCCGTGCCGCCTATCCAAGCCCATCCATGCCGCCTATCCGTGCCGCCCATCCGTGCCGCATATTAGTGCCCATCAATGCCACCACATCAGTGCCACCTCATCGGTGCCCATCAGTGCCACCTTATCAGTGCCCGTCAGTGCAGTACCATCAGTGCCCATCAGTGAAGGAGAAAACGTACTTATTTACAATGTTTTATAACAGAAACAAAAAAAAACGTTTTTTTTCTAAATTTTCAGTCATTTTTTTATTTTTTTTGCAGAAAATAAATATCCCAGAGGTGATCAAATGCCACCAAAAGAAAGCTCTATTTGTGGGTACAAAATGATAAAAATTTTGTTTGGGTACAGTGTAGCATGACCGCGCAATTGTCATTCAAAGTGCAACAGCGCTGAAAGCTAAAAATTGGTCTGGGCGGGAAGGTGTATAAGTGCCCGGTATGGAAGTGGTTAATTTCGTTTTTTTACGAATTATCGAAATAACAAATAGTGCATCTAAACAAATGGAACGTAACTAATTAGAATTTTTCAGAAGTAATTTTTTTTTAGAGATAACACATTTCGATCATAACGAATGACCCGGAAAAAAAAACAAATGAAATGAAAACAAGAACATTTTCGGCAGTGCACATGTCTTAAAAAAAAAATCACACAAAGTTCAACACTCAAATAGGTACATGAGCTACTCTGCCACACCTATGCCCACTGAAATGAAATGGTTGCCCTATGCATGTGGCCAAACAACATGGCACAGTTGCGCGGTGGGTTTTTGCGTGAATTCATGAATAATGGTCACATCTGTTCTGAGCATTAAACACTCTTTTATTTAAAGCAAACATAATTTGAGTGTCCATGATCCCCATGCTACCCAGGCAATCCTGTGTGCACCTTTCTTTGTTTCCGGCTTCCCCTCCTCTCCCTCCTTCCGGCTGCAGGGGGATCGTTTCAGAACAGAGAGGGGGGGGTACCGATCACTCACTGTGTACATTTATAACTAATTCCTCAATTCATTTCTCTGTCTCAAAAGTGAGACATTAGGGGTCTGTTTAGAGCCCCCCCCCCCCACTTAGCAATGTAAAAAAAATATGTAAAAACAGTTATTTAGAAAATTGTAAAAAAAATATTTTAACAAAATCAAATAATTCAAAAAATGAGGGGCTCATTCACATCGTTCCCTTGCCCATACAGTGTGAATGAGCACAGTTTGTGCATTTGGAGCTGTCTGTTACGCTATGAACATGGCTGCAGGTCCTAATTTCATAGTATTGCAGGTGTAAAACATTTAGAATTAGGCCCAGATTCTCAAAGGGCTTACGACGGCGCAGCGCCATGTACGCCGTCGTAAGTCCTAATCTGGGCCGTCGTATCTATGTGACTGATTCTTAGAATCAGTTACGCATAGATATCCATTAGATCCGACAGGCGTAAGTCTCTTACGCCGTCGGATCTTAAATGCAATTTTTTTTTGTCCGCTAGGTGGCGCGTCCGTCGTTTTCCCCGTCGAGTATGCAAATTAGCTAGATACGCAAATTCCCGAACGTACACACGGCCGACGCAGTAAAGTTACAATGTTTACGTTAGGCTTGTCCCGGCGTAAAGTTGCCCCTGCTATATGAGGCGCAACCAATGTTAAGTATGGCCGTCGTTCCCGCGTCGAAATTTAGAAATTTACGTTGTTTGCGTAAGTCGTCCGTGAATGGGGCTGGACGCCATTTACGTTCACATGGAAACCAATGACGTTCTTGCGACGTCATTTGGAGCAATGCACCCTGGGTTTATTTTACGGACGGCACATACGCAGTACGTTCGGCGCGGAAACGCGCTTCATTTAAATGCTACACGCCCCCTAATTTGAATTAGGAGGGCTTACGCCGGGTGATTTACGCTATGCCGCCGCAACTTTACACGCAAGTGCTTTGTGAATAAAGCACTTGCATGAAAAACTTGCGGCGGTGTAACATAAATTACATACGTTACGCCGCCGCGGAGATGTACCAGAATCTGGCCCTAAGTGTCTACACTGTTTAAAATGCAGTAATACGCTGACAGTCCTAAAGTGGTATTAAACCCTCCTATTCTTTACAGACAAGAAAGCTGCTTCTGTTTGATCTGCAACTGCCATGGTGCTGCACATGTGATCAGTTATGACACCAGACATTTGATGGTTTGACAGTTTGGTTGAGAGCACTAGCATATGTGACAGTTAGCAACCCCAGCATTCCAGGAAAGTAACTGTTTTTTGAAACCGTTAAATTGATGGATTTATTTGCGCTTTATGATTTACTGCTGTTCAGGGGCTCTGGGCTTCAGCAAAATGTCAGCCTCCATCAAGAAGAAACAGGAGCAATGCTGGAGGCAATTCACAGCACACACTCATTTTGATAACATGATTATTAATGTGGAATGTATGTTCCTTGCTAAAGAACATTATTTTTTTATCAAGTTGTTATGGGGAAAATTATGCTTTAATAATTGTACATACAACCCCAATTCCCAAAAAGTTGGGATGCAGTACTGTGTGAGAAAAACATGGGATTGTGGCTAAATCCTATACCCATTAAACATGTTTTCTCCTTGTAATTAAAGCAGAGGTCCGCCCACCCTTCAAAAATTAAAAGCCAGCAGCTACACATACTGCAGCTTTTATTAATAGGACACTTACCTGTCCTGGAGTCCAGGAATGTCAGCATTGCAGCTTATGCTTCCGGTGCATGCCGCCGCCATTGCAGGTAGGCGAACCCGGCAGTGTAGCCTTACAGCTTCACGCCGGGAACCCTACTGCGCATGTGCGAGGCTCTGCTCTTCTCCCCTACTGGCCTGGAGGCAGGGAAAGGAGGAGGGAGCTGAGCGGTGATGTCAACAGCAGCGGCTGTGGCTCGCAGAAGTGGGAACAAAGACAGGTACCCCCCCCACCCCACCAAAAGGTGCCAAATATAGCACCGGAGGGGGGAGGAGACAAATGAGTGGAAGTTCCACTTTTGGGTGGATCATCGCTTTAAGAGGGCTGGGCTGGAAGGGAGCATTTGTCTTTTAGACACATGCCCCTTCTATGACACTGCAGTGAGAGGCGTGCCTCCACTGCAGCATTTTTATTGGACAGCTTGGGCCAATGGTACTTTACCATTGGTCCAAGTCTCAAAGCTGTCCTTTGCGCTCAGTGCCTCTGCCAAGAAGTGAGGAAAGGCACTGTGATCTCATCCTCTCAGTCTGCTGAAGACAGAGTGTACCAGCTTCAGTGGCGGTTCGTCCATAGAGGGCGCTGATGCGCCGCCCCCTCTGGCTCTCACCGCCACTGAGTCTAATAACATAGATTCATGCATTGCATGAATCTATGTTATTGTCGCCGCTGCCGCTGTTCTATTCAAATGGCCGGACATGAGCGCCATTTTACAGGGCACAGCGGCGACGAAGGGCACAGTGACATCAATGGGCACAGTGACATCAATGGGCACAGTGGCGACAATAGGCACAGTGGCGACAATAGGGGCAATTGGCACAGCGGCATGAATGGGCACAGTGGCGACAATTAAAGGGCACAGTGACATCAATGGGCACTGTGGCGACAATAGGCACAGTGGGTACAATAAGCACAGCGGCATGAATGGGCACAGTGGTGACAATTAAAGGGCACAATGACATCAATGTGCACAGTGGCGACAATTGATGGCACAGTGGCTGTGTTTGATGGCATGGCACAGTGGCTGCGTTTGATGGCATGGCACAGTGGTGACAATTGATGGCACAGTGGCTGCGTTTGATGGCATGGTACAGTGGCTGCGTTTAATGGCATGGCACAGTGGTGCGAATTGATGGCACAGTGGCTGCGTTTGAGGGCATGGCATAGTGACTGCATTTGATGGCATGGAACAGTGGTGACAATTCATGGCACAGTGGCTGTGTTTGATGGCATAGTGATTGCATTTGATGGCATGGCACAGTGGTGCGAATTGATGGCACAGTGGCTGCGTTTGATGGCATGGAACAGTGGTGACAATTGATGGCACAGTGGCTGCGTTTGATGGCATGGCACAGTGGTGACAATTGATGGCACAGTGGCTGCATTTGATGGGCACAGTGAGGCTGCAATTTTTTTCCCGTTTGCGCCCCCCCCAAAAATGTTGAGCTCCAGCCGCCACTGACCAGCTTGTATTTAAGCTGATCGATCGCTCTGTATGTAGCTTCTGACAGGCTGTGCAAGGAGCCCCGTATCTCCGGAACCATAGAGGATAGGAGCCCCAAATGTTGACCAGTGGTGGGGTAGGACTTTGGCTACCTACCCCCCCCCCCCCCAATTTGGGGTCTCTGTGATCCCAGGTTGCTGAGCTATGACCCTTGAGCTTTTTTTTATGTTTTCATGGAAGGCGAGGTATAGCCTTGCCTGCCTCCCCTGACTGCACGTTCCTGGTGTGCTGTGAGGTGGTGCAGGAAATGCGCAGGAAATGTGTGTACAACCCTTCCTCTTCTGTTTTGGCAGTGAACAGGCTGTCCTATGGTGTTGCGCATGAGCCTCAGCAATGGAACGCGCTGCATCGCCCAGGTGTGAATACAAACACGGCCGGCCTTAGGTGTTCAGGCGCCCTGTGCGAGCTAATCCTGTGGCGCCCCCCCAGACCGCTACACAATCAACTACCCACAGACCGCTACACAATACACACTGACCGCTACACAATACACACTGACCACTACACAATACACACTGACCACTACAGCATTGGTGCATTTTACTATAGGAGGCATTGGTGGACTACAAGGCCCAGCATTTTACTATATAGGCAGAGCTGTGCTGGCTGCCAGTGACCCGGGCGGCGGCCGCCCCTGCCCAATTCAACACATCATTCAGGGTAGACTGACTGCGAGCTGTGACGGCCGCACGGCGCCCCCTGTTGTCATGGCGCCCTGTGCGGGCGCACAACCCGCACAGCGCAAAGGCCTGCCCTGAATACAAAGGATATACGGTACAAATAAATGAATTCTTCTATGAGATCCCTCTGTGCTGGCTGTATACAAACTGATACAAACTGCAGTGTATTAAATGTCTCGTCTGTACATGCAGTTCTTAGGTTGGACTCTACACTGAAGAAGCAAACATCTGCATTGAAATCAGTGTTGGGCTTTCTGCTAACTCCCAGCAAGAACTGCCACCAGCACCGTGTACCAGTTACCATAGCCACCCCAGCGCTGTGTACAACGTCATCAGTGTGCGCGGCGGCGCCGCCATGTTTCTGGTGGGCATGTGTCGTGTAATGGGGACGTCATTAGCCGGAAGGGTGTCGTGGAAGGTTTAGAGAGCTCCATCCAGGCGGCGCCACTACAGGAGGACAGAGAGCTGTCGTGAGCCGGACAGGTGAGTGTGTCCCCGGGGTGGGGTGATGGGACAGAAACCTTAATGGTGGTCACCTTCATCGCCATCATATTCCTGGGCTGAGCTCCTGACACATCAGCGTCACCGATGTCAGGATCGGGATGTGCTGTCCATTGTACAGGGAGGAGGGTGATGTGTTGTCTTGTCTGTAGCCATCAGTATAGAGATAGATAGGAGAAGCACCACCATGAGGCTGGGGGGTTTACTGAAACTGGAGCAGCTGTGTCTATGGACCAATCAGATTTTAGCTTAAGCTTGTTCAGTTAAGCTTCAAAAATAAAAACTAGAAGCTGATTGGTTGTCATGTACTGATTTCTCTGTGTTCCCCTGCATAGACACAGTCTGTAGTCACCGATCACAGGCTGATCATAGGCAGTGTCACCTTTAAAAACAAATCTTGTTCAGTTTTTAGTTTGACACCTGACTTCTATATTGCTGGTGTCCCTGTGATCTGATCTGAGGACCATAGTCGGGTCTAGTCAGTGGTCTCTGAGGATTGGTACCCCAAATGGCTGGGCATTTCATGGTTTACATGCTGATTTCTATCGTTATTATCTCTTGTAAAGCACCAACATATCATGTAGTGTTGTACAGAAAATACAAGAAGGGTGCAGAGGACAGAATCTACAATAAACAAGAACCAGACCACAGGAGCTTTCAATCTAAAGCGCCTTATAACCTGATTGTATAGTGTATGGTCTTCATTAAGATGTCTACAATCTTCTTTAGCTCTATGTAGTAGTGTGAGGAGGACCTGCCTGGGTAAGTGAAATGCATTGCTTATGGACATCATCATAATTTCCTGATGTTTAGGCTGCATTCACACCTGAGCGTTTTTTCGCCTGAAGCGCGACGCTCAAAAACGATAGAGGGGGGAAAAAATGCATTATTCCCTATGGAGATGGTTCACATCTCCACTCCAAAACGCCTGACGCCGAACGCCTGAAGCTCAAACAAGTTCCGGACCCTTTTTTGTCGCGCGAATCGGGTGGTTTGGGCGTTTTTGAGCGTTTCTATTTCCTATAGAAAGTAATGGAAACGCTCGATTTAAGCGACGAGCGTTTGCTACGGGCGTTTTGTCGCTTTAATCAATAGAACATTTCACCCAGGCAGAAGATAAAAAGAATCTACCAACATAGCAACAAGTGATGAAAAGATGATCATTTTTCCTATTGGCTAAAATAAAAAACGTCGAAGTACAAAAACGTCGGATGACGCTGTATGCAAACGCACGACAAAACGACCGAACGACCTACGCTCAGGTGTGACCGCAGCCTTAGACTCAGGATCTTGTGACACAACAAGTAAAATGTTCTGTGTAGACACAAGTACCAATCGAATTCATCCTTCTCGAGTTACCAGATTAGTATCTGCACTCCGATGTATCATTTTCTGTTTATCTTACACTGGATTACTGATTGTTCCATAGAAACAATATACAGTTTATGATCAGATCAGTAAAACCTGGTGAGTTTTTTTTTTTCTAAGACTGCATTCACACCCGAGCGTAGCGATTTTCCTGTCATTTTTATTTGAGAATTTTTGAGCGCTTTAACCACCTAACATATCGCTGGTCAAAGACCAGAGCGATTTTTGCTATTCGGCTCTGCGTTGCTTTAACTGACAATTGCACGGTCGTGCGACGTGGCTCCCAAACAAAATTGGTGTCCTCTTTTCCCCCACAAATAGAGCTTTCTTTTGGTGGTATTTGATCACATCTGCGGTTTTTAGTTTTTGCGCTATATACAAAAATAGAGCGACAATTTTGAAAAAAAAAGAATATTTTTTGCTATAATAAATATCCCCCAAAAATATATATATATATATATATATATATATATATATATATATATATATATATATATATATATATATATATATATATATAAAAAAATATTTTCCTCAGTTTAGGCCGATACGTATTCTTCTACATATTTTTCGTAATTTTTTTTTGCAATAAGCGTTTATTGATTGGTTTGCGCAAAAGTTATAGCGTTTACAAAATAGGGGGTATGTTTATGGCATTTTTATTCATCTATTTTTTTTACTAGTAATGGCGGCGATCAGCTTTTTTTTTTTTTTTGGTACTGCGACATTATGGCGGACACTTTTGACACATTTTTGGGACCATTGGCATTTTTATAGCGATCAGTGCTATACAAATGCATTGGATTACTATAAAAATGCCACTGGCAGTGAAGGGGTTAAAACTAGGGGGCGATGAAGGGGTTAAGTATGTTCCCTGGGTGTGTTCTAACTGTAGGGGGGGGGGTGGACTGACATGGGAAAATGACTGATCGCTGTTCATACATTGTAGGAAGAGAAGATCAGTATTTCTCTCCCTGACAGGACCGGGAGCTGTGTGTTTACACACACAGCTCCCAGTCCCCGCTCTGTAACGAGTGATCGCGCGTGCCAGGGAGTCGGGGGGCGCGTGCCTCCGGCGGCGCGCACACACACACACGCCCCTAGTGGCCTGCGCGAGAGCAGACGTATAGCTACGGGCTCTCGCGCAGGGGAGCTGACCTGCCGCCGTAAAACGACGGCGGCTGATCGGCAACCAGTTAATGCCTGGTTCACACTGGTGCGTTTTGACATGCGATTTGGCATGTCAAAACGGCGGTATTTGCCACAAATTGCCGG